>NC_056739.1:1469935161-1470250161 GCF_019279795.1 Protopterus annectens
TTTGGCCCCCTCTTAAGGGCCTCCCTTCTAACCCCACCCCCACCCAACTCCTTTGCTTCAAAACTCTTCACAGTCAGCTAAAAACACTCATGGAAGATTCCTTAGCATCACAGCAGGCACTACTCTCCAAGGAGGTGCAGGATGTCATTTTGGAGGCCAGAAGGCCATCAACTAGAAAAGCTTACTCCGCAAAATGGAAACGTTTTTGTCTGGAATGAGAAAAAGGGCCAGAACCCTGGAAAACTGAATTTACCTCAAATACTACAATATTTGGCTGAACTGCTAAGCAGTGGACTTTCGTTCTCCTCCATCAAAATCCATGCCTCAGCCATTTCTGCAGAATACAACACTGATCTTCCTTTATTCTCTCACCCTCTTTTAAGACAGTTCCTCAGAGGGGCTAAGAATTTAAGACCTCCAAGGAAACTACCAATACCTGCTTGGGATCTAAATTTCATTCTGGAAAAACTAACTTTGCCTCCTTTTGAGCCAGCTGCTTCATCAGATTTGCAATATTTGTCCTGGAAAACAGCTTTCCTTCTGGCTATCACTTCAGCTCGTAGAGTTTCAGAACTACAGGCCCTCATGGTGGTCCAGCCTTTTATCATCTTCCATCAGGACAGAGTTTCCTTACGAACCAACCCGTCCTTTATGCCTAAAGTGGTATCCAGGGTAGCTTTAAATCAGGCCATACATTTGCCTACTTTTTATCCCAATCCTCAAAACAAAGGGGAGAGATTACTACATTCCTTGGACATCCACAGGCAACTACGTTATTATTTGGACAGAACAAAACCTTTCAGAAAATCAGAACAGCCCTTTGTGGCCTATGCGGTAGGAGCTCAAGGAAAGCCAATTTCCAAGCAGACAATCTCAAAATGGATAGCCCACTGCATATGCTTTTGCTATTCCTTTCATGGCAAAACTGTTCCTACAGGCATTAGAACTCATTCCACCAGGGCCACAGCCACCTCTGCAGCCTTCCTCAGAGGAGTTCCTACCAAGGATATCTTGGAAGCAGCCACTTGGAGTTCTGTGCATACCTTCTCCAAACACTACAACCTACCATTATACTCCAAATCTAGAGCAGGCTTTGCCACTGCAGTCTTGCAGGGCATTTTGGCTCCTCCTAGTTCCACCTAGTGCCTACCACCCTTTCTTAGCTTTGGGATTCTACCCATCTGTTATGACTGCAGCTTGTATGCACGATGAACATAGTACAGTTTTGTACCTACCATAAATGTAGATGTTCGAGTGCTAATACAGCTGCAGTCCAGGTTTCCCTCCCTCCTTCCCCTCTAGGGGTATTCTTTTATGGTGTATTTGCTTACAACTACTGTTTTTTGATTATATTGCATTGCATTACTTCATAATTTTATGTATTGCCTTCCTTCTGGGGGCACCTGACATCTGGGGCAAGAAAAACTGAAGAAAATGGCGTCTGCTGGTTCTTTTATACCCCTGTCGCACTGACGTCAGGGAAGAAGCGACGACAACGACGCCAGACCTAGACTTTGGAATTCGGCCGACCGAGGACCCGCCTGACGGCAGGAGAACCCATCTGTTATGACTGCAGCTGTATTAGCACTCAGACATCTACATTTATGGTAGGTACAAAACTGTACTTTTGGGCAGGGGTGAAACAAGTTGACCCTTTTACAGCCCCTGTCCATACAGTCTTAGAGTTTTTGGCAGAACTTTTTCAAATGGGATCTTCTTCGGTCACCATCAGAGTTCAGTTGGCAGCCATTGCGAATTTTCACGTTGGATTGTCAGAGACAAGCATTATGTCACACAAGCTTTGTAAAGCCTTTCTAAATGGAACCCTCTTACTTAGGCCCCCAGTAAAAGATCCTCCCCCACCATGGGACCTAAATTTGGTGCTGTCGTCTTTACTTCTCCCTCCCTTTGAACCTGCGGCTTCCTGTTCATTAAAGTTGCTCTCTTGGAAAACTCTGTTTTTAGTAGCCATCACTTAAGCGAGAAGGGTATCAGAACTTCAAGCCCTTTGTGTTCGCCCTCCTTACCTTGTTTTTCACAAAGATAGAGTGTCACTTAGGACTAATCCGTCCTTTTTACCCAAAGTACTCTCTGAAAAAAATCTGAATCAGACCATCTATCTTCCTGTTTTCTTCCCACTTTATACCAATAGGTCTGAACGGAAGTTGCATTGTCTAGATGTTCACCGTCAATTACGCTTCTACCTGGATAGAACCAAGCAGACGAGGAAATCAGAACAGCTCTTCCTGGCTTACGCGGAAGGGAAACCAGGCCTGCCAGTTTCCAAAGTAACCTTGTCCAGGTGGTTGACCTCTGTTATATTGATTTACCAATTGAGGCATAAAGAGCTCCCTATTAAGCCCCAGAGCTCATTCAACCAGAGCATTAGCCTCTTCAGTAGCTTTTCAGGCAAGATTGCCAATGGATTTCATTTGTGCAGCGGCCACATGGGCCTCTCCTCATACCTTCATTTCTCATTACAAGCTGGACATGACTTCTAGAAGTAGGGCTGATTTTGGTTCCACTGTACTCAAGAGTTTGTTCCATTGAGCCACCCAGAACTAAGGTGCTAGGGACACTGTCCCATCCAGCAAGAATGAAGGCTGATTGACAACTTAACATTGAGAAGTTATGTACTTACCATAACGTTCCATGTTGGTTGTCTTCTCGCCTTCTTTTCTTGCGTCCCACCCTCCATCCCCCTAGCCTGGCAAAACCAAGAGTATCTTCTGAGATGTGTTTATCATGACAGTATCTCCTTAGCTACCTCTTCCCCTTCTAGATGTATAGAGGTAGATATATATATATATATATATATATCTAGCATTATGGGACATAACATAGCCTCAAGCCGGTAAAAATAGCTCTCGAGCTTTAGTAAAAGGCCGAGTCGGAGCCGAGGTTTGGCTCCGAACCCATCCAGCAGGAAAGAAGGCGAGAAGAAGACAACTAACATGGAACGTTATGGTAAGTACATAACTTCTCATTCTTTGACTCCCCTAATTCCCAAATTCCTTCAGAAAGCAGCTCAGTTGAACAAAATCATCCTCATTGCACCTTACTGGCCTCAACAGATTTGGTTTCCTGTTCTTTATCCACTGTATACTCCTTGGATTTTGGATCCACCTCTAGACCTTCTGTCCTGTCTGGCAGGCATGGTTCACTTGGATATCTCAAACATCAAAGTAACAGCGTGGTTCCTCCAATTCCTTTAATAGCCAGACAGCCAGTGCTCTCTTCCCCTGTCCGTTCTATACTTTTATCTTCCTGTAAATCTTCTACTAGGAAACTCTACAGGAGTAAATGGAAAGTTTGTTTGCAGAGCAAAATCAAACTGACCCTTTCAACTATAAAAGTCCAACTCACAACAATCTCTAACTTTCAGGTTAGATTTCAAAACTGTTCACTGGCTTCCACTAAGCTGTACAAAGCCTTTTTGAGAGGCAATCTCCTTCTGAGATCTCCTTATAAAGACTCCACCATGGGATTTAAATTTGGTACAGCAAGCCTTAATTCATTCTCCCTTTGAACCAGCAGCTAAATGTGATCTTAAATTCCTGACCTGAAGAACTATCTTTCTTGCTGCAATTATGTCTGCTAGAAGAGTTGCAGAACTTCAAGCATTACCTTCTAAGCCTCAATATTTGATTTTTCTTAAGGATAGGGTCAGGTTATGTACCAATGCTTCCTTAGGGTGGTGTCAGAATCCAACATCAACCAATCAATTAATTTACCACTATTCTTCCCAAAATTTACAAATAAAGGGGAATATATGCTGCACTTACTGAGTGTTCATAGCCAATTGTGTTTCTACCTGTACAGAACAAAATAAATTAGGAGGACAGAACCACTGTTTGTTTCCTTTGCACATAATAAATTGAGTGAATCTGTTGCAAAAGTAAGTCTAGCTAGATGGTTGAAGGATTGCTTTTCATTTCTATATAACAAGTTGAATCTCCCCTTACAAAACCATTAATAGCTCCTTCTACCAGATCTATAGCAACTTCTGCTGTATTCCAGTCTAGGGTTTCTATAGACGATGCATGTACAGCTGCAGCTTGGTCAAATCCTCATACCTTTCACATTACAAACTAGATCTGGTATCAAGGGAAAGAGCAGGCTTTGGCTCATCCGTACTCAGGAGTCCACCCAGTAAATTGGGTAGCTGGGAACTCTGTCCCATTAGTTGAGAAATTAATGAAAATTGACACCAGATAAGTTATGTACTTTGCGTAACATTCCATCCATGTTGACATTTTCATTCTTCCTCAATTCCCCACCCACCATTCCCCTTTTCATGGCTGACTTCTGTAGGAATAAGACACATCAAGGAGACCAGTGTCCTTTGCGCTGAACTCCATTTATGGCATTTCATCATAGTCTTCCTGTCAAGCTGCAAACAAGATCTGAGAGATGTTAAGGGTACTGCATTATGGGTAGGGAAGGAGCTTGAGAGTTTGTTGGAGGCCACAAGGTAGTATAACATCTGACTTGGATCAGAGGATTGGATCCGATCCCATTAGTTGAGGAAGAATGAAAATGGACAACACAGATGGAACATTATGGTAAATGCATAACTTTTTTTTTAATTGTGATCTTAGTGTATTGTTATGAGAAAATGTCCATTATGAAATTTTTTTGAGCTTGTGTTTGAGGAGACACTATCTCTGTCCTGTAATGCCTTTTTGATTTTGTGAAAGTTCTGGTAATTCTGTTTCATGTCCATGAAAATTGGTGGTGGTTTTCTAACTGGGTTGTTCAGATACGGTCTGTCAACTCAGTCCCATCCTTCCTGGAGGTTATATCCTTTCAAAGTAGTAAGCTGTACCTCATGGGCCCCCCCGGTAAGTTGTTTTAATGGTGGCACTGCCCTGGAGATAGTCATCAGCTTGGTTAACATGATCAGCCATTTGTTCTGTTGTGTTTATCTATGGATCCACATGCAGGTGCACTTAAAAGAAATGCCCAGCACACAATGAGATTCTCTGTTATGGGGGAAATTAAATCACATTGGAAGTGATACGTGTAGTCCCAAGATATCAACTTGCCTGCTGCAGTTACTGGCATGGAAGATTTAAAGCAGCTGAGACTACCGATCTTAGAAAAATACATTTCATTATATACAAAAGAAATTAAATGGAGATTCAAGTAATAACAGGCTTGTGGTTTTAGCAAGAGTGGCAAGTTCCTCAAGCTTAATCTTCTACTCTCTCCTCTTCTGGGAAACTGTTAGGTCTTTCTGCATTCCTGTGCCAGCAACAATTTCCAGTTTCGCCTTCCACTTTACTTTGTTTGATTCTGTATGATAGAGCTACTGCTCACAGTGGGCAGACCGTATGGTTTGGCTTTTTTCAGTCCTCTGTTAAATTCACTGACTAAACAAACACACTCTCTTGTTAATAAAGCCATGTATCTTTCTTTCCTTAAAGAAAGAAGTGCAACGTAATGTAAATGCTGCTTTAAAAAAATCACTCTGTTTATCATTTTGTATAGCACTGCTGTAGACCTTGAATGTTTTGTAATATTGTTGTAGACGTTTACACAATATCTAATGCATTTCTGGGTCACTTTTACTCTTCTGAGTGATGCGAAGCACCATACTTACAAGATGTATATTCCCACACACACTGGCTGTTACATGGTGATAGACCGCAGTAGTGTAGTCGCATAGCAAGTCATTAAAACATCAAAAGTATTTTTTTTTTCTTTGCACGTAATCTTTAAAATTACCAGATAAGTTGTTTTGAATGTTCTGTTCCTGGAAAAGTACTGCACTACAAAAATGCACTTTGATTTGTTACCATTTTCCACACTTGTTTGTGGTGCTGACCAGATCTGATTTGTGCTGTATATTTATTGCTTGCTTTTGTTTACAGGGAGAGTCTGACTAGGCACAGATCTCACTTTTAGCTGAGGTCCAGGGAGAAATGCTCCATTTTAAAGAATGAGTTGTTCAAGATTTACATAATAAATGTAATACAAAGAATAGAAGTGATATAACAGTTAAGCAAAACAAGACTACAGTAGAATAGTATTGAACTTATAAGAGTATTGTTATTTTCAGAAAGGAGTAGACTAATTAGATGTAATGTAGGAGATAATGAAGGAATTGTAGGATGAAGATGGTTACAAATTATGGAGGAGTATTGAAGTTGGGTAAAAGCCTCTATGGGAGGTAGATGTAGTAGTGTAGAAAGGCAGGGGATAGTCAGATAGAAATTGTGTAGTAGTACTTAGATAAGAGTGGTGAGAGTTAGTGTTTGGAGTAAGAGAGTGATTTTGAAATATAACCCTAGAGCCCAGAGTGCAAGGAACTTCCCAGACAAGATATAAGGTATAAAAAATGACATTTATTTAGCACTTTTGTCCTCAAACATGACTTCATCAGAATGTCCCATAATACCACACACTGCAGTTTATATGATTTTAAATGTAGCTAATTGTGTAATTGCTTGTAAGATTTAGACATGATACAATTTTAATACAATGACTAAATACATTAAAATTCAACCAACATTTAAATCCATACAAAACTTGCATAAACTTATAAAACTTAAAAAAAAAAATCACTGCTTAATTTAGCTACTCTCAACTTCAAAACAGGCTAAATAGATGCATACTCATGAATTCCTGGGTAATACATGGCATGCAGCTTAAGTTGCCATCTAAGTTCATTACTCTCTAATGCTGTTTTAACATCCCCACCTTGGGGGGTCAAAGTGACTGGACCCAAATTGCAAATTTAAACTTTGAAAAAGACAGACAAGTAGTCAAATGCTTAAATAAAGCATTATTTTCATTGTGCTTAGAAATGTAACAGTTTTCATGTATTCTTTTACAAAGGCTGTGTTCAGTTTCCCTACATAAAATTGAGGGCATCCTTACATTTAGCAAGATACACCACTAATTTTGAATTACGGTTCTATTTGCAAAAATATACTTTAGGAATGAACACTGTTCTAAAACCAAACTTTTCTCTTCAAGATTAAATGAGCACTGATTGCATGTACCACACTTTACAGTACCTTTCTTTTAATGTTCGAATCCCTGACTATTTGACCCTCCTTCAAACAATTTTTTTCATGTTGAATCCAGTCTTGTGAATGAATAGGGGTTCCTCCCCCTAGGTGGTTAAGCAGAATATGACTTGCTTTAAAAATCTTCATTTTTTTCAAATAATTTCAACTGATTGACTACATTGAACTACTAGAGCTTTTTCATAGCTTTGTAGTTTTTTTGCTAGTGGGACCTGGATATTAGGGGTAACTTAATACCCAGTAATGGTTTATAGCTAGCACCCCATTCACCTTCTACTTGATATCTAATACTTTGTACCAGGGAGCTAAGATAACCCCTGGCTAAATACATATTAACCACCTTGTTGAGTTCTCCCCCTAGATCTTCAGTGTGAGAGATCATCCTTGCTATACATGTACACTGTCGTTTCACCAAACTTTTCTTTTGGGCTATGGGGTGGCAGCTAGGAAAATGGAGAGAAGAGTTGCTAAAACTTGATTTCCTATGTACTTTAGATCTAAATCCTCTGTCAGTGTGAGAAATGAGTATCAAGATAATTAATATCCTACTTCCCAACATTACATTATAAGTAAATTTTAGATAGAAGTGTTATTCATATACTCAATAAACCTAGGTATCTGCATCGCAGACGCCTCCAAAGAACAAATATATTATCCAAAAACCTTGCATACATTCTTTTGTTAGTAAATAAATCAGAATTTGAACACAAAGTTGTTCTCCCAGTCCAGTAAAACAAGATTTGCAAAAGAAAAAGGAGCACAAGAGGCTCCCATAGCAACACCTCTGTTCTTTTTAAAGAGTTCACCTTCAAAGTAAATTAAGTTGTTTTCTAAGACCATGCTCATAAGTTCTAAAATTAAATTGATCTTATTTGAAAAAGTGGTATACTGGAAAGTACTGTTATAAAAGGTCTCTAATCCTTGTTTCTTAGGGATGATCATAAGTAAGTCCATGACGTCTGTTGTAAGGAAAAAAAGTTCCTGATCCCATAATTCAGCATTTAATCTCACCAAAAAAAAATCCCAAGAGTCTATAATCAAATGTGGAACTTCTCTTTATGTACTGGTTTTAGCCTCCTATCCAGACAAACTACCAAGGGGTAAGTTTTTGACCCCTGGGCAGCCACCATTTGTTAAAATGGAGGATGGTTCACATTCTGGATTTTGAGGATGCAGAATATAGTTAGAATTGTAGGATTTTTTACTTTAAGGGTATTGTATAATTCAGGACTTGTTCTCTGATCTAATAAATAGTCTTCTAAATAAGAGTCAATTCTTTGGCAAGATGTATTTATTTCATTCCTCAATACAGGTGAATAGGTTTTACTGTCATATAATATACCAGACATATTAGAATATTCTATTGATTCAAAAAATACTATACTTTTCTTAGGGTCTTGTCATTTCGCAGAGACTTGAACTGTTTTCTCTCTCATTTAAGTTGGGATGAAAAATGAATTACTACTAGTAGACTGTAAGTTATGAATATCTTCAGTAACTGCTAGCGTTATTTGAAGATTTGGTTTTACAGTAACATTACACTTGTGTTTTTATTCCTGTTTTATAAACTTACCTAGTACAGTGGATATAAGAAGTGTACACACCCCTGTTAATATGCCAAGTTTTTGTGATATAAAAATATTAGACCAATAAATGTTTCAAAACTTTTCCCACCTTTAATGTGACCTATAACCTGTACATTTCAATTGAAAATCAAACAAATCTGTTGGGGGGGTATAAAAATAAACGTACAGTAAGCTGGTTGCATAAGTGTGCACACCCTTAAACTAATACTTTGTTGAAGCACCTTTTGATTTAATTACAACATTTAGTCATCTTGGGTACACACCTGCCATCAGTTAGAGACTCTGATTAACCTAAAATAAAGTTCAGCTGTCCTAGTAGGATTTTCCTGACATTTACTCAGTTGTCTGCTACAGCAAAAGCCGTGGTTCGCAGAGAGGTTACAAAGCCTCAAAGGGATCTCATTGTTGAAAGGTATCCGTCAGTAGAAGGGTACAAAATAATTTCCACAGCATTGGATATACCATGGAACACAGTGAAGACGGTCATCAAAAAGTGGAGAAAATATGGGACAACAGTGACATTGCAAAGAACTGGATGTCCTCTAAAACTGATGAAAAGACCAGATGAAAACTGGTCAGGGAGGCTGCCAAGAGACCTGCAGCAGCACTGAAGCAGCTCCAGGAATTTCTGGCAAGTAATGGTTGTGTTCTACATGTGACATTTTCCCGTATTCTCCAAATGTCTGGACTATGGGTAGGGTTGCAATACAAAAGCCTTTTCTTACACAGAAAAACATCCAGCCCCAGCTAAAATGTGCAAAGTCTCCCAAAAGCTTGTGGGAAAATGTGTTATGGTCTGATGAAACCAAGGCTGAAAATTTTGGCCATAATTCCAAAAGGTACGTTTGGGACAAAAGCAACACTTCACATCACCAAAAGAACACCATCCCCATGGTGAAGCATGGTGGTGGCAGTATCATGCTGTGGGGTTGCATTTCTTCAGCTGGAACTGGGGCTTTACTCAAGGTGGAGGGAATTATGAACAGTTCCAAATACCAGTCACTTGTGGCCCAAAACCTTCACGCATCTGTTAGAAAGCTGAAGATCAAGAGGAATTTCACCTTTCAACACAATAACCCCAAGCATATATCCAAATCAACAAAAGAATGGATTCACCAGAAAAAAATTAAAGTTTTGGAGTGACCCAGCCAGAGCCCAGACCTAACTCCAATAGAAGATCTGTGGGGTGACCTGAAGAGAGCTGTGCATAAGAGATGCCCTCACAATCTGACAGATTTGGAGCGCTTTTTCAAGGAAGAGTGGGCAAATATTGCCAAGTCAAGATGTGCCATACTGTTAGCCTCCTACCCAAAAAGACTGAATGTTGTAATTAAATTAAAAGGTGCTTCAACAAAGTATTAGTTTAAGGGTATGCACACTTATGCATCCAGCTTATTGTACATTTTTTATATTTTTTCACCCAACAGATTTGTTTTCCAATTGAATTGTACAGGTTATAGGTCACATTAAAGGCTGTTAAAGTTTTGAAATGATTTATTGTGGTCTCATTTTTTTATATCACAAAAACCTGGCATTTTAACAGGGGTGTGTACACTTTTTAATACCCACTGTTTATAAAACTCAACTCTGACCTACCTAGATTGTTGTCAGATATAAGGCCACATTACGTATAGATGTTCTGTGAGTAGTTGCTTTGTGTCATTTGTCTCTCTGTTGAATGTAACAATAGTGGGTGCACATGCTTACTTTGCTGATTGCTTCATTATTCGTTTCAGATATCACACTTCAGTGGCTTATTCAGCATTCAAAATCTCGAAGAAGCTGAAGACGAATTCCAAGTCTGTTACCTTAATAGGCCATAATCCAGGACCCATTGCTCAACTCAAGTGTTAATGGATTACAACCCAGGCAGTGCAATCGTCCTCAAGTTTCAGAAGTCTGTTTCCTCACGGTCTGTTCATTATGTGCACTGCTGAAGATGTACCCTTTATCCCAACTTTGAAGAATCGAGTACAGTTGTGACGATATTGATATCAGCAATGGTTTACCTTCATAGCCTTATTTGCAAAACACCAACAATTATCCCTGGGCCATTGTACTGTTGTTGCTTTGCCTTTGTCAGGTTGGAAAATGTTTTACTTTTGTAGCTCTCTGTATGAAATGTTGACTTTCGTAAAATAAGATTGTTTTATTAGAAACAGTACCCACTGTTCGATATCACATGCCTTACAGGCATGTGCAAGGAGGACTTTTGCCTGAGTGAGGTAATGTAATTAACCTGCTGCTTAGTTTCTCATTCAGCACCGTGGTATCCTTCCTGAGAGGGTTTGATGTTGGCCTTGCAAGGTAGTAATATTTTGCACTAGTTGAAATGTGAACTGAGGTACAATGCTTACGTACAGGTCTGTACAGTGATGACATTTTTTTTAGTACTCCCTTCCATAGCTGGTATTTAGATAAAACTGTCTGATATTGATTCCAGTTGTGTGCAGAGCTCTAATTTTTACAGATTTGTTTTAATTATTGGTTCTTTGATCCTGATGCTGCATGTTTTACTTGGGAGAATGTCACCATGGTGGGTACCACAGGTAGTAAGGGTGAAATTAACTTGTCCTCATTTGTACATATTGAAAGTTGTTAAATTAAGCTTTTGTTTTTGTTCTGTGTAGTGCTCACCACAAATACCAAGGAATAGTGTTGATTGGACAGCTTTATTTTGAGCACTGGGTTCAACATGCACTCGCTGCATAGTTATGCAGATGGCACATCTTGAGGTCTGCAACACTTTTTGGTGATATTTTACTTATGTAAGTAATTTTAAGCTCAATATTATAGCAGACACTTTGCCACTTTAATATTAAATTCTCCGTTATTGTGACAACTTTAGCCTTGCCTGCTTTGTAAGTCTAATAGTGTTCAAATTCTAATGCATTTGTACATTGATATGGTGAAAACAGCAATGTTCAAGCACAAGACAATAACCACTGAATTGATACGGTTCAGCTTTTCATAGCATGGGGAACTATGAAAAAAAACAGGTAACATTTAAATAGTTAGAGTTTATTTTAAATGGGCAGCATAAGGGCTGATAATTCATTTCTGCATTTAAATAGTTGCTAGCACTGCAGAGTTATGTATGCCATTTCACATTGTGCCAGTTATTGCAGAGAGCTTGAGTTACTTCAGCCCACTTCAGCCATAGATGCCACTGTAGCATAGTTTGTTTCTGGTAATATGTCTTTTGGTAAATGGCACATATTCATTTAAATACTGCTTTTTGTTAAGGTTGCAATGTGAGGGGGAAACTTTGTGCAGCTGTTCTCACATCATACAGTTCTGGCAAGTTGCTGATGGCACCAGCACTGAATATTTTTTCATTCTTTTATCTTTAGATTTTGTGTAAAGCACATTAATATTGCAAACACTGTAAATGTGTACTGTATTAACCCATTGCTTACTGCATCTGTGGCATAGCATTAAGGGAGATATTTAAGTAGAGACTTTTGTGTTGCATAACTTTGTAAAATGAGCCATTTTACACCAGAGGCATTAAAATCCCATTGTATCAACTTTGTAAAACCTACTTGTCTGCTTTTGTTTCATTTAATCTAAGCATTGTCACTGCAATTTTTGCTTCTCTAACGCATGTAGAAGATGCCTGAACATGCACAGATTTTATCTCAGACTAATTTTAGGAACAGTTACTTGGCAAAACCATGAAAACAATCTGCACGTACTAGCAGTGTTTGACATAATGCTCAGATCCTGGACTCTGGCATGAATCAGGTTTGCAGAAGACCATATGAAAAGGTATTTGTACCTGTCAAGGACATCAAACATGTTGGCAGAGTTCCATTTAATACACTTACACCATCCCATCTGTAACTTTTTTCTTGTAAGATGCCTTTATCAGTGAAGATGGATTCCAAAGTTAATTTTGCCGACTGAGAAATAATTGCTAATATAAACAGAAAATAAACAAGACCCAGCTACTTGTAAAATAAAATTTGCCGTCTGTATTATGAATTGCAAAGTAACTTGAATCAAAAGTTCAAGCAGAAGTCAACAAAACTGTGAAATGAAAGGATATGTTGCAGAAAATTGGTACTGTAAGCCCACCAAGACCGGAACATTTTTGAACACAGATTTTGCTTCCTATGAATTATCACAATTTAAGGAAGAGATGCAAAGCTAGATTTACGGTACAGTAGCTTATGAGAATGTTGCTTATCTTGAGTCCTTTGTATGTCTGCAGGATCAGCCCTTGCCAATTCATCAGTGTATTCTGTTCTTTAGACTCTTTTGATTGGTTTGCAGATAAAAATAAAATGGCGTACTAGGTTAAAAACTACTGTAAAATTTTCCATATCTGCTGAAGTTTGCAACAAGAGCAGGCATTTTTCTCCTTTAGTAAAAGACCAAGTTTATTTACTGCTTTCTGATTTTTGAAGGAGTATGGAATACAGCTGATCACATGGCACTTGCTTACCTGACTTTAGAATGCAACATATGAGCGCATTGCTTTCCTAAATTTTGTGGCTGTAATTTAATAAGAAAGGTTTGCTTGAGTAGATTAGACACTCACAATATTTGACATTTAGACATGGCCTTGAAAGCACAAAGCACAGAATTAATGCTGTCTACGTTTTTTGCCTATACCCATAAGCATAACCACTGCATCTGTCATTTTTTCATCAGGAAGATGTCCAGATTGGGCTTCATTATTGAGGGATTAAGTTACTGTTTGGAATGGGAATAGTGTGTGCTCCCTGTTGTGGAAGTAGTACTTACCCGATGAATGCCAAGCTATATTAAAATTATCACTTGCTTTTGCCCATCCTTTCTTTCACATGGCATAAGCTGCAGTTTTACCACTAAGGTACATGTAGAACACTGCAATTTCAAAACTAAGAAATATCAGTCTCTTGCACTTGTCAGGTTTTTGTCCAGATTGCTGAACTTGTGTTCTGTTAATAGCAAGTGTTGCCTTCACACAGTTTTTTTTTCTTTTTGCAACTTTGTTCACTGTTAACAGTATTGAATTATTAAACATGTATTGTACTCTTGCATATAGTCATCACTTAAATTGTCTTGATTTAACAAGCTGTCTCCTGTGCATGTAATGCAGATTTGTCATTGGTTGTACTACAGCAAGCTACAGGTGCCTAAGTTCCGTTTTATTTTTACCCCCCTCTGCCATTACATACTGAAACCAAAACGTGCTGAATCTGCTTCTTTAATCCTTTTAACTGCTTTTTTTGTGGACTTTTTTCCTCTGCTACTACTTGCCAAAACATGTTGAATGTATGTTTTTCAGTGTCAAGCTTTTCTTGCTCCTTTATTTTTTTCTTTTGAACTTACATAACCATTTTTGTAAAAGGACATTGTAATAAATCATTTGAGTCCAAATTTCTGCATAAGAGACTAAATTCCTATCAGCTGCATGTTTTTGTGGTCTATTTGCTGTTCTGTTTCCTGTGCTGTCTATGCTTGCCACCTACCAAGTATTTTTCCAAACTATCCAGTTATCAGAGTGATTCTCCGGTAGTCTGGAAAACACTAAAACTCCGATATTCTGTTTAGAAGCATTGACAGAATGCCAAAGTTTGTTAAAAAAAAAAAAAAAAAAACTCTTACAAAAGCATCACTAAAGCGCTGCTGTGGAGTTTGAGATGCTCCACAACAGCAATGAAAAAGAATAATGCATATAGATTAGGTGTGTAAAAATGCACTAAAAGGGACGTTCCGCCCTAATGACGTATATGTGTACGTGACAAATGGGTGTGGATGTGGGTGGAGATGAGTTTGACCTGGGAGGAATTATGGGTAGTACAGGGGACGTGACTTCAGTCCAGTTTTCTGCATCACTAGAGGTGGCAACCCTATTTTTTTCTCCCTCCCGTACTGTGAATGTTTATAATTGGATTTTCTACTGAATGAAAGAATCTTAATGGACCTGCTGTTGTGTGATCCATTTTACCCTTTGTTTCATGTTTTTGCTACTGTTTTAGTCTGTCCTAAGCCAGTGGCATTTGCTTTCAGGGCTCCATATATATGGGGAAATTATGGAGAATAATGGTTCCAGTTTAAGTGCTAATCTAGAACTGTGGTGATTTGTTTGTGAACAGACATTTGTCTGTTGCTCAGTAGCAACCTGTATTCCCTGTCCAACTCTGTACTACCCATCATTAACTGTTGGAGGACAAATAATTCCATTGGTAAAGACGATTGTTATTGCCCCTTAATTCCCAGACCACCTAGTATTTTTTAAAGACAGCAGTGGGAGGTTAAGAGGCGTCATTTCTCTTACAAACAGAAGTGCAGGGGGAAAAAACTCTGGTATTTGATAGTTCCTGTCAGATTAACCACGTGTTTTTATTGTTACCTGAAACCTGTCACTCCTTCCAGCTCCCTTCCTGTCAAAATGATACAACCATCTAACACTGCTTACTCATTTTTGACTGTTACAGTGAATGTGTAAAATGACCCAGTTTTCTGTTAACTATTGACCCAGTTTTCTGTTAACCATATTTGCAAGTTATTTGTACAAAACTGCTGCTAAGTTTTCTGAGGTAAAAATGAAATCTGCCAGTCTGTTTCTTAAAACCCCTATAATTCCACAGTTAGCCGTTTTGTGTATTACATTCATTACAGAATGCTTTCATTTTGTTTTCAGTCCTTTGCTGTTCTACGATACAAATTCATATGTGAGAGTGATACTGACCTCTGTGAAAATAGCATATAGCAAAGAGTTATTCTTTCTCTCATTGTAGGGAATAAAAGGTGTGATGAGGGGAGACCAGGAAAACCATAATTGTTGGCATTTCACGCAGCATAAATAAATTAAACTTAATTTATGGAAAATAAAATAAAACATTTAGCTGTCAGCTACTGTGAGGGAAAAAATTGTCAACTCACATAATCTAATTGTATAGCCATCATGATGTAGTTAATATGTATAATTGTAAACTTTACCATTTGCATTATGCCATGTAGTCCGAGGATCCTACTCACCCCTTGCCGCACCATACCAAACATGAGCAGCTTGTTACTTAATTGTTTTTATTGTAAGTTACGGCACTTTACATTCTTTAGCCAAAGTTGGGAAATTTGTTAGCTTACATCAGCAGTCCTTATCCTGAGGATTTATAGACCAACAGATGTGTATACATCTATATCTACAATCACGCAGGAATATGAAGAAGGTTATGTTTTGATACATGTCAAAAAACAAATGATTAGACTGTGTGATACTTGTTGATTGTTCTTTGCTTTTAGTAAGTGCCATAAATCCAGCTTCTAGTTTTTGTCTTGTAATTTGGAAAATTAGTACACCAAACATTACAATGAATACTGTGCTACTTTGTATTGTATATAATGGATTTGCAGCACTTTTGTACAGTAAGCTGTCCCTTCAGCAAAAACTGCCACAGTTTCTCTTAATATATTGCTTGCATCTGTATTACAGTAAAGCCAGCTATGAATAAACACGTGAATGTGTAGCAGGGACCACTTGATTTTTTTTTCATTAAAAGTTGGTAACACACTTCATAAGTATTGCAAAGCTTTTAGCATTTCATGACATCTTGATGGACACTAGTCAATGCACTGTTTCCCTGTGCATTAATCTTTGCATGTAAAATGTACTATTATACAAATCTGTAAATAAGAAAACATAGATTTTTTTTTTTATTTAGGTGAATGTTTTGTCTGTTTCTGCTCTCTTCTGAACTATGTTCAATAAATACAAATTTTGGGAAATAGTGATTTTTATTTTACTTTCATTTAGAAATCACTGTAGGAGATCGCATGGTATTTGTTGAAGTAATTACTTTGTATATCATTTTCAAGAGTGCACAATTCTAGGAAAGGTTGAGAAATTTAAGAAACTGAAGCTTGCTAGAGTGCAAGTGCATTAAGAAATATTTTTGCTCAAGAAAATGAACCTTTGAATGGTATCAGTTCTGGTTGCAGCACAAAAGGAAGCAGTAAGTATAGACTAAAAGTACAGTTGTGTACACTTACCATAAATGTAGATGTTCGAGTGTATTCACTGTTGCAGTCATTACATTTGGGTAATCTGCTGGCAGGTTGCTCTCAGTTGGCCTGAATTCCAAAGTCTTGGGTCCTGCGTCAGTTGCTGTCTCCTCTTCCATGACGTCAGGTCGTTAGGGGTGTAAAACATGCAGCCGACGCCATTTTCTTTCGTTTTTCTTGCCCCCGATGTCAGGTGCCCCCAAAAAGGTAGCAACAAAATATATATATATATGCATCCATATAAACTTTACCTTCATCTACAAGCAAAGACACCACATAGGTAGTAGAGGATAGAGAAGGAAAGATGAACTCCAGAATGACAGGGGGATGGCGGGAGGGTAACCCGGACTGTAACAGTGAATACACTCTAACATCTACATTTATCGTAAGTGTACACAACTGTACTATGTTCTTCATGTTTCACTGTTCCAGCCATTACATTTGGGTAGAATCCCAAAGCTATGGTTGGGAGGCTGGAGCTAAACAGCATTAGGGGCGGCTATAAGGCCCTGCAGTATTGCAGTGGCAAAGCCTGCCCTGGACTTAGAGTAGAGAGTCAAATGATAATGCTTTGTAAAGATGTGAACAGAACTCCAAGTAGCAGCCTCTAGAATGTCTTTGGTTGGTACTCCCCTTAGAAAGGCTGCTGAAGTAGCTGCAGCTCTGGTGGAATGAGACCTAATGCCCTTGTGCACAGGTTTACCATGGTGTAAGTAGCAGAAATGGATGCAGTGGCTTATCCACTTTGAAAATGTCTGCTTTGAAATAGCCTTGCCTTCTGATTCTGCAGCATATGTCACTAATAATTGCTCAGTTTTTCTTAGAGCTTTAGTCCTGCTCAAGTAGAATCTTAGTTGTCTGTGTACATCCAAGGAATGCAGAATTCTCTCCTCCTTGTTCTGCAGATTTGGATAAAAGGTTGGCAGATGAATTGTTTGGTTAAGAGCCACACTGGAAGCCACCTTAGGCATAAAAATAGGATTTGTCTGTCTGGGTAAAATATGATAAAAGGCTCTATAGCCATGAGGGCCTGTAGCTCTGAAACTCTAATTGCTAAAGTAATTGCTAGTAGCAAAGCTGTTTTCCATGATAAGAACTTTATATCAGCGGTAGCAGCTGGTTCAAATGGAGGCAGGGTGAGCTTTTCCAACACATAATTGAGGTCCCATGCAGGCAATGGTGATCTTCTAGGAGGCCTTAAAGTTTTAGCTCCTCTAAGATACTGTTTTAGTAAAGGATGAGAAAAGATTGGTGGCTCTGTATTGTAATGAGCCGAAATGGCAGAGGCATGGATTTTAATTGATGAGAAAGATAGGCCTTTGTCAAGCATCTCAGTTAAGTATTGCAATATCTGAGGAATATTTGGTTCTGCTGTATCAGTTCCTTGCTTGATTCCAAGCACAGAATCTCTTCTATTTGTCAGCATAACATTTTGTAGTACTAGGCCTTCTGGCTTCCAAAATGACATCCATCACAGCTTTACTGAGAGGTGTTTTTTGTATGACTACATGATCAGCCTTGCTGCCAGGTTCAGTCTGTAGTTGATTGTGCAGGATCTGATTGTTTTTGTTGCCATCAGTTTGAAGTAAGTAGTCAGTTGCCTTTGCTTGTCTGGCATGAGCTAAGCCATCTGGGCAGTTGTATTCAAGCTTGCACCCAGGAATGTTATCTTTTGAGAGGGTACCAGTTGTGATTTATTTTCGTTTATTGTGCACCCTAGGCATGTTAGTAGCCTTTTCACAAATGCCAGGTGTTGAAGAATGTCCTTGTTCTCTGCTTGAATGAGGCAGCCATCCAAGTAAGGATATATTTGTATACTACTTTGTCTGCAAAGTGCAATTACTGGTGCCAGGCACTGACCCTGGGCATAGTAGATAAGCCAAAGGGCAGTGCAGAGAATTGGTAATGCATTAAGCCAGCCTTGAATCTGAGGTATCTTCTGCACGATTGTCTTATTGGAACATGCAGGTATGCCTCTTTTAGGTCTAAAGTCACCAGCCAAGCATTCTTGCCCAGCATGGGCAGATGCTGCTTGAAAGTCAGCATTTTGAATTTTGGAATGTCCAGGTATGTGTTCAAAATCGATAGATCCAGTATTGGCCTCCAGGCCTTGTCCTTTCTGGGTACCAAGAACAGTCGAGTAAAAACCTTGTCCTTTTTCCTGCTCTGGTACTGTCTGATTGGCCCCCATATCCATGAGGGATATAACCTGTTTCTCTGCCTCTGCCCATTGATTTTTTTGGCAGATTTTGCCAACCATTTGCCATTGGCAGAGTGTGGAAATGGAATCTTTATCCCTGTGATACGATGTTTAGTACCCACTTGTCCTGGGTTATTAACTGACAATCTTGAGCAAAAAGTGCTAATTTTCCCCCTGTGGGTGCTGCCAAAAGATAAGCCCTTGGTGTAGGCAGAGGGAAGTCATTGGGATTGCTTTCTGTAGGTTTGCACTTTATCTCCTCCAGATTTGGAGGTGAAAGCGCCCCATTGCTTTGACCTGTATGAATCTTGCGCCTGGTATCTGGAACCCTTAGGGCGTCTGGATTTTCACCTTTGAGCTCTGACACAGGAAAAGACCAATTTTTGGTAGGCCAGTGTCTACTGAATCTTGGTGGCTGCACTTGTAAGAAGTATTTAACAGTTTGCATAGACTTAGCTTTGTCTTCCATTTTTTTTAAAACCTCTTCTGCCTTAATACCAAACAGAGAATCATGCTGTAAAGGTGCATCTAGCAATTTAGCTTTAACATGATCAGGTAAATTTTGTTCCTTTAACCAGGTATGCCTCCTAATCACAGATCCGGTAACTGCGGCCGTGCAGGAGGCCTCTAAGGAATCAACCACATTGCAAAGTATGCTTTCCAACTTGTTCAGCTGCATGCAATAGTTCCTGCAATTCTTTATTTTCTGCACATTCTGAAATTAACATCATTTTCTGTTTCGGCAATCCCATAACATGTTGTTGGTACTTAAGCATATGAAATTGACAGTTTAAGGCCCTGATTGCCAAGGTTGCAGATGTATAAACCTCGTTTCCCCCATCTGTCCAGTGCCCATGAATCTCTGTCGGGGGGAGGGGGGTAGGATTTTTTTGCTGTTGAGGCCTTAACTCCCTTTGGACCCTGTGAAATAGTTTCAGGATCAGCAGCAGGGTTTCTAAATAAAAATTTATGAGTGTCAGGGACACTAATATCTGTCAGGCTTACTGGGAGCTGGAGATAAGGAGTCAGGGGACAAGCTCGACTCCGAAAACACATCATCCATAATGTCTTGAACAGGGGGAATGGCTAAAGGCCTGTGATGAGGGAAAAGAAGGAAATCCCTGAGCCTCTTTTTTTGATTCTGAGAAGTCTTGACTCTCCCAGTGAAAATGCTATCTCAAAGTATGCAAGGTTTCTCCAAATTAATAATCCTCAGGAGGAGATGCAGATGGAATAGACTCCTCAGCATCAGAATCCTTATAGGGAAGTATAGATAATTCCTGATTAGAAGAGGAATCAGAAGAAATAGAAACCTGATCTGAAGATTCATAATCAGTGTCTTGCCTAGGCCTCTTAGGAGGGGGATGGGTACCCCTGATCAAGGTAATAAGGTCTTCAGCCATTTTGATAATCTGTTTTTTAGGCATAAGAGGCCTGTCCACATGGCTCATGCGTCTGCGTTTTAGTTTTAGAAGTTGCTTTTGTCTTTGGTTTTGCAGCTGTCGTCAGTTTGATATACAAATGTTGAGGTCTGAATACACCCTCAGAAGCCGGTGCCTGCTCAGCGGCTCTGGACCCATCTGAGGGAGATGCATCCGTCGGTCCATTACTCTGAGTATCTTCTGGCATGCTGGACTCCACATGGGTGTTGGTAGAGGCCTGTGACTCGAAGGTAGCAGGTATCAGGGGCTGCGAAAGCACCTCACTGAGTACCAGCTAACCGGTGACTGGCTTAGGAGAAGCTTTGTCGTTGGTTTTGGATCTCGACTGCCTTTTGTCTGTCCTTTTCTTTGCGTTTTTTATGTATACTCTGGTAGTCGGATTGCTATCCAATGACATTTCTGGGTAGTTAAATCTATTTCCAAAATACTTTGATGTAAAAATATACTGACGCTTAATAGTGCGTTGGTTAAATCTAGCACAAAACCGACAGCCAGGCATGTTGTGATCAGGGCCTAGGCAAGGAATACAGTATAAATGGAAATCCTTATGAGGTATTTGCTTCCCACAAGTAATGCAATTATTAACTTTCTGACATCGGTAAAAAGCAAGAAAAAAGTTTCCCCAATGGGGTACTTAGCTTTAGTGAAGACTTCGGTTCTGAAACTCAAACTCAAATATTTCAATAGTCGGCCGACCGGCACTTGCGAAATGCTTCTGCTTCTGCTTCGGGCACCGCGCAGCAAAAAAGACTAAAGAAAATGGTGTCTGCTGCATGTTTTATACCCCTGACGTCATGTAAGAGGAGAACAGCAACCAACGCAGGACCCAAGACTTTGGAATTCAGTCCGACTGAGGGCAACCTGCCAGCAGATTACCCAAATGTAATGACTGCAACAGTGAAACACGAAGAACATCCCCATTTAAGCAGTCACAAGTAAACATTTCTGTGCAAAACTTTGTTAAAAGTAAAATTAAAACACTTAACACTAATCCACTGTTAAATTAGGCTGAACCATCTTTAGTAGTGCACATTATTGTATTGTAATTTCAGAATGTCTGTCTGGGTAAAATTTTTTAAAGTATGTGATAAAACATTATATATGACCACTTTTTTGTGAAAGCAAACGCAACAACTCTTAAGTCTGTAAGCAGAATAATGTTTTAGAAAACTGCTTTTTATTGCACTTACTGATATTTTTTTTTTTTTTGTCTCTATCTTCACACTGAGAGACCTTCCTTTGGATTTAGTTCATTGAGCAGGCCGTACAGAGGCCTCCTGCTGGATGACAACATTCCAGTGTGTGCACACTGTGCTCTTTAGGCATCATTGCCACCGACAGACACTAGTTGTTTTCTGGATTATTTTAACTTGGTTTTCAAAGGCCTTGTCTCATATTAGTGTGCTACAGTGTTGACTGAAGTTCACAAGGTGTATTAACTATTGCCACTTAAGAAAGTGTGCATACTAATTCTGCGTATGTATTATCTAGCCCAGAAAATGCTCAGTAGTTGAGTTGCCTCTGTTTCAAACTCTGAACTTGTAGCACTGACAAAGTTCCTAATTGAGCCATTGATCTTTTAGACCTTGGAACTTTTTCAAAAATTAATATCAGTGTGCTTATCTGAATTAGCTGAAGCAGGCTAGCAGGTTGTAGAAAACAGCTGAAACTCAGCAAGTGCTGAGAGGATTAATTTAGTGACATGTCTCTAAATCAATTTTCACAGAATAGTTCTTTACAAAATTGAATCTTAAAGAGGCACATGTCTTTTGCATGCTAAGTGTAGTGGTAAGAATGCATTTTAGTACTGTTAAAACTTCTGGAGTATCTGTAAACTGATTGTTAAATTAGACTGGCAATCAAGTGTCCAAATTTCATTTTTAAAATGAAGGTAGTAAGGGAGCTTAACTGGTCAAGTCAATAGAACAGAGCAGATGTGAATCTATTATACGGATGTACCATATTAGGGCACTTTGAGAATGGAAGAGGAAAGGTGAACATTAAAGCAACTTGAAAGGGTCAGTTTTACTGGTTTGAAGGAAATACTAGAACACAGGGGGGGGTAGACCCCTTGAAAGTATTGCCTGAGTCAGTGTTATATGGTATCATCAGTAGGGTTCGGGCCTGTTGAGAGCAATGAAAGTGAAAGGTGGTTGCTGTGTGGTATCTATACCATAACAATGAGCTGTGTTGAGCACAGGCCTTTCTTTTGTACTTTTTCCAGGTGTTTCCTGTGAAGCAAAAAGAGCTGCAGAAATAAACTGCAGTGTTCAGCTTCCTAAGTTATTACAGAACCTAATTGTATGATTGGGCTTTGAGACTAACGCTGAGCTGTAACACTCATTGTTATGTTGTCCTATCTCACCTTCATTCTTGATGGTTGGGTTCGGAATCGAGCATCAGTTCAGACCCTGCTGCATACTAAAGCTCGAGAGCTTTTACTGGCTCAAGGTTACATCCTATCTCAAGATGCCTAGTGACTGTTACCCACATCTCGTTTGCCGCTTACAGCTTCGGGATTGCTTTTTTGCTGGCTCAGGCTAAGTGAATTTTTTCTTTAACCTTTTGTGTGGTTCGGTAATTAGTGGTAGGAGTAATTTCTTTAGATGGCTGTATCTTTGAGTGCTTTAATTAAAACTTTTTTCGTTGTTTGTTGCTGATTTTGTTTGGGCCGTCGTTTTCTTAGGCCTTCTATCTATCGGCTGCTCCTTTCAGTGAATCTGTTTAAGTTACAGGATTCCTTTTTTTCCTAGCTTAGCCCATTTTTAGTTAGTTTCCCTGTTCTGAAATCCAGGTTTCGCCATTTAAGTTACAGGTGTCTCCTCAGGTTAGAGGAGTACGTCGTTTAAATTAGAGGCTCTCCTCTTAACCCTTTTCTTTCAAATTTCTTTTTCCAAAAAAAAAAAAAAAAAAAAACTTTTTCTTGCTAGTATAGTTGGTTTTCATTTTGTGGTCTTGCTGATCCATTTTGTGGTTCTTGAGCTTGTGGTGGGTGACACATTTTCTATTTTGTGACTTCATTACTGGTTATGACAGTTTTTTGCTAATTGTGACTTAACAGAATGTCTAAAGAGACCAAATAGTCCGGTTTTAAGAAGTGCGATTCTTGCACACAAAAAATGTCGTTCACAGATGGACACACTATAGTTGTGTGTGTGGCTTGGGCGCCGTCCACCTGCAGGATTTATGTTCTATTTGCCATGGTTTTAGTTCAAGGGTCCTGCACGAACAGAAGAACAAGCTGATAGGGGTTTGTTAAAAGGGCCTTTTGAATCGCCTGTTGAAGGGACTCAGGCCTCCAAACCTTCAGAAAAGTCATGCAAACCGTCTTCGCTTCAGAGCCATCGAAAAATCAAGAGAAAGTGGATACTTTGAATCTGAAGCCTGTCAGTTCCAAAAAGGCAAAGTCTCCATCAGTTCCACCTGGAGTTTCGGAACCATCTCGAAGTCACAAAAGGAGCTGGTCACCTTCCTTGGATCCGATTCATTCAGTGCCGCAGTCTCCTTGATTGCAATCTGTGGCGGGTAGCCACAAGTCTTACACCCATTCCTCTCGGTCATCCAGGAGCCTTTCAGATGTTGATGTGGAGCGGGTGGTTAGAAGGTTGTTTCGTACAAGGGCCCTAGCAAAAATTCTCACAAGCCCAGCCCAGATGGTTGTGGAGCTGACTTTAGTAGCTACTTTACCTTCTGTTCCTCCCCTGACTCAAAGTTCAGAGCCAGAGTGTCTGGAGGTCCTTGTGGTGGAACTGTCAACCCCAAAATCCATCCCCGGAGTTTGTGCCTACCTCTGCCCCAATCTCATCGATTTCTGTCCATCGAGTGATCTGGGGGCCAAGACTCCATCAGTTCCGGGGGGGGGGGTTGAATCGGACTCTTATCGGGCCCAACTCTCCCACTCAGAGCTTCAGCGCAGGCGAGTTCAGCATCTACATCAGCCTTGGAGCCATCCTACTTTGCGGGGAGGTCTCCCGGTTCCTCTGAGCTGGAGGTTCTCTCGGCCCAGGATCGTGGTACCTTCAAGGTGGTGTGCTTTCCTCAGAGACAGCTCCACCTTCGTCTCCAGCTACTCTTACACCAAAAGGGCCAGTGTCAACCTCTACACCATTCCTCCAACCTCATCTTAGAAAACCAATGCCCCGGGACGGCCCAGTGAGTGAGATCCTTTCTTCTGAAACTTCCCAGGAGCATCCCTCTGAGGAGGTCCCATGGAAGAGAACCTGTGTGTCACATCGGATACTGATTTAGAGGATACAGAAGGGTCCCCACAGTCACCCTCTGAGGATGTCTCCTTTTCATACATCTTGGAGATCATGAAACAGAGAGAACAGAGAAGTGGTTGGAAGACCCTCTCCCCTTCTGAAGATGATTCGGTATACCTGGAGGCATTTGCTTCTCAGCCCCCCACGTCTTGGGGATGTCTGCCTTTCGACCAGCTCCTGGATGTAGTCAGTCGAAAGGCATGGGGCTATGCAGAATCCGTGGAACCAGTTCCGAGGAGACCCAATAAATTTATTACAGCCCTGGAGGACAAACAATTTCTAACTAAAGGTGTCCCAGTAGATGCTATGGTGGTGGCAGCCACCAAGAAGGAACTAGCCAAAACTTCATCTGTCAAGCTGCCTAATAAGGAGTCTCGAATGATGGACAAATACGGGAAGCGTATGTTCTCTTCAGCGGCCTTTACCCTTAGGTCACTGAATTATTTATCCCACTTGACTTCAGAGGGATCTCCTCAAGGAGCTAGGAGATACCCTCCAAGGTGCTACAGCTGGGGGGGGGGGTACCTGACAAGGTAGCTCTCAGCTTGCGACCTTTAACCTCTATAACAAACTCCTTCAAGCACCTATTTTCTTATGTGGCTGATGGAGCGAGCAGGGCAGCAGGCACAGGAATAGCTCTGAGGAGACATTCCTGGATGTGTTTTTGTGAGTTTGCTGAACCCTTCAAGTCTTTCTTTGATGCCCCTGTTGACGACTCTACTTTGTTGGGGCCAAAAGTGAAAGACTCTTACCAGGAAGCGAACAAGATGGCAAAACTCTATCTGCTGTGGGTGTAAGTTTCTCCATCCCTACCAGACCTTATCCCAAAGCTCAGAGGGATGGAAAAATGTGATTCCGGAAATCCAAAGGAGCTTTGCTGGATGCTTGTGGTGAATTTTCCCCCAGGGGCAGAGGGAGAAGTAATGGAAGATGCCACCCTCACGGCCGAGGGGGTCCACAGAATCAGGGCGACAGATAACGTTCTCTGGTTTGGCCCTTCCAGTGGTCCTGAAAGGATGCCCGCTTGTCCACCTCTGGAGGCAGCCGGGCAGGGGGGGGGATTATCACTGTACCGAAAAGCCTGGCAGGACATCACTCAAGACAAATGGGTACGGTCGATCATATCCAGGGGATACAACATTCCTTTCTTCCTTCCACCAAAGTCCATCCCAGACATATACCACCTGATCAAAGGGATCCAGCAACCCTAGAAATTCAAATGTTGCCAAGAAAAAGGTCATCCAAGAAGTCCCCACAGACCAAATTGGATCCGGAATTTACTCAAGGTTCTTTTTAGTTCCAGAAAAGACAGGGAACTGGAGACCAATTTTAGGTCTCAGCAGTCTGAACAAGTCAGTAAAGAAAACAAAGTTCCGAGTTGTGACACTGCAGTCTATACTCCCTTTTCTGGGACAAGGCAATTGGATGTGCTCCATAGGTCTTCAGGATGCATACTACCATGTAAAGATGGACAGGCAATCCACAAGATACTTACGCTTCCGGCTGGGAGCTAGTCATTGCCAATTCAGAGCTCTGCCCTTTGGTCTCACTACACCCCCCAGAGTGTTTACCAAGTACATGGCAGTAGTTACGACTCACCTGAGGCGTCTTAGGATTCTGGGTGTTTCCTTACTTAGATGACTGGCTCCTGAACACTACCACAGAGCATCTACTAACCAGGGCAAGAGACACCACCATTCATCTCTGCTCAGAGCTGGGTATTGCCATAAATTTTGACAAATCTGCCTTGTTGCTGTCACAGCATATTACCTTTATAGGGGCAAACTTAAACACAAAAGACATAGTTGAAAAACTGCCTTATGAAAGAATTCAAACGTTATGCCATCAGGTGTCAATATTGCTCATGAAGGAAAAAGTGCAGGCAAAATTTGTCCTCAACATTCTGGATCCAGTGGCAGCTCTAATAACATTAGTCCCACTAGCTCCTCAACATATGAAAATATTACAGTGGCTACTCTTTGCTCAGTGGTCCATGCAGGAGTTGCCCATGTCACACAATATTCTTATGAACACCTGCAAGAGGGACCCATGGTGGCTTCAGTCCACGCAGGTAACGATAGGCAGACCATCCCCCAACCTATACCTACAGTGACCACAGATAGGGTGGGGGGGCATTATCTGGGACAAGATTGTCCAAGGACCTTGGCAAGAACACTAATACCA
The DNA here is from genome assembly GCF_019279795.1 of Protopterus annectens. Lineage (NCBI taxonomy): Eukaryota > Metazoa > Chordata > Ceratodontiformes > Protopteridae > Protopterus > Protopterus annectens. Next base: position 1,469,961,871 of record NC_056739.1, read on the forward strand.
CTTGCCTATCAATGTCCTAGAGATGAGGGCGGTGCTTCTGGCATTGCAAGGATTCCAGAGCTCTCTTCCAACGGGTACAATTGCCGTACAAACAGACAATATGTCTGTGGTGTGGTACATCAACAAACAAGGTGGAACCAGATCCTACCCCCTCTGTCGAGAGGCTCAGAGTATGGCAATGGGCAATTTCTTCTCAGCGTTTTCTGACTGCAACACACATCCCGGGGAAATCAAATGCGATAGCAGACAGATTAAGCAGGGCAATTCTTATGCCTCACAAGTGGTCCCTGAATCAGAAAATTGCAAACCAAATTTTTCGCAAGTGGGGCCAGCCTTGCTGCGACCTCTTTGCCACATCCATCAACTCCAAATGCCACAGCTACTTTGTCTGAATTCCCCCTCCGGAGGAGTCACCAAGGGATGCTCTTGTTCACGAGTGGCCCCTGGGACTTCTGTACGCTTCCCCCCCCTTTTCCATTAATACCCAAGGTCCTCCAGAAAGCCAAATCATTCAGTCGCAGGCTAATTCTCATTGCTCCTTACTAGCCTCATCAGATATGGTTCCCCTTTCTTTGGCCCTATCTTCAGGTGGAGCATTGGATCCTGGACCCAGTGCCGGATCTTCTGACTCATCAGTTAGGACCGCTCCACCCCTCTGTTCAAAGCTTCAAGCTGATAGCTTGGTTACTTCACTTCCCATCTTAGCCAGGCTTCCAGAGCTATCCCCGACAGTGTGACACATTTTGGTTTCATCACACAAGAATACAACTAGAAAACTTTATGCAAGCCAATGGAAGAGATTTTCTTGTTGGGCTGACAAAAACCATATAGACCCCTTTACAGACCCTATATCTGCAATCCTGGAATTTTTAACAGAAACCTTTAATCGGGGTGCAGCGGCAGCCACTGTAGAAGTACAGCTAGCTGCCATATCAAACTGCCACATAGGAGACATGGGATCCAGTATAATGTCCCACAGATTATGCAGAGCCTTTCTGAGAGGTACATTCCTTTTAAACCTTCCCATAAGAGAACCACCACCTCCTTGGGACCTCAGTTTGGTGTTCTCTTCTTTAATTCTCCCTCCATTCGAACCAGCCTCCTCTTGCCCACTAAAGTTCTTATCTTGAAGACCGTCTTTTAAACAGCCATTACTTCTGCTAGGAGGGTTTCAGAACTGCAAGCTCTGTCTATCCGTCCTCCCCATCTGACTTTCCACAAAGACAGCGTCTCTCTCAGGACAAATCCTTTTCTGCCAAAAGTTTGTTCTGAGGCCAATTTAAATCAATCTATTGAGCTTACCCGTATTTTTCCCCAATCATGGCAACAAGGCAGAATACAAACTTTACCAATTGGATGTACAGAGGCAGTTACGTTTTTACTTGCATAGGACAGTGGAATTTAGAAAATCTGACCAACTGTTTGTTTCATTCTCAGAAAACAGAAAAGGAACTTCAGTTTCAAAAGTCACCTTATCAAAATGGCTTACAGACACCATTACTTATGTCTATAATTCTCAGAATAAAGAGCTGCTAGGGAAAATTAAAGGGCGTTCAACTAGAGCTATGTCAACTTCCACTGCCTTTCAGGCAAGGCTCCCTTTGGATTCAATTTGTGCTGCAGCTACATGGGTTAACCCTCATACCTTTATCATTCATTACAAAGTATATGTGGCCTCCTGGAGCAAGGCATCCGTTGGTTTCAATATTCTGAAGAGTTCATTCCCTTGAGCCACCCGAGAAAGAAGGTGCTGGGGATGCTGTCCAAACAATCAAGAATGAAGGTGAGAGAGGACAAAACATAAAGAAGTTATGTACTCCCCGTAATGTTCCATGTTTGTTCATAATCTCGCCTTCATTCTTGCATCCCACCCCTCCTTCCCCCTTCCTGGAGGATCGGTAGGAATTTTCTGAAAATTTCCTGATTCCCTTCATGCCTTAGGAATTATGGGCAGAAGATCTGTTGTAGTTGTATTGGGTTGCATAGACTAGTGATTAGTTTTTTTCAAACGAGATCTGGGTAACAGTCGTTAGGCATCTTGGGATAGGATGTAGCCTCAAGCTAGTGAAATCTCTCGAGCTTTAGTATGCAGCCATGTCAGAACTGATGTTCAGTTCCAAACCCAACCATCAAGAATGAAGGCAAGATTATGGACAACAAACATGGAACGTTATGAGTACATAACTTTTTTTTTTTTTTTTTTTTACTCTTGTTACTACAGTAGAAGCATTTATCTGAAGTTGTTGATCTTCTTCCATTCCTCAGTGATGGGTACGGTTCCGAAACTTCAGAACCAAGTCGGCCAAATGCCAGGCTAGCATACAATAAACTCTCAAGCCACGCTACTACCCACAATGCCCTTCATCCCATACCCCAGATCTCGTTTGCCGCGCAGCCATATAGTAGCGTTTTCACCGAGTTCTCCAGCTAAGTAGTTTTGAATTATTCAAACTTGTATTTCTTCCAAAAGTTTTCTTATAGTGTCTTCTTATAGACTAGCACTACCCACAGGTACTCCTTTTTCGTACCATTGTTGGTATTTTCTTGCCTTTTTCTTTACTTTTACCACCCTCGTGGTAACTCTTCATACCATTGCTGGTAGTCTGGCTCTTTTTCTTCCTTTCTCTGAACGAGTGTTAGTGTGTCTGAGAAGAAGGGTACTTCAGGTTTTAAACATTGCATGTCATGCAGTGGTAAATTACCTAACAGTGACTTGCATGTTAAATGCATTTGTTTGGGCGTCTCGCATCTTTCTGTGACTCCCCCATGTGATATTTGTGCGAGTTTGTCAACGGACGTTGAATGAACAGCGCAACAAGTTGATTTTGAAAGGATAGTTTTCCTCTCCTTACTCAGAAGCTATTTCTGCGGAGGTCTCAACCCCTCCAGCCAAGGATAAGAAGCGCCCTCGCTCAGACCCTTCTTCACTGGCTGGAGATGGGGGCAAAAGTCATCTATCTAAGACTGGTGGATCTTCCTCCGAGCATTGACTTGCTGTCTCGGTGCCACCGATTTCAGCATCTAGCACAGTTTCTGGGAAGTCTGAATTGTCTGTGCCGGGCTCGGCACAGACGACTAGTGAACCGATGGGTTCTTCGGTTCTGACCAGTCTGGTTCAGGACACTAAGGCACCGACCTCGCCTTTACAGGCTCTGGCTCAGACAACCTTGGATCCGATTTTGACTATTACCCCGATTGTGACTTCGGCTCTGAGTTCCCTCTCGGTGCCGACTTTACCGTTTATGCAATTCAAATCAGAATCCTCGGCTCCATTGAGTTCATTACCATGGACCAGATATACGTCTGCTGTTTACTCATTTGTTGGGCAACCCTGCAGTCCTTTTTCTGGATTGGCCTGAATCCCCTTCCCAGGATATCTATTGGGTCTGCCAGGAGAATGTCCAAACTAGACATTGTTCGTCTCGTGGATCAGGTATTGACTGCAAGAGGAATCTCCAGACCCTGTTCCGCTCCGGGTGTTGGAATTTTTCCTCCTTTGATTCCTTCGTATTCTCCTGATGGAGATCTTTCAGTCCCAAGGCCCCCTTGCCCATTGCTTTGAACAGGACCCCTTCCTTTGGCACTGACTGCTTTGATGCCTGAATCTAAGTCCTGGTGGGCTTCAGTTCCGATGACAACTCACTTTACTCAACCCCTTGGTTCGGGGGTGGAATATTCGGTTCCGGCCTTGACACCGACTGCCTTCTCGGTTCCCATCTCTGATCAGAGAGTCATTTCCGCACTGAACCCTTCTCAAATGTCAGTCTTGGAGGTAGGCCATTCAGAGTGGGGTGTGACCCCCCGGTTCTGATTCAGTCCTCTTCGGTTCCGGGCTCCCATCCCTCTTTGGGTGGCAAGCTTTCTGGATTATGGAGAGGGCGCTGGCAGCTAGCAATCCTCTTCCGTCAGCTCCGCCCCCTTACTCAGTCATCGCCAGTCCTTTGCAAGGGACCACTAATCCAAAGCACCCCCCTTTCCGAGGCTTCTTCGGACATTCCTACGGAAAAGCTCCCTCTGAAGAGGATGTGCAAAAGAAAACAGAAGGACTTACCTGAAGAGTCCCTTACTGAGGATATGGATTCCGATGATGGGGGAAGTTCCCCTAGATCACCCCCTGACTATGTTTCCTTTGGGGACATCTTGGAGATTTTGAGTCAGTGTTGTGACTGGAAATCTTCCACCCCTTCCCCGGAGGAATCCGTATTCTTACTAGCTTTCCATTCCCGGTCAGCTACGTCCTGGGTAACCCCTCCAGCAGATGAGTTGGTCAAATTCATCGTGCAGCGAGCGTGGAAGAGTCCAGATTCAGTAGAAGCTATCCCCAGGAGATCAGACATAGTACTTTCTCCTCCAGAGGATCAACCCCATTGGTCAAAGGCTTGCCAGTAGATGCTGTGGTGGCGGCCACAAAGAAGGACTTGGCAGAAGAGAGTTCGGCTGTTCATCCGCCCAACAGGGAGTCCCAGGCAGTGGACAGGCTAGGGAAGAGAGTCTTTGCTGCAGCGACCTTTGCCGTGTTTTTGCTGAATTTCTTGGCACACTTTATGAGACTCCAGAGAGACCTTATTTCCGAACTCTCTAGTAGCCTCGCGGGTCAAGTGTCGGATGGAGCACATGACAAAGTGACCTCCCAACTTGCCACCCTTGAAGCAATTTCGAATTCCTCCATGAGGTTGCTCTCCCATGCAACCGAAGGAGCAGCTAGAGCAGCAGGTGCTGGCATGGTTGTTTGACATCATGCCTGGATGCGCATTTCTGACCTACCGGATTCCTTCATCTTCCTTTTTGAACGCTCCTATTGAGCCCTCCCGCTCTTTGGTTCTAAGGTCAAGGATACTTTGGCCAGGTGCAAGCAGGACGGAAAGACCTTGACTGCCGTGGGTCTGCGCTTCTCCAAACCTCAGTGTTCCTTCTCCAGGAATCAGAGGAGTGGAAAGTTGTTGCACAAGAAGTCGCAATGTTTCTTTCGTGACGCACGTGGCGAGGACTCCTCCAGAGGCAGAGGAGGGTCCAACGGAAGATTTCCCTTTAGGGGCAGGGGGTTACAGGAATCAGGGCTCCAGAGATTTTCTCCAGTAGGCCCTATCAGCGCTCCTGAAGTGTTGCCCGATTGCTTTCCTCTGGAAGCAGTCAGGACATGTTTCTCTCTGCACCAAGCAGCCTGGTTCTCCATTACCGACAATCTATGGATGCAGAGAATTATCACCAGATGCTATCGCATTCCCCTCAAATCCTTTCCAAGACCTCAATTCTCCCTTCCCGATGTTCCACCCAGTCAAAGGGAGGAGGCAGCTTCCGAAATCAAGATGCTTCTTCTAAAGCGCGTCATCCAAAAGGTCCCCCCAGATCAATGCGGATTAGGGTTCTAATCCAGACTCTCTTTGGTGCCAAAAAAGACAGAGGACTGGATTCCCATTCTGGATCTCAGTCGTTTGAACGAGTCAGTTATACAGACCAAGTTTCACATGGTCACTATTCAATCCAGCCTTCCATGCCTTCGGGAGGGTGTATGGTTGTGCTGTCTAGATCTCCGGGATGCGTATTACCACATCAAAATGGACAAACACTCCAGGAGGCTTTTGCGTTTCCAGCTGGGAGCCAATCCTTTTCAATTCAGAGCCCTGCCTTTCTGTCTCCTGACAGCCCCCAGAGTGTCCACGAAATGTCTAGCAGTGGTGACAGCTCACTTGAGACTGCACAGATTCCAGGTGTTTCCTTATCTGGATTGGCTCCTCTCCGCCCCCACCGAGCGTCTATGGACCAAGGCCCTGCACCACACTCTTGTCTGTGGCAGAGTCTGGGTATTACTATCAATTGAGAAAAATGAAACCTTCACCCTCACAACAATTTAATTCACAGGGGCTATGTTCAACACTGAGCTTGGTCTAATATCTCTTCCTCATCGCAGGCACTTAAGGCTGAGAGCACAAGTGCAAGTGATACTCTACCACAGGAAAGTGTCTGCAAGGGCAGTGTTGCAGGCTCTGGGTTCCATGGCAGCAGCCATTCCCATTGTTCTGTTGGCCAGGCTCCATATGCGCCTGTTACAGTGGCTTCTTCAAACTCAATGGATACATAATCATCATCTCTTGAATGCACTAACCCTCATCACCGATCTTTGCAAGCAGGATCTCCTCTGGTGGATGAGAATGGATGAAAGTTTGGTGTCGCCCCTTTCAACCTCTTAAGCCCAGCGCCACGGTGACTACGGACACTTCCCTGATAGGGTGGGGGGGCCATTTTCAGGGAAGATCTGTTAAAGGCACGTGGTCTCTAGAAGTCGACTTGCACATTAACGTTCTAGAGCTCAGAGCTGTGTTACTGGTGTTACAAGCTCTCCACCCTTTTTGTTCCTCTCGGACCGATTGCTATCCAGTCCGAAAACATGTCTGTGGTCTGGTATATCAACAAGCAGGGAGGGACCAGATCTTACCCCCTTTGCCGCAAAGCCATGAGAATTTGGCAGTGGGCGATAGCTACCAACTGTTTCCTGATTGCTACACACATCCCTGGGAGTTCCAACGTGATTGCAGACAGGCTGAGCAGATGCATCCTGCTTCCTCACGAATGGTCTCTCAACCCGGATGTGGCGGAGGAAATTTTCAGCTGCTGGGGCCGGCCTTGCTGCTATCTGTTTGCCTCCCGCTCCAGTGTGAAGTGCAGCAGCTACTTTGCCCTCTTTCCTCCGCAGGGGAGTCCCCAAGAGATGCTCGGACTCTCGATTGGCCCACGGGTCACCTGTACGCTTACCCTCCCATCTCCTTGATACCCTTGGTCTTAAGGAAAGCTACTCGGTTGAGAAGCAGAATGATTCTCATTGCCCCATTCTGGCCTCGTAAGTTTTAGTTCCCCTTTTTTCAGCCACACCTGCTCCGACCCCCTTGAATTCTAGACCTCCGTCAGGATCTCATCTCTCACACCCAAGGATTGTCGTCTCCAAATCTGGCCACTCTCAAACTGACAGCTTGGTTGCTCCACTTCAGTTAGTAGCCAGGCTTTAGTCACTTTATTCTCCAGTACGGAATATTATTTTGGCCTCCCACAAACCTTCTACCAGAAAACTTTATAAAGACAAGTGGAAACATTTTTCATTGTGGGCACAAGAGCTGTCTCTGGAACCTGTTTCTGTTCCAGTAGCTACGGTTCTTCAATACCTGACCAAGCTTTTCCATAATGGGGCTTCTGCATCCACGATTCGGGTGCATCTAGCTGCCATCTCCAATTTCCATGATGGTTGTGTAAGACTTTCTTGAAGGGGATTTTTCATTCTAGACCTCCCATTAGGCAACCTGTGGAATCATGGAATCTGTCTAGGGTGCTTCAAACTTTGACTCTATCTCCCTTCAAGCCGGCTGCAACTTGTGATGTGAAGTTTCTGTCCTGGAAGACCTTGTTTCTGGTGGCAGTTACTTCAGCCAGATGTGTATCAGAGCTTGCAAGCATTATGCATTAAAAGTCCTTATTTGATTTTCCATAAGGACAGAATATCACTTCGCACCAATCCCACTTTCTTACCGAAGCTGGTTTCGGAATTCTCTGTTAATCAGTCCATTGAGTTGCCTGTGTTTTTCCCTAATTATACCAACAAAGGGGAATACTGTCTTCATTCCTTGGATGTCCACAGACAGTTGCCATTTTATTTGGACAGGAAAAAGTCCTTTCGAAAGTCATATCAGCTTTTTGTTGCCTTTGAGGGCTCTAGAAAGGGATCAGCAGTGTCTAAGGTTACCTTGTCTAAATGGCTTGGGGATTGCATCTCTTTTGTTTATTCTCTGGAGGAAGAATCCGCTCCTGGCTACATTAAACCTCATTCCACTAGAGCTGTGGCCGCTTCTGTCGCTTTTCATGCTAGGGCTTCCATGGATGGTATTTGTGCAGCTGCCACCTAGGCTAAACCCCATACCTTTATCAAGCATTACAAATTGGATCTGATCTCCAGGGGTAGAGCTGCCTTTGGCTCTATGGTTCTCCGGAATGTTCTTCCATGAGGACCACCCAGATTCTGTAGTAGCTAGGGACTCCTGTCCCATCAGTGAGGAATGGAAGTAGATTAACAGCTTCAGATAAAGAAGTTATGTCTTACCATAACGTTCCATCTGAGTTGTTGATGATCTTCCATTCATCACACCCTCCCACCTTCCCCCCGCCAAGGCTCCTGGCGGATCTTTGGGTCGTTTTGGTGTGTTAGGGTGTTTGCGCAGAGATGGCCTCTGCCTATTTTTCTGTTTCTGTTATATATATGTTGCTACTATGGTTCTGCAAACTCGATCTGGGGTATGAGATGAAGGGCATTGTGGGTAGTAGCATGGCTCAAGAGTTTGGTGTGCGCTAGCTTGGCATTTGGCCGACTCTGTTCCAAGGATTCGGAACTGTACCCATCAGTGATAAATGGAAGAAGATCAACAACTCCGATGGAATGGTATGGTAAGACATAACCTATTTTTCTTACTGCAACTTCTACTGCCTTTCTGTAATTTTTGTATTTTGGGGGAGGGGGGGGTTTCAGTGAATCTTTACTGGACTAGTCTGGTGGTGAATCAAATTTGTTCTGCCTGGCAGTTCTGAAATACTTCCTTGTTCTGTAACTGAAATTCTTTACCTTTGGCTTGGATAGTTCATCTGCCTAAACTGTAGGCAAAAAATGCTAGCTGTTCATCCTCACTGCTGTGGTAGCCTTTGACTATTTGAGTTGTATCCTGCTCAGAGTACAACTGACCACTCTTCAAAAAGCCCTGGACCCCACTTGCATTCTGATTACTGATTTGTCTAGCGCCTTGGGGGATTATTAGCAACTCAAATAACCAAATGCTACTTGTAGCAGTGAGAAAACCAAATGCTACTTTGTAGCAAAAACAAAAGCTACTCAAATGTCAGAAATTGAACATCTGTTGTGCTAACATCAAAGTTGCACAACAAGTTACAATAACCTGGAACTTTTCCTCATGTGATCTGTCTGGTCTCTGCAAATAGAACTTTTCTTACATCTAACTGTAGTTTACCTCTAAGGAGCCAAAGCCACTACTTGATTTACTTTAAATTTCCTTTTACTTATTTTTTTCGCGGCATATATATTTTTCCTTCCCTATGTTACTGTAGGTGAGGCATCACCACATTCAGCACGTCTTGCAAGCTGTTAGTTTTTTGCAAGACTTTTTTAAAAGGGTCCTGTTTGCTAGATGTTCTTTATGTTTCACTGTTGCAGTCATTACATTTGGGTAATCTGCTGGCAGGTTGCTCTCAGCTGGCCTGAATAAACCCCCAGATAACAGGCCTAGGCAGGACACTGATTATGATCTTTCAGATCAGGTTTTTCTATCTCTTCTGGATTCCTCAACTGATCAGGAATTTTCTATACCACCCTGGATTCAGATGCAGAAAGATCCCATCCATCTTCTCTTCTTGAGGATGGGGATTTGGAGCAACCTTGCATACTTTACTTTAACATTTTCATTTCATTTAGAGGGAGAGATCTTCTCTTCTCTGAATCTTTGGATTTTCTTCTTCCCTTCTCACTCCATCAGGCCTCCCTCATATGCCTCCCATTAGACATTGTTGATGTGTTTCGGAATCTAGCATGGCTCCTGATTCCCCCTACCCCTGGGTCAAGATAAGCCACAGAGAGATATTGTGAGGGTTCCTGACTACCACAAATTTCTATTCAAAAATCCTGCTGCTGATCTGAAAAATCCTCACAGGGTCCCAAAAAAAGCTAAAGGCCTCTACAGTCGCAATCTTACCCCTCTGATAGGCATTGGAGGGATGGGGATAGAAGGGGAATATTGCCTGCTATACCTTGGCAAAGGGCCTTTAAATTAGCCAGTTTCATATGCTTAAATATCAACAGCATGTTATGGGCTATGAAAAACAGAAAATGATTGATTTGATTGTGTGGATAAAAAAGAATTACAGGAATTACAGGCTGCAGCAGTGAAGGAACAACAATTTGGAAAGCATATAAATTTGCATTACTGATTCCTGAGTCCTCTCTTATGCAGGGCTGCAGTTACTGGATCTGTGATTGGCATGCCTGGCTCAGCAAAAATCTGCCGCTCAATCATTATAGGTTTATAGGTTTATTTTATAGATTTATAGGTTTATAGATCTTGCCAGCCATTTTTCCCTAGCCAATTATCCCCTTGTGAGATCCAATCCTCCTGTACCTGTTGTTGTTGTGCAAACACCTTAACCAACCAACCATCCTCCCAACCCTAAGCTAAATTGGCTAAATTAAGCTTGGCCCCTGATCAGCATGATAAGCATAAAGAGGTTTTAAAGAAAAAGAAGAGACAAACAAAAATCTGTGAAAACTGTAAAATATTTCTTACAAGTGCAGCCTCCCCCCAGATCTGTGTGCAGGGCAGTAAAATTAGGTTTTTATTCAAGGCTGTTCCTGGTACCCAGAAAAGACCATGCCTGATGTCCAATATACTGGACGGTTTTTTTTGAACACGCTGACTGGACATTCCAAAATTCACAAACTTTTTGACACAACAACAATAGCTGTGCAAGAATGTAAGGTTAGTGAAAAGAAATCACAACTGGTACCCTCTCAAAATTACATTCCTGGGTACAAGCTTGAATACAACTGCCAGGATGTGGTTTAATATATGCCAGAACAAAAGGCAACTGACTACTATATACAAACAGATGGCAACAAAAAAAATCCAGTTGTCTGGTAAAGACTAATTCTGCAGGCTTTGGGGGTTCATGGCATCCTGTATTCTACCAATTCCAAGACTGCATGTGAGAATGAGGAAACTCTAAAATTTATGTTTAAAATGTTTCATGGTCTGATCTGGATCAAGCAGTTCTCAGCAATGATTCTCCCTCTCCCCTGCCTTGGTGGTTGGGGGTGTAATGCCACCAAAACATGCTATTTAGTTCCAGCCTCCCATCCATAGGTTTGGGATTCTACCCAAATGTAATGACTGCAACAGTGAAACTAGCTATTTAATGTAATATTAAAATACACTTCACTCTGTGTGGGGAATGGTACTTATTAGATTTTAGTTGCTTGACCTTAAAATGTTAGTCTGATGCATTGTCCTGGAATAAGTTGTTGTGTAGAATAACCAAACTATTGAAATCCATTGCTGGAGTTTAGCAGTGGCCTAAAAATATCAGTTGCATTACTATTAAATGGCACTTATATGATGGGCATTGGAAACAAAGGATTTTTTAAAGCCTAAAGATCTCCTCCCAAAGATAGCCCAATATCTGGCCAGTATACCAAAGTAGCATTGTATGTCTATACAAGCACCCCAGTGCGTTATTATAGGTGACTAAGTGGTTCAAACCCCATAAGGACAGTTACAATAAGTGACTGTTTTGTTTAGGTGCATCTCACAACCACAGTCTGTGATTCATCTCTTAGGCTTTTGTACCAAAGATTTTGTATAGCCATCTTTCTTCCCTTTCCATTTATCTTGGAAAACCACCGTCTCAGCTGCTACTTAAGGGCAAGAAATCTTGGCCTAAGTGTGCTGCTATCCAGCCTCTGTCAGACATCTCTCTCAAGGTGGATGAGAACCCAGAGAACCATACAGTTTTGCTGTCTGTTTCTTCTGCCTCAACCTTCTTTGAGGCCGGCATTGAACTGGTTTGTAGCACATCCTCTGAAGCCTTGCAGACATCCGCAAAAGACTTTGAGGGGGAAACATGGCTGATGATCTCCAAGAGGCCTAAAGGGATTCCTCAGATCCCTGTTAAGGAAGAGATGCCAGTTACCTTGCACAAATCCAGGCAGGGATCTGAGCCATCATGCTTTGTCTAAGTGGGATATCCATTTAAAGAAAAGGCAGAAGACTTAAGCATGTAGTGCCAGCTACCAGAGATCCACAAAGAGAATGTCATTGACTTCACACAAGGCTTATTCAATGCCTTAATGGTGTTAAACCTCAGGAGGTTTTAATTCTTTCACTTCCTTTATCTACTCCCGAAAGGGCAAGGGGACCAGAGTCCTCAGATGAGGATTCTGACTCCTTAGCCTAGTACTCTCAGATGCCTTCTTTAGACTGAGTCAGAGGAGGAAGAATCATTTAGTCCTTATTTTCTTTTCAAGGCACCATTCTTTTTCCATATGATAGAGTATTGTAAATGGGATTGCTCTCGGGTGTTGGATGTCCAGAAAAAGGTATTAAGAGTTGTTGCAAATGAACTCTCCTAAACCTTCTGCTGTACCTCCTTTACCAGCTGCTTTATTGGATTCATTATCTGCTGCTTTCTTGACCCTGGACTCAACCTTCAGAACATAAGAAGCCTGACAGGTTGTATAAGGTGCCAGTTGCCTGCAAATTCTTATATAAATGCCCTTCTGATCCAACAGTGATTTCTGTGTCTACAGAGAAGCCCATTAGACTGTTGCCCCCTTCTAAGCTCCTTCTCCCTCTTAAGGACAGTAGAGCTATAGAGGTGATTAGGAAGAAAATTTACACTTGTGCTACTTTAGTCTTAAGGGCTGTAAATTACCAGACCCACATAACAAAATACATTTTCTCTCTCCCAGATTGAGAAGATTGCAAAGCTTCAGTTATCTCCTTGACAGGTTCTACTTCTGAAGTTGCCCGTGATGCTATAAAATACAGCTGTGATGCGACTGATGCCCCTGCTAGGGCTGCTGCCTCTTCCTGTGATGAGGTGCTATTCCTGGCTTTGCCTTCTAGCCTTACCAGATGATACTAAGGCAGACATTCTGGATGTTCCTCTGGATAACCCAAATTTGTTTGCCATTGCTGTAGCAGAGATCTTTAAGACTTTGCAGTGTCAGGATAAGGTCGTGCAAGACTTGAAACACATTTTGTCCCATTCCCAAGTTTCAGAGGAACTATTCTACTAAAACTGCCTTTTGCATAGACTGCCTAGACAGTCTTCCAAGGTTAAGAAAGCTCCTATGTACATTTTTTTTGATAAGCCTACTCAAATGCCTAGGCCCCAAAAGCTGTCCGTCCTTGGTATGTCTACAGCGATCTGACTTTCTGCCCCTGCTTCCTCTTGGCTAGGTTCCTCTGTCCAAAAAAGTCCAAAAACTGAATGGAATAGCAGACTGAAACACTCCACAGGATGAGAATACTGTAGACACAATCTGGTTTATTGGTGCTCCCTTCGTGGTACCTTGGCCAAACTGCCTTCAAACGGGAATATTTTTTCACACATAAATATCCAATAAATATATAAGGATGTATTTGAATGTATGTTTTGTTTATTTAAATTTATGAGGTTTACATTGGCTGGTGGTTAGACGTTTCAGGGTATTAGATTAAAAGTGTGTATTGTCGAAATGTTAAATATATATTTAATATATGTAATCAGTTTGTACAGTTTAGTATATAAAATGTGGTTATTGGAAATTTATTATAGAAGTTTACGTGTAGATTTATATGTACAAATTCATATATTTTATATATATATATATATATATATATATATATATATATATATATATATATATATATATATATTACATTTTGAATTATGTTTTTGTGAGTATGGACTAATGTATTTTCCACATGCACCTTTGTTTGAGTAAGAAGCACTCTCACTTTAATTTGGGTTTTTAAAACCATTTAAATTAAGTGGGTCATTTAGTAATTACCAATTATTATTTGAATGTATTTAAAGTGTGGTTTTGGTGTGAAAAAATATTCCCATTTGAAGGCAGTTTGGCCGAGGTACCAGGAAGGGGAGCACCAATAAATCTGATTGTGTCTACGGTATTCTTGTTCTGTGGTGTGTTTCAGTCTGCTATTCCATTCAGTTTTTGGACTTTTTTTGGTTCTGAGTTCATTGCTATATATTTTTTTTATTAGGTTCCCGTGTCCCTCAGTTTCTTACTCTGTTTGGCAGAAAATCACTACAGATTTTGGGGATCTGTCCATTAGGCATGGTTATTTTATGACCTGGAAAACCCTGCCTTCCTTTTCTGGTACCCTCAGCCTCCTCATTTTCTAGGGGTGTTGCACAGTTGGACCAGGGTACCATTCATCTGGTTCTAAAGACCAAAAGGGGCTCTGGGTTTTACTCCAGGCTGTTTCTGGTCCCCAAGAAAGAGGGTCTTGGAGATCTGTCCTGGATCTTTAGTTTCTGAACACTTTTCTCAAAGTGCCATCCTTCTGAATGCTTTCTCTTCAGTTTCATGTGTTCCTCCCCCAGGCATTTCTAGTTCCCCTTGATCTAAAGAATGCCTACCTTCATAGTCCTATCTACTTTCTGTTCAAGAAATGTTTGTTTCCCTGTTTCTTAATCTCATTTTCAGTTCTGTGCTTTGCTCTTTGGGCTTTCAGCAGCCCCAAAGATGTGCACAAAATGCATAGCTCCAGTAGTTGCTTTTTGCAGACTTTGGGGCAGTCAGATATTTTCCTGTCTGGGTGATCTCTTGCTGCAGACCTCATCCCAAGCCAAGCTATTGTGGTATCTTCACTTTACGCATCTTCTATTGCACAGCATGAAGTTCACGGTCAACCATCAGAAGTCGAAGTAGACTCAATCTCAGGATCACATTTTTCAAACTGCAGGACACAAGCTGTTCCAATGCCAGCCTATCTTCCTGCTTCCAAGGTTTTGTCTCAAACTATTTTCTTCCTCTTTCCTACCTTCTGGCCAGGGAGTTCTCAGAGCTCTGGGGTTCATGGCCTCTACCATGCCCATACTTCCCTGGGCCATGTTTCATATGAGGAAGTTTCAGTAGTATCTAAAATTAGTGTAGCTTCAACACCACCACCACCTGCTTTGAGTAACTAGTTCCTCTTCTCAAACTGGAATTTCACTGGTAGACTCAGATTTCTCTCAATCCAGGTGTTCCTTTCCAAACTCCTCAGCCATCCCAGGAACTGATGCCTCAGTGCTGGGGCGGGGAGCTGTTTCAGGCACCCTGAAGGTTTAGGCCTTTGGTACCTTTCAGAGGGCAGATCAAATCAGTGTTAAGGAAATGAGGGCTCTGATTTTGGCTGTTCAAGCTTTCCACTTGCTCTTGGTGCCATATCCCTTAAAGTTTACACAAACCACCGCAGTCATGTTGTACATTAAAAACAAGTGGGCATGAGGTTTTGCCTATTTTGCAGACTAGCCCTTCAAGCATGGGAAATAGCCATCAATTTGCAGGTGACCCTACAGTCAGTCTACTTACCTTCAGAATGAAGTCTTGTAGCAGATTCTCTCAAGTCCAGGACGCAGCCTCACAAATGAATGCTTCACAAAGGTGTGTTTCTAGGCATAGTTCATAAGTGGAGTATTCCTCACGTGAATATCTTTGACTCCTCTCTGAACAAACAACTCCAACTCCCTCAGTTCTGTTCCAGAGCCCCAAGTCCTCTGGCTTGGAAAGTGGGCACCATGTCTTTTTCTTGGAAGGGAATGTTTTGTCTTTCCTTCCACTCCTCCTCTTCCCAAGGTCCTTAAGATCAAGGACTCTCCAAAAATCTTGTTGGTAACTCCATTTTAGCCTACACAGCACTGATTCCCCGGTCCTGTTCTGACTGGGGGCAGTCATCATAAGTTACCTCATCACATGGACCTTCTCACACAGGACAGAGGATCTCTCCTTCACCTTCTCTTGTTCACTCTTCAGCTAACACTTTGGGTGATTTGTGTCAAAAAGGAATCAAAATCCTGTTTTCTGAGGATGTGTTTAATGTCTTGCAGGGGGTCTGGAATCACAATACCAGAAAATCATATGTCCAAGTGGAAGAGATTTTCTCTGGTGATTTAAACATCACCAAGATCTAATTCTCAGTGGTGATCCTCTTAGTTCTTTCCTACATGTGTGAACTGCTGCATGCTGACATGGCATATTCTTCAGTGAAAGCTCAGTTGTCAGTAGTGTCTACCACTGAATCCTCTGGCATCTCGATTTGAGGTCAAGCAGTTTCTGTTAGGCATCCTTTATATCAGATCCCCAAGAAATCCCATTCCTCCTCCTTGGGGTCTTAATTGTGTCCTTGAAAAAAATTATTCTTGCTCCTTTCAAGCCTGCTTCTGCTGCTGCTTTGTATCATTGCACTTTGAAGAAGACTACTTTGTTGATTGCTTTAACCTCCACTAGAAGCGTGTCTGAACTCCAGGCTTTGATTGCGTCCTTCCTTTTTTGGTTTTTCATAGTGACAGGGTGTATCAGTATGAAACTTTGAGTTGTCCCTTAATCATTCGATCCAGGTTTCTTCCTTTTTCCTTTCTCTGCAGTCTGCTGAGATGATTCTTCATACCTTGAACTTGCATAGCCAGATCAGATATTATTTAAATGAAACAAAGACCTTTTGTAAATCTGATCTACATTTTGTTTCTGTTCAAAGGGGGGGGGGGGCATTGGATTTGGAAAACCATCTTCTGGATTTCCAAGGACATTTTTTGTTCTTTTCATGGCAGACAGTTGTCTCCTCCTTTTAGGGCTCATTCTACTATGGAAGCTGCTTCCTCATGAGCTTTCTTCAAGGGTTTGGACACCAACTCCATCCTTGCAGCTGCTACTATGTCTTCAGTTTACACATTCACTAAACATTACAAACTGGATGTCACTTTCAGAACCAGGGCAGGATTTGCCAAGGCTATCCCTCATGGGTTTGTCGAGGTCTTCTCCTTGCCTTCACAGTAGCTTTTGTACTTTCCTAGAGGTAATGAATTCTGCAATAGTGATATGGAAAGACCTAGTACAGTTGTATAAAATCTTACAATAACAGTAGATGTCTTTCTCTTCAGTATTCCAGTAACCACTCCCTCCCTACTGCCCCTGTTCTCTTTCCATGGTGGTGTTTTCTTTCTGGCTAAGAGATTCTTATCTTTCTACCTTTTTCTGGGTGTTCATGTTCTTTCCACTGGGGTCCTGGTTCTCCTGGGGCACTTCAGATGTTCTTCGTGTTTCACTGTTAGTCATTACATTTAGGTAATCTGGAAGGTTGCCCTGAGTCGGCCTGAATAACAAAGTCTTGGGTCCTGCATCGGTTGCTGTCCCTTCTTCCATGACATCAGGTTGTCAGGGGTATAAAACATGCAGCCAATGAAACTACATCAGTCTTTCTTGCTGTGCGGCACCCAAAGCAGAAGCAGTTCGCAAGTGCCGGTCGGCCGACTCCTGAAATTTTCATTTTCGAGTTTCAGAACCAAAGTCTTCAACTAAAAGCTATGTACCCCGTTGGGGAAACTTTTTCTTGCTCCTTACCGATGTCAGTAAAAGTTAATAATTGTATTACTTGTGGGAAGCAAAAATCTCATAAGGATTTCCATTTGTACTGTATTCCTTGCCTAGGCCCTGACCACGACGTACCTTGCTGTCAGTTTTGTGCTTTATTTAATCAGTGCACTATCTATCGTCGGTACATTTTTGCTTCAAAATATTTCAGTTCTCTGTTAAATTATCCAGAAATGTCGGTTAGCCGTCCGTCTATCGGAAAACCGAAAAAACTCAAAGAAAAAGACAGAGAGGCCATTGAGTTCCAAAACTGTCAACGCTTCTCCTAAGCCAGTTCGCCGGTACTCAGTGAGGCACTTTCGCAGCCCCTGATGCCCACTATTTCTGATTCGCAGGCCTCTACTGAGACACATTCTGAGTCCTGTAATGCCGCAAGATGATTCACCTGTGGAACCCACGGATGTCTATACCTTGGATGGGTCCGGAGCCGCTGTGCAGGCACTGGCTTCTGAGGGTGTATTCAGGCCTACAGATTTATGTTAAACCGACACCACCGTCAATATTAACTCATTCCCTCCAGTACAACTCTTTTGAGCGTGTACCTTTAACTCCTAGTGAGTGTGGCCTGAGCATTTAAAAATGAAGTTATCACCTTATAATTCTAACAAATACTTTTTGACAGAGGTGAGATATCAGTACAATTGTGTTTGCCATCATTTATGCTTCAAGATAAAATATTCTGATACCTTGTATGTAGCACTATTTTGGAATTAATGCAAATATGAACAAGTAATATTTGATGCCTAGAGGAGCAGTAGGAGGTAACTGCAGATGCACCTGGAGGCATCACTCAGATGTAATGAGTTAAGGCCAAAATCTCGATCTATGTCTAAATGACTCCCAGGCCACATGTTCAGCCCCCTATACCTAAAAAACAAATTATCAAAATGGCTGAAGATGTAATTACTCTTCTCAGGGGTAGTCAACCCCCCCCCCCTTCTAAGAGGCCTAGGGCTGAACTTGACTATGAATCTTCTGAACAGGACTCTGTTTCTTCTGACTCTTCTAATGAGCAGGATTTGTCCATACCTACTTATGAGGACTCTGATGCAGAGGATTCCATTCCTTCTGCTTCTCCCCCTGAGGATTTTTCTTTTGGGGAAACTTTACATACCTTAAAGGAGCATTTCCACTGGGAAAGTCAGGATTTTTCTGAATCCAAAAAGGCTTAGGGATTTCCTTCTTCCTCAGCATAGGCCTTTGGTTATACCTCCTGTACTTGACATTGTTTGTATTTTCAGAATCCAGTATGACCCCTGATTCCCTGCCCCTTGTAAGCCAGACAGATACTACAGGGTTCCTGACTCCCACAAATTCCTTTTCAAAAATCCTGTTGCGGATCCTGAAACCATTTCTCAAGGGCCCAAGGACATTAAGGCTTCTACTGTTAAAAATCCTACCCCTTCTGATAGAGACTCCAGGACGGTGGGCAGATGGGGTAAAAAGGTTTATACTTCTGCAACCCTGGCAATCAGGGCTTTAAACTGTAAATTCCATATGCTAAAATATCAACAGCATATTATGGGATTGCTTAAACAGAAAATTGTGTTGATTTCTGATTCTGTGGAAAATAAGGATTTACAGGATTTATTGCATTCAGCTGAACAAGTTGGAAAACATACTTTGCAGTGTGGTTTTGATTCTTTGGAGGCCTCCTGTAGGGCTGCTGTTACTGAGTCTGTGCTTAGAAGGCATGCTTGGGGCTTAAGGAGCAATCTATGCCTGATCATGTTAAAGCAAAATTGTTGGATGCTCCTTTGCAGCAGGACCGTCTGGCAATAAGGCTGAAGAAGTTCTAAAAAAAAAGATGGAAGATAAAGCTAAATCTGTGCACACTGTGAAAGATTTCTTACAAGTACAACCTCCAAGATTTAGTAAGCACTGGCCTACTAAGAACTGGTCCTTTCAAGTTCCTTCCAGATCCCCTCAAGCCAAACCCAGACATTCCAAAAGCACCAGGTTTCAGTCCCAAGGGACTTTCAGAGCTAAACAATGGGGTGCCTCCGCTTCCAAATCTGGAAATAAGACACCTCCCTATGGTAAACAGTCTCAATGACTTTCCTTTCAAATTACCAAGCACTTACCTCTTAGTTGCCCCTTTTGGGGGGAGAAACTGGCTCTTCATACAAAAAACTGGCAACTTATAACCTGCTGGGTGTTAAATATAGTGTCCCAGGGATACAGATTTCATTTCCACACGTTGCCAACTCCAAACAGATGGCCAGACCTGCCCCCAAATCAGTGGGCAGAGGCTCCGAAACAAGTACTTTCCCTCCTAAACAAAGGGGCAATTCAACTAGTACCAGAAGAGGAAAAGGGTCAAGGATGTTCGTGTTTCACTGTTGCAGTCATTACACTTGGGTTATCCTGCTGGCAGGCTACCCGCAGTCGGCCTGAATTCCAAAGTCCTGATGTCCTTCAAGGATGCATCTGCAGTCAACATATGGGTTGTCCTGCCTCAGGCAGCCCTTCGGTCGGCCGGATTCCAAAGTCTGGGTCTGGCCTCGGCTGATGTCGCACTTTCCCCGACGTCAGAGCGTCTGGGGTATAAAAGCATCAGCCAACGCCGTTTTCCTCCGTCTTTCTTGCAGTGCGGTGCCCGAAGCAGAAGCTGTTCGCAAGTGCCGGTCTGTCAGATCCAGAGATTTCAGCTACTGAAGACTTCGAAAAAAGCTAAGTACCCCGTTGGGGACTCTTTCTTGCCTCAGCCGATGTCAGACAAAGTAAATAATTGCTTAACTTGTGGGAAACGAATACCTCATAAGGATTTCCATTCTTACTGCCTTCCTTGCTTAGGCCCAGACCACGACGTATCAGCTTGTTTAGCCTGTGCCTCCTTCAACCGACGGACTCTTAGACGTCGGTCGGAGTTTGCAGAGGATTTTTTTGGAGCCGCTTTTGCTTATAAAATGCCGTCTGAGACTCAGACTTCCCATATGGTCAAAAAACGCAAGGAAAAGGACCGACACTCGCGGCCCGTGGTTTCGGCTGAAGCCACGGCTAGGCCTACCGCGAGTGTCTCAGTTTCGGCCGAAACAGAGTCCACGGCGATTCCTACTACCGAAACCATACTTCCGACCACCGAGGCCAGAGAGGACCCGGCTGAGTCTGCTTCAGAACTCCCTACCGAAGCTAGTGTTCAGGAATTGTCTGACACCATACCTTTGGACATTTCTACCCCTGGACGTGGGGCAGCTAGGCCCCCGGCTTCTATGTCTATTAAGGCCTTCTCCAGGACTAAAGCTGCCAAACTTTCAAAAGCTTTGCCTGCCAAATCTACATCCCAGAGGCCTTCCTCTAGTTCACAGATCCTCAGCCTTGCTGAGGACCTTATCTCCTTAAGTAGGGGTTCACAACCTCACCCAGACAGGGCCTCTCAACCTCCTCCAGACAAAAGGCCCAGGACTGACCCCTCTGAACCTCACTCCTCAGATTACTCCAGGGATGGATCTGATTTGGCAGCCCCCGAGGAAGGGGCCCACACGGCTTATGAGGATTCAGATGCAGAGGAATCTATCCCTTCGGCCTCCCCTCCTGAAGAATTTTCCTTTGGGGAGACTTTACACTCCATGAGAGAGCACTTTCAATGGCAAGGTCAGGATTTCTCTGATTCTAGAAAAAGATTAAGGACCTTTTTGCATTTACCTCAGCATAGGCCCTTAGCTATACCTCCTGTTCTAAATGTAATTGATGATGTGTACAATGTCAGTACAGCCCCTGATTGTCTTCCTCCGGCCCCTGTCAAACCTGACAGATATTACAGGGTCCCAGATTCTCATTTCCATCTGTATAAAGCGCATGCTGCAGACCCAGAAACTATTTCCTCAGGGCCCTAAAGGGGTTGCAGCCACTACTGCCAAAAATCCCCTACCCTCTGAAAGAGAGTCTAGAGCTTTAGAGAGATGGGGAAAAAAGGTTTATACATCTGCTACTCTTTCTGCCAGGGCATTAAACAGTCAATTCCATATGATACAGTACTAAGAATTTTTTTAGATCACCTGAATAAGAAACTTTCTTCTCCTGAACCCTTAGACCGTAAATCCCTTCAGGATTTGGTACATAACTCACAGCAGGTTAGTAATCATTTTTAAAATGTGGCTATGATGCACTGGTGGCTTCATTTAGGTCAGCAATGACTGGGGCAGTTATTCGTAGGCATGCCTGGCTAAAGGAGCGATCTTTGCCAGACCATGTCAAAGCTAAACTCCTCGATGCTCCAATGGAGAAACAAAATTTATTTGGCTCCCCTGCACAGGAGATTCTAAAAAAGGTTGAAGAAAAAGCAAAATCTGTGCAAACAGTTAAAGATTTCCTGCAAGTTCAACCACCAAGGTTCAGCAGAAACTGGCCTACAAAGAATTGGTCCTTTCCAGACTCGTCCAGAGCACAGAGAGGCAGGAACAGGTGCCCTAGAGGCAGAGGTCAATCGAAGGGCCCCTACAGAGGCCGTCAGTGGCAGCCTGCCAACCAGAGGAGTAGTGCAACAGCTACAACTACAACCACTACTACAGGACAGACCCAATGACTTGACTCTGATTCCGCCTACCAGGGATCAACTGGAAGCACCCTTGGGCGGAAAGCTGGCTTTATTCTCAAAAAACTGGCATTGCATTACAAAGGATACATGGACATTGCAAATAATAGACAAAGGATACAGGTTTCACTTCCACACTTTGCCAAAAGAAGCGGAATGCCAAACCTTCCACCAAACCAGAAGGCAGAGGCTTTAAGACAAATCAGCAATTTACTTCAGATGAAAGCTATAGAAAGGGTACCATGTACAGAACAAGGCCAAGGATTTTACTCCAGACTATTCCTTGTACCAAGAAAAGAAAACCAATGGAGGCCTATTCTCGACCTGTCTGCACTGAACACTTATCTCATTGTGCCAAAATTCAAAATGCTGACCCTACAGCAACTTCTTCCCATGTTGGGCAAGGAGTCTTGGCTGGTGACTCTAGATCTCAAGGAGGCATACCTGCACGTCCCTATCCGACCAGATTGCAGAAGACACCTCAGATTTCTTGCAGGATCAGAGCATTATCAATTCTCAGCATTGCCCTTTGGCTTATCTACTGCGCCCAGAGTATTCACGAAATGCCTGGCATCAGTAATTGCACATTGCAGACTTCAGGGAATTCAAATTTTTCCATACCTGGACGACTGCCTAATACAAGCGGACAACAAGAAAAAATTGTTAAAGGACTTGGCCTATGCCATACACCTGCTACAGACCTTGGGATACACAGTCAACATCCAAAAGTCAAGACTAGTACCATCCCAAAGGATAACCTTTTTGGGTGCGGATCTGGACACAATCACCCAGATGGCTTTTCTCACAGAAGAAAAACAAAAACAACTTCCAGATTACTTCATGATTCTGACAAGACAAACTCAGCTTGCTGCAAGGAAAGTCCTGCAGGCCCTGGGATGTCCTTCAAGGTTGCATCTGCAGTCCTTACAAATGGGTTGTCCTGTCGTCTGGCAGCCCTTCGGTCATCCGGATTCCAAAGTCTGGGTCTGGCCTCGGCTGGTGTCACACTTCACCCGACGTCATAGCTGCAGTTATTCGGGTATAAAGGCATCCATTTTCCTCAGTCTTTCTTGCCACGTGGCGAAGCAAGCTGTTTGCGGTCGGTCAGAACCAGCGGGACTCTTTCTTGCCTCAGCCGATGTCAGAAAAAGTGAATAACTTTGCTTGTGAAACAAATACCTCATAAAGATTTCCACTCTTACTGCTTACCTTGTTTAGGCCCAGACCACGGCGTAGCAGCTTGTCTAGCCTGTGCTTCTTTTAACGGGAGGGCGGGGCGTCGGTGAATTTGCTGAGGAGTTTCGGCTAAAACGATTTTGCTTATATTATGCCGTCGGATCCTCCATATCTCGGTTTGACGAAACAAACGGTAAAAAACATGAGAGTGTCTCTGTTTCGGCTGAAACCGAGCAAGCGGTTCTTCCTTCAGCGCCTCTTCCAACCTGGTGGAATAATCCCACCTGCTGTTGCAGATGTTCTTCATACCACATTGCTGCAGTCCCTGCGCTTGGGTAGTCCGCATGACCGGCGTCATATCCTCAGTCTTTTGCCGCATGGTCGATGCAGAAGCAGTTTTGCAAGTGCAGGTTGGCGTTCTGAGATTTTCGAAGTCGGAGTTTCAGACCGAATCCAAGTTGGCTAAGTACCCGTTGGGGATTATTTTGTTTTTCTTGCCTCAGTATTTTACGGATGTCAGAAAAAGTGAATAACTGTATTTCTTGTGGGAAGCAGATACCTCATAGGGATTACCATACCTTGTGTATACCTTGCTTAGGGCCTGAGCACGGCGTTGTTGGCTGTCGCTCTTGTGCTAGATTTAACAAACACACTATAAAGAAGATTAGATTGTGCCAGGTTAGTTTTGGGAGCGGTGTAATTATAAAATGCCGTCGGATGCTCCGGGACAAAACAGCAAAGCCTAGGCTGGAAGAACCGTCTGTCCCGGACGTCGGTTCTTTAGAGGGTTCAGCCAGAAATTTCTTTGGAATCCCAGGGGATACTTTATTACTGCAAGATGTGACCTCTCAGGAGGTAGGCCAGGCGGAAGGGGCTTCTCAGGTAGCTGTTCTTCCTTCCCTTCCTAAGGTGGTTAGGCCTCCCTGCTGTTTCCAAGGCTTCTCCCAGGGGCAGGCCAGGTATTGTTTCAGGAGTTACCCCTAGTTCTTCAGGGTCTGTACCTAGAAGCATATGCTTAAGATGGCAGAAGATTTGATTACAATGATTAGAGGTTCTATGCCCCCTCCTGATAAGAGGCCTAGGGTGGAACCTGAGCTTGGGAGTTTTGAGCAGTGTTCGGATGCTTCTGAGTCTTGACTGAAGACTTGCAGGAGTATTCCCTTACTCTGATTCTGATGTAGATGATTCTACTCCTTCTGCTTCTCCTCCTGAGGATTTCTCATTTTCAGAGACTCTTCATTCCATGCGGGAGCATTTTAAATGGGAAGGTCAGGATTTCTCTGATTCCAGGAAAAGGCTTAGGGAATTTTTGTTTCTACCCCAGCATAGGCCTTTTGCTATACCTCCTGTTCTAGATGTGGTAGAGGATGTTTTTGCAGAGGCTTCTCTGAACCCTGACTCTTTGCCTCCTGCTCCAGTTAAACCGGGTAGATATTATAGGGTGCCTGAAGCTCATAAGTATCTTTTTAAGAGTCCTAGGGCAGACCCAGAAACTGTTTCACAGGGGCCTAAAGGGGTTAAGGCTTCTGTTGTTAAAAATCCTGTTCCTCCAGATAAAGAGGCTAGGGCTTTGGATAGATGGGGAAAGAAGGTGTATACTTCTTCCACTTTGGCTATGAGAGCTTTGAATTGCCAGTTTCACATGTTGAAATACCAAAATTATCTCCTTTCACAATTAAAGTCTAAGGTAGATGCTTTGGCGGAAGGTATTGAGTGTAAAGAGTTGCAGGATTTAGTTCATGTTTCTGAACAGGTGGGTAAGCATTCTTTGCAATGTGGTTTTGATGCTGTGCAGGCCTCTTGGTGGCTGCCACTGGTTCGGTTCTTCGCAGGCACGCCTGGTTGAGGATCAGAATTTAGCTGAGCATGTGAAACAAGGATTTTAGATGCTCCTTTACAATCTGATGTGTTGTTTGGTTCGCCTGTGGAAGCAGTTCTAAAGAAAATGGAAGACAAGGCTAAGTCTATGCAGACTGTTAAAGATTTTTGCAGGTTCAGCCTCCGGTTTAGTAGAAATTGGCCTACCAAGGGGTGGACATATCCTGCTTATGATTCCCAGTCTAGGGGCAGGTCTAGACGTGGTAGAGGCAGAGCTCAAGGTTCTTTTAGGCCTAGAACAGGGAGTTCACCTGCTCAGTCTTCTGGTGAGGGCAGGGGTCAGTCCTTTCGTAAACAGACACAATGACCTGCCTTTTCAGCTGCCAGACTCTTCTCGTCTGGCAGCACCTTTGGGAGGAAGGTTGGCACTTTTCAAAGAAAACTGGAGTTTAATTACCCAAGACAGATGGGTATTGGATATCATTCACCACGGTTACAGGTTTTATTCCCATACCTTACCTCCTTTCAAAGGCATGCCAGACATTCCTCCTCAACAACGGAAAGAGGCTCACAAGCAAATTTCTCTGTTGCTCCAAATAGGGGCCATTCAGCCGGTTCCTGTGCCAGAAAGGGGCCTAGGATTTTATTCTCGCCTGTTCCTAGTACCAAAAAAGGGGAACACGTGGAGACCAATTTTGGATCTGTCTATCCTCAACACTTATCTGGACATTCCCAAGTTCAAAATGTTGACGTTACAACAGCTTTTACCTCTGCTGGGCAAAGATCACTGGATGGTAACTTTGGATCTCAAGGAAGCTTACCTTCATGTTCCTATCAGACTAATTTGCAGGAAGTATCTGCGTTTTCGAGCTGGGAATTCTCACTATCAGTTCTCTGCATTGCCCTTTGGCTTATCTACTGCCCAGAGTATTCACAAAGGTTCTGGCTCCAGTGATAGCTTTCTTCAGGCTAAAAGGAATACAAATCTATCCTTATTTGGACGATTGCCTGATTCTGGCTCAAGGAAGGGCGTGCTTCTTCAGCATTTGGAATATGTGATAGCAGTGCTAAGATGCCTAGGGTATTCTGTGAGCGAAATAAAGTCCAGTCTAGTACCCTCTCAAGACATGTGCTTTCTGGGTGTGAGACTGAATACAGCAACCAAATGGCCTTTTTAACCCCGGACAAACAAAAGAATCTTTCTCTTTACTTCCATCAACTATCTCATCAGTCGGGCTGACTGCAAGGACAGTCCTTCAAGCCTTAGGGTTCATGGCATCTTGTATTCTGGTACTTCCCAATGCCAAACTGCATATGAGGAAGCTACAATGGTATCTCAAAATGTATGGACACAGCACTGCCAGGATTTGGACACTGTCATTCAAATAATACCTTGCATTCAAAGGAATTTTGTGGTGGGCTCAGGAATGTCACCTAAACAAGGGACTCTCTGTGACCCGGCCAGAGGTGAGTCAGATTCTAATGACAGATGCCTCAGACACAGCTTGGGAGCTCATCTGAATGGAAAGTGGATACAAGACAAGTGGCCTGCCAGACTGCAGCATCTACATATCAACATGAAGGAGATGTTAGCAGTCCAGTTTGCATTACTGGCTTTCAAGGATTTACTTCTTCCAGGGCAGGTGTTGATTCTAACAGACAACACAACTGTCATGTGGTACATCAACAAACAAGGGGAACACATTCTTATCCTCTATGCAGGCAAGCAATGATTTTGTGGGAGACTGCGTTAAGCTTGCAGCTGAATCTTCAAGCAAGGTTTCTGCCAGGAGCACAGAACTCCTTAGCAGATGTGTTAAGCAGGCAAATCATGGATCCCCACAGTGGAAACTGGATCTTCATGTATTTCAGACATTGACAGTGTCATGGGGAACTCCAGACATAGATCTGTTCGCTTCTCCACTAAACCACCAGCTGCCAAAGTTTTGCACAAAGGTTTCATCACACAGCCTGGAAAGTGGATGCTCTTTCTTTCAGTTGGAAAAATCTTCATGTGTATGCCTTTCCACCTCTGCCTCTCCTCCCAAAGGTACTTCTAAAGGTCAGACAAGACAAGCCAAGGATGATTTTAATAGCTCCAGATTGGCCTCTGCAGCACTGGTACCCATTACTGAGGAGTCTGGTAAGGAAGCCTCCATGGCCCTTACCTTTGATTCCACACCTATTGTCTCAGAAGGACGGGCATCTGCTCAATGTCAAGCTTCACTCTCTTCATCTAACGGCTTGGCATATTCTGTTTTGAACCATAGCAGGTCTCAGCTTCCTCAACAAGTTTTGAATGTGATTATGGAAGCCAGAAGACCTAGTACAAGGAAAGTGTCATGGGAAAATGGAAGAGATTTTTATTTTGGTGTGCAGCAAAGGATTTGGATGTTTCTGAGCCAAATTTGAGTGTGGCTCTTCAATATCTTACTGAGTTATTGGACAAAGGTTTGTCTTTCTCTTCCATTAAGATTCATGCTGCAGCAATTTCAGCTCACTATGATTGTGACCCACCATTGTTTTCTCATCCTTTGTTCAAGCAATTTCTTAGAGGGGCAAAGAATATAAGACCCCCAAGTAGAGCTCCTACTCCTGCTTGGGACCTCAATTTTGTGTTGGAGAAACTCACTCTACAACCTTTTGAGCCTGCAGCTACTGCTGAATTGAAATATTTGTCATGGAAGACTGCTTTTTTGTTAGCCATTACATCTGCAAGAAGGGTGTCTGAATTGCAAGCCCTTGTGGCGGTTGAGCCTTTCCTGATTTTTCATAAGGATAGGGTATCTTTACGTACTAATCCTTCCTTTATGCCTAAAGTGGTTTCTAGTGTGGCTTTAAATCAAACTATTCATTTGCCTACCTTTTATGCAGATCCCCAAAATAAGGGGGAAAAGATTTTGCACACTTTAGATGTACACAGGCAGTTGCGTTATTATTTAAGCAGGACTAAGGATTTTAGGCAGTCTCAGCAGTTGTTTGTTTCTTTTGCTTTGAGTTCTCAGGGCAAGCCTGTGTCAAAACAAACTATTTCTAAGTGGATTGGGTTTTGCATTGCATTTTGTTATTCCCATCATGGCAAGGAGATTCCAGCTGGGATTAGGCCTCATTCCACTAGGGCTACTGCCACTTCAACAGCATTTCTAAGGGGTGGCAACTAAGGATATTTTGGAGGCAGCTACTTGGAGTTCAGTGCATACTTTCTCTAAGCATTACCACCTTCCTCTCTACTCTAAATCTAGGGCTGGTTTTGCCACGGCTATTTTGCAGGGCATGTTGTCAGCTCCTGCTTCCTTATGATTTGCCAGCCTCCTTACCTCTGCTTTGGGATTCTACCCAAGTGTTAGGACTGCAGCAATGTGGTATGAAGAACATAGTACAGTTTTGTACCTACCATAAATGTAGATGTTCGAGGATCCACATTGCTGCAGTCCCCTCCTTCCCCTCTGTGTTTAGGGGTGGTTGTGTGGGTGAGGTTATACTCTTGTAAATTTGTATATATTGTATATATATTTGGTGCAGGAGTATGTGGTGTTTTTTGGTTTTTAGCCTTATCTTTTTAGGGTCTTCTGACATCTGGGGCAAGAAAAGACTGAGGATATGACGTCGGTCATGCGCATTTGTACCCTGACGTCCTGACGTCAGACTAATGCGCCTTGACCGACGTCAGCCATATACTTTGGTATTCGGGCCGACTGGGACAGCGGACTACCCAAGTGTTAGGACTGCAGCAATGTGGAGCCTCGAACATCTACATTTATGGTAGGTACAAAACTGTACTTTTCTCAGGAATTATCTGACACTGTTCCCTTGGATATCTCAACCCTTGCACGTGGAGCTGCTAGGCCTCCTGCAGCCATGTCCATTAAGGCCTTTGCCAGGGCTAAAGCAGCTAAAGCTACTAAATCTGTGCCTGCCAAGACCCCCTCTCACAGGCCTAGCTCTAGTTCACAAATGCTTAGTTTAGCAGAGGATCTCATTTCTTTAATCCGGGGATCCCAACCTCAACCAGACAGGGCCTCTCACCCACCTCCAGAGAAGAGGCCTAGAGCAGAGCCCCCTGAGCCAGTTTCTACAGATGATTCTTCTGATGATTCAGATGATACAGACCCTCCAGAGGCTCCTTTCTCCCCTTATGAAGACTCTGATGAAGAGTCCATCCCTTCTGCCTCTCCGCCTGAGGAATTTTCCTTTGGGGAAACCTTGCATGCTATGAGGGAACAATTTCAGTGGCAGGGCCAGGATTTTTCAGACTCCAGAAAAAGGCTTAGAACCTTTCTGCATTTACCACAACATAGGCCTTTAGCCATACCTCCAGTTCTTTCTGTTGTAGATGATGCATTTAATGATGCTTGTACTGCTCCTGATTCTCTACCTCCGGCCCCTACTAAGCCCGATAGGTACTACAGGGTCCCGGACACGCATTACCACTTGTATAAGGCTCCTTTTGCAGATCCCGAGACTATCTCCCAAGGACTTAAGGCTGTAGCAGCTACCTCTGCCAAAAACCCTCCCTCTGAAAGGGAATCCAGGTCCTTAGAGATGGGGTAAAAAGTTTACACTTCTGCTACTCTTTCAGCTAGGGCCTTGAACTGTCAATTTCACATGATCCAGTATCAAGAATTTATGCTAGACCAGTTAACCAAAAAGCTGTCCTCGGATGAACCATTAGACAAAGAAATCTGTTCAGGAAATGGTACATAACATTCAGCAAGTCAGTAACCATTCTTTAAAATGCGGCTATGATGCACTGGAGGCTTCCTTTAGATCAGCCATGACTGGCACAGTTATCAGAAGGCATGCATGGTTAAAAGAGCAGGCCTTACCAGACCATGTCAAATCAAAACTATTAGATGCTCCCATGGATAAGATCAATTTGTTTGGCTCTCCTGCACAACAGGTGCTGAAGAAGATGGAAGAGAAGGCAAAATCTGTCCAAACAGTGAAAGATTTCTTGCAGGTCCAACCTCCAAGGTTTAGCAGGAATTGGCCCTCCAAGATTTGGTCCTTTCCAGACTCCTCCAGAACTCAGAGAGGCAGGAATAGGCGTTCAAGAGGCAGAAGCCAATCCAGGGGTACCTACAGGGGACGCCAGTGGCAGGGTAACAACCAGCGAGGTACAGCCACCACCACAACTACAGGACAATCACAGTGACTTGGCTCTGGCACCGCCTACCAGGGAACAACTAGAAGCACCCTTAGGCGGGAAGCTAGCCTTATTTTCAACAAACTGGCATTACATCACAAGAGACGAGTGGATTTTGCAGACAGTAGACCAAGGTTACAGGTTTCACTTCCATACTCTACCAGGGAAGAGAGGAATGCCAAACCTACCTCCAAATCAAAGGGCAGAAGCTCTAAAACAAATATCTCAATTATTAAGGATGAGAGCTGTGGAAAAGGTACCATCTATGGAGCAAGGAAAGGGATTTTACTCCAGACTCTTCCTGGTACCAAGAAAAGAGAGCAAATGGAGACCTTTTCTCGACTTGTCCGCTTTAAACACATTCCTCATTGTTCCAAAATTCAAAATGCTGACTCTACAGCAGCTTCTTCCCATGCTGGGCAAGGAGTCTTGGCTGGTAACTCTAGATCTCAAGGAGGCATACCTGCACGTCCCCATACGACCAAATTGCAGAAGATACCTCAGATTTCTTGCAGGATCAGAGCATTATCAATTCTCAGCATTGCCCTTTGGCTTATCTACTGCGCCCAGAGTGTTCACGAAATGCCTGGCATCAGTAATTGCTCATTGAAGGCTTCAGGGAATCCAAATCTACCCTTACCTGGACGACTGCCTGATACAAGCGGACAACAAAAACAAGCTAGCAGAAGACTTGAAAAGGGTCATTTACCTACTACAAGCCCTGGGATATACAATCAATATAAAAAGTCAAGGCTGATACCATCCCAAAGGATAACCTTTTTGGGTGCAGAGCTGGACACATCGAAACAAATGGCATTCCTAACAGTAGAAAAACAGGAGCAACTACCTCTCTACTTCTTGGCATTAACAAAGCAGAACCATCTAACAGCAAGAAAAGTCCTGCAAGCCTTGGGCTTCATGGCATCCTGCATAATATTGGTTCCAC
The DNA here is from genome assembly GCF_019279795.1 of Protopterus annectens. NCBI lineage: Eukaryota > Metazoa > Chordata > Ceratodontiformes > Protopteridae > Protopterus > Protopterus annectens. The sequence goes on from NC_056739.1 coordinate 1,469,992,667, forward strand.
ATGCCAGACTGCATATGAGAAAGTTACAGTGGTACCTAAGGAATTTATGGTCTCAACACAAGCACAGCCTAGAAACCCAAATTCCAATAATTCCATGCCTGAAGCAAGAATTCCTATGGTGGGCTCAGGCCTGTCAATCAAACACAGGATTGCCCTTCCACAGCACTCAACCAAGCCAAACCATCACGACGGACGCCTCAGACCTCGGTTGGGGAGCCCACATGCTGGACAAGTGCATACAAGGTTTATGGACTCAAGACCAGCTGCACCTACACATAAATCTAAAGGAAATGCTGGCAGTAAAACTGGCAATTCAGACATTCAGACCATTTCTCCGACAAGGTCAATTGCTGATAAGGACAGACAACACCACAGTTATGTGGTACATCAACAAACAGGGAGCCACACATTCGTACCCTCTATGCCGGATGGCACTGGACCTCTGGAATGTGGCCCTGAGCTACAACATTCAGTTACAAGCAATTTTTGTACCAGGAAAAGAAAACATTCTAGCAGACATATTAAGCAGGACTACCACGGATGCCCACAAATGGATGCTGCATCCGGACATCTTCAAAACCATTACAAGAAAATGGGGACTCCCAGAAATAGACTTATTTGCATCCCCACGCAATCACCAGCTAAAGAAATTCTGCACAAGGACGTACCACCCACTTGCTTGGAAGGTGGACTCCCTATCTTTCAGTTGGAAAAACCTGACAGCATATGCATTCCCACCACTTCCTTTGATGCACAAGGTGCTATTGAAGATCAAAGAGGACCGTCCAAGGATCATTCTGATAGCTCCAGACTGGCCAAGACAACATTGGTACCCATTACTGAGGAGCATGTCTCGGGAACAAATATGGCCCCTATCCCTGGTTCCCTTGCTGTTAACGCAGAACAACTACAACATCCTGCATCCAAACCTGAAAACTCTGCAGCTGACTGCCTGGAACATTGCATAAGGCCAATTAACCCAAATTTATCCCAAAGGGTTAAAGACATTATCCTGGAGGCTCGCAGACCCTCAACAAGGAAAAATTATTCAGCAAAATGGAAAAGATATCTCATTTGGAGTACTACAAAAGGAGAAGATGTGTCACTGGTAAACATAGCCAACATCCTGGAATACTTGGCAGAGCTCTTCCACAAAGGCCTGTCCTATTCTTCCATTTAGATTCATGCATCAGCTATTTCAGCAGAATACGGCTTGGATCCTCCAGTCTTCTCACATCCTCTGCTCAGGCAGTTTCTGAGAGGAATTAAAATGTAAAACCTCCTAGGAAGCCACCATTGCCAGCATGGGACTTGAACTTTGTGCTAGAAAAATTGACACTTCCTCCTTTGAACCAGCAGCAACAGCAGAATTACAATACTTATCATGGAAAACTGCTTTCCTGCTGGCAATCACTTCAGCAAGAAGGGTATCTGAGCTACAGGCATTAATGGCAGTACAACCCTTCCTGATCTTCCATCAAGATAGTGTCCATGAGAACAAATCCTACTTTTATGCCTAAGATGGTCTCCAGAGTATCTTTAAATCAGGCTATCCACCTACCTACATTCTTCCCCAACCCACAGAACAGGGGAGAAAGACTGTTGCATACCTTGGATGTACATAGACAATTACGCTACTACCTGGACAGGACCAAAGGCAATAGAAAAACTGACCAGCTACTGGTAGCATATGCAACAGGAATGGAAGGAAAAGCAATTTCAAAACAGACAATCTCCAAGTGGATAGGAAATTGCATTAGATTTTGTTACTCCTACCATGGAAAGAAAACTCCAGAAAACATCAGGCCTCACTCTACAAGGGCTACAGCCACTACCACAGCTTTCCTGTGGCTACCAAGGACATTTTAGAGGCTGCTACTTGGAGCTCCGTGCATACATTTGCCAAGCATTATAATTTACCTTTATACTCTAGATCCCAAGCAGGTTTTGCCACTGCTATTTTGCAAGGGATCTTAACTACACCATAACTTTATTCTTCCTCCTCCCCAGTTTGGCTATGGTATTCTACCCATTTGTAAGGACTGCAGATGCATCCTTGAAGGACATAGTACAGTTTTGTACCTACCATAAATGTAGATGTCCGATAGGAATGCATCTGCAGTCACCGCCTTCCCTCTGTGGTACTCCTAGGGTATTTGCCCATCTTATAGCTAGCTGGGGGAATCTATTATGGTGTATTTGTTTGTATATATGTACATACATGCTTATTTTTTGTGTTTGCTCTCTACTATTTGGAATCATTGGCATTTATCCAAATTTAGCCTTCCTAGAGGGCACCTGGCATCTGGGGCAAGAAACACTGAGGAAAATGGTGTCGGCTGATGCCTTTATACCCGAATAACTGCAGCTATGACGTCGGGTGAAGTGCGACACCAGCCGAGGCCAGACTCAGACTTTGGAATCCGGCCGACCGAAGGGCTGCCTGACGACAGGACAACCCATTTGTAAGGACTGCAGATGCATTCCTATCGGACATCTACATTTATGGTAGGTACAAAACTGTACGTTACATGGCATCCTGTATAATTTTAATTCCACGTGCCAGGCTGCATATGAGGAAATTACAGTGGTACCTAAGGAGTGTATGGTCTCAACACAGTCACAGTCTAGAAACCATGATACCAATCATTCCATGCCTTCAAAAGGAATTCCTGTGGTGGGCTCAGGCCTGGCAGTCCAACAGAGGGTTGTATTTCAACAAACCAAAAACAAGGCAGACCATCACCACGGATGCCTCAGACCGAGGATGGGGAGCACACATGGAGGACAAACGTATCCAAGGCCTATGGCCTCAAGGGCAGCTAAGCATGCACATAAACCAAAAGGAAATGCTGGCAGTGAGGCATGCAATCGAGGCATTCAGACCCTTCCTCCAACAAGGACATCTGTTAATAAGGACAGACAACACCACGGTCATGTGGTACATAAACAAACAGGGAGGCACACATTCCTACCCTCTATGCCGGATGGCTATGAATCTGTGGAATCTATGCCTGAATCTCAATATCCAGCTGCAGGCCAAATTCGTACCAGGAAAAAAAAATGCACTAGCAGACAGCTTAAGCAGAACTACCATGGATGCACACGAATGGATGCTGCATCCAGACATCTTCAAACTCATAACAAAGACATGGGGAATGCCGGAGATAGATCTGTTCGCCTCCCCACTCAACCACCAACTGAAGACATTCTGCTCAAGGACATACCACCCACAAGCATGGAAGGTGGACTCTCTCTCTTTCAGCTGGAATGCCCTAACAGTATATGCCTTTCCACCTCTCCCATTGATGTACAAGGTTCTACTGAAGATCAGGGAGGAACAGCCAAAAGTGATACTAATAGCTCCGGACTGGCCAAGACAACACTGGTACCCACTATTGAGAAGCATGTCTCAGGCAAATCCATGGCCTCTTCCCCTATGGCCTCTTCTTCTAGCAGAACAATTTCAAGACCCTGCATCCCAACTTGAAAACATTGCAGTTAACTGCCTGGAAAATTCCTTAAATCCCAACCAAACTGTTTTATCTCAGAGGGTGAAGGACATTATCCTGGAGGCTCGCAGACCTTCCACAAGGAAGACATACTCAGCTAAATGGAAGAGATTTCTCATTTAGAGCACATCAAAGGGCACAGATGTCACAGTGGCAAACTTAGCACACATCCTAGAATACTTAGCAGAATTGTTCCACAATGGCCTGTCTTATTCTTCCATTAAGATTCATGCTTCAGCAATTTCAGCAGAATACAATATGGATCCACCTATCTTCTCACACTCTCTTCTCAGGCAATTTTTGAGAGGGATCAAAAATGTTAAACCTCCAAGAAGACCCCCTCTACCTGCATGGGATCTCAATTTTGTGCTGGAAAAACTGACACTACCTCCTTTTGAACCAGCAGCATCAACAGACCTACAGTTTTTATCTTGGAAAACTGCATTCCTTCTGGCAATCACTTCAGCAAGAAGAGTATCTGAGTTACAAGCATTAATGGCAGTGCAGCCTTTTCTTATTTTTCACCAGGATAGTGTCACTAAGAACCAATCCTACTTTCATGCCAAAGGTGGTATCTAGGGTATCCTTGAACCAAGCTATTCACTTGCCTACGTTCTTCCCTAACCCACAGAACAAAGGGGGAAAACTTTTGCACACCCTGGATATACACAGACAATTACGCTACTATTTGGACAGAACGAAAAGTAGCAGAAAAACTGACCAACTTTTTGTAGCATATGCAACTGGGGTGCAAGGAAGAGCAATTTCCAAACAGACAATTTCAAAATGGATAGGAAATTGCATTCACTTTTGTTGCTCCTTTCATGGAAAGACAGTTCCTGAAAATATCAGGCCTCACTCCACAAGGGCCACAGCCACCACTACAGCTTTCCTACAAGGGGTGGCTACCAAGGACATTTTAGAAGCTGCTACTTGGAGCTCCGTGCATACATTTGCCAAGCATTACAATCTACCTTTATACTCCAGATCCCAAGCAGGGTTTGCAACTGCAGTGCTGCAGGGGATCCTTAACTACACCATCCTTCTCTTAGTACCTCCTCCCCAAGATTGGCTATGGTATTCTACCCATATGTTATGACTGCAGATGCATCCTTGAAGGACATAGTACAGTTTTGTACCTACCATAAATGTAGATGTCCGATAGGTATGCATCTGCAGTCAGGATTACCCACCCTCCTTCCCCTCTGTGGTATTCCTAGGGTACTTACCCCTCTTTCAGCTAGCTGGGGGAATCTATTATGGTGTATTTGTTTGTATATACATGTATATAATTTGCAAATGTTTGGAACTTTTCAGCATTTATCCAAATTTAGCCTTCCTAGAGGGCACCTGGCATCTGGGGCAAGAAAAACTGAGGAAAATGGCGTCGGCTGATGCTTTTATACCCCAGGCGCTCTGGCGCCGGGAAAGTGCGACATCAGCCGAGGCCAGACCCAGACTTTGGAATCCGGCTGACCGAAGGGCTGCCTGAGGCAGGACAACCCATATGTTGTGACTGCAGATGCATACCTATCGGACATCTACATTTATGGTAGGTACAAAACTGTACTTTCTGGCGCCTCTTCCCTGACGTCAGTGCGCCAGGGGTATATAAGATGCAGCCGACGACATTTTCTCCAATCTTTCTTGCCGCGCGGTGCCCGAAGCAAAAGCAGTTCGCAAGTGTCAGTCGGCCGACTCCTGAGATTTTCGAAATTGAATTTCAGAACCAAAGTCTTCAGTAAAGCTAAGTACCCCGTTGGGGAAACTTTTTCTTGCTCCAGACCGATGTCAGTAAAAGTTAACAATTGTATTTCTTGTGGGAAGCAAATACCTCATAAGGATTTTCACTCTTACTGTATTCCTTGCCTAGGCCCTGACCATGACATTGCTAGTTGTCAGTTTTGTGCTAGATTCAACCAATGCACTATTAAGCGTCTGTTTGATTTTGCTTTACATTACTTTGGCTGAAGGTTTAACTACATAATGCCGTCGGAACAACCGACGACCGGATTCATAAAAAACGCAAAGACAAAGAAAAGGACAGGCATCAGCGGTCCAAAACTGATGAAGCCTCTTCTAGGCCAGTCGTCTGTTCTCAGTGAGGTGCTTTCGCAGCCCCTGACACCCACTACCTCAGAGCTACAGGCCACCTCCGAATCCCACGTGGAGACAACTAGGCCTCTGGAAACTCAAGGTATTGGGCCTACGGAAACTATTCCCTTAGATGGGTCCGGAGCCGCTGAGCAGGCATCGGCTTCTGAGTGTGTTTACAGACCTACACAGCTTACTATCAAGGCAGCCAAGGCAAAGTCTAAAACACCATTAAAGACAAAAAAACAAGTACAGAATTCTCTTGGACAGTCATCCATGCCAAAGAAACAGATGCTTAAAATGGCCAAGGACCTAATTACTTTGATAAGTGGTTCCCATCCCCTCCTGATAAAAGGCCTAGGCAAGACACTGACTATGACTCCTATGACCAGGTTTCTATTTCCTCTGATTCCTCTTCAGAACAGGGATATTCTGTTCCTCCCTATGAGGATTCTGATGCTGAAGAATCTATCCCTTCAGCCTCTCCTCCTGAGGATTACTCTTTTGGGGAAACCTTACACACCATGAGGGAGCATTTCCATTGGGAGTGCCAGGATTATTCAGAATCCAAGAAAAGGCTCAGAGACTTTCTTTTACTGCCCCAGCACATGCCCCTTGCTAATCCCCCCTGTACTAGATATTGTTGTTGTTTTTTTCTGAATCCAGTTTGTCTCCTGATTCTTTACCCCCTGCACCAGTCAAGCCAAATAGGTACTACAGGGTCCCAGACTCTCATAAATTTCTTTATAAAAACCCTGCTGCTGACACAGAAACAATTTCTCAGGGTCCCAAAGGGGTCAAGGCTTCCACTGCAAAAAACCCTGATGTCCTTCAAGGATGCATCTGCAGTCCTTACAAATGGGTTGTCCTGTCGTCAGGCAGCCCTTCGGTCGGCTGGATTCCAAAGTCTGGCTCTGGCCTCGGCTGATGTCGCACTTCACCCGACGTCACAGCTGCAGTTATTCGGGTATAAAGGTATCAGCCGACGCCATCTTCCTCAGTCTTTCTTGCCGCGTGGCGCCCGAAGCAGAAGCTGTTCGCAAGTGCCGGTCGGTCAGAACCAGAGATTACTACTACCGAAGACTTCAAAAAAGCTAAGTACCCCGTTGGGGACTCTTTCTTGCCTCAGCCGATGTCAGAAAAAGTGAATAACTGTTTAACTTGTGGGAAACAAATACCTCATAAAGATTTCCACTCTTACTGCTTACCTTGTCTAGGCCCAGACCACGACGTAGCAGCTTGTCTAGCCTGTGCTTCTTTCAACCGGACGCTTAGGCGCCGATCAGTTTGCTGAACAGTTTTTCGCTCGATTTTGCTTACATTATGCCGTCGGATACTCCGACTACGCAAATATCTAAAAAAACGCAAGGAAAAGGACCGACGTCCGCAGTTTCGGCCAAAACCGCGGTTAAGCCAACCGCGAGTGTCTCGGTTTCGGCTGAAACCGAGTCCATGGTCAATCTTCAGCCGAATCCATGACTACTACCGAGGCCTCATCCAGCATGGTGGAATCTGCTTCTGAAATTTTGCCTACTAATGCAGGTTCACAGGATTTATCTGATACCATCCCTTGGATATTTCTACCCCTCCAGGTGGAGCTGCTAGGCCACCTCCATTCATGTCCATAAAGGCCTTTGCCAAGGCTAAAGCAGCAAAATCTACCAAAACTGTGCCTGCTAAGACCCTCTCACAGGCCTAGCTCCAGTTCACAAATGCTTAGTCTTGCAGAGGATCTCATTTCTTTGATTTGGGGATCCCAATCTCACCCAGACAGGGCCTCTCAACCTCCAGAGAAGAGGCCTAGAGCAGAGCCCCTGAACCAGTTTCTCAGATGACTCCTCTGATGTTTCAGACAATTCAGACCATCCAGAGGCCTTTTTCTCCTTATGAGGACTCTGATGCAGAAGAGTCCATTCCTTCTGCCTCTCCACCAGAGGAATTTTCCTTTGGGGAAACCTTGCATGCTATGAGGGAACAATTTCAATGGCAGGGTCAAGATTTTACAGACTCAAGAAAAGGCTTAGAACCTTTCTGCATTTGCCACAGCATAGGCCTTTAGCCATTCCTCCAGTACTTACTGTTGTGGATGATGCATTTAATGATGCTTGTACTGCTCCTGATACTCTTCCTCCAGCCCCTGCTAAGCCCGATAGGTACTACAGGGTTCGGACACACATTATCATTTGTATAAGGCTCCTCTTGCAGATCCTGAAACTATCTCCCAGGGACCCAAGGCTGTAGCAGCTACCTCAGCCAAAAACCCCTCCCTCTGAAAGTGAATCTAGGGCCTTAGAGAGATGGGGTAAAAAGTTTACACTTCTGCTACTCTTTCAGCTAGAGCCTTGAACTGTCAATTCCACATGATTCAGTATCAGGAATTTATGTTAGACCAGTTAACTAAAAACTGTCCTCTGATGAACCATTAGATAAAAATCTGTTCAGGAAATGGTATATAACATTCAGCAGGTTAGTAATCATTCTTTAAAATGTGGCTATGATGCACTGGAGGCTTCCTTTAGATCAGCCATGACTGGTACAGTGATAAGAAGGCATGCATGGTTGAAAGAGCAGGTCTTGCCAGACCATGTCAAATCAAAGCTCCTAGATGCTCCCATGGATAAGCTCAATTTGTTTGGCTCCTGCACAACAGGTGCTCAAGAAGGTGGAAGAGAAGGCAAAATCTGTCCAGACAGTCAAAGATTTCTTGCAGGTTCAGCCTCCAAGGTTTAGCAGGAACTGGCCTTCCAAGAATTGGTCCTTTCCAGACTCCCAGAGCTCAGAGAGGCAGGAATAGGCTCCAGAGGCAGAAATCAATCCAGAGGTGCCTACAGGGCCAGTGGCAGGCTAACAACCAACGAGGCACAGCCACAGATCCAGCCACCACCACAGGACAATCACAGTGACTTGGCTCTGGCACCTCCTACCAGGGAACAAACTAGAAGCACCCTTAGGCGGAAGTTAGCCTTATTTTCAGTAAACTGGCATTACATCACAGGAGACAAATGGATTTTACAGACAATAGACCAAGGCTACAGGTTTCATTTCCATACTCTACCAAGGAAAGAGGAATGCCAAACCTACCTCCAAATCAAAAACAGAAGCTCTAAAACAGATAACTCAATTACTAAGGATGAGAGCTGTGGAAAGGGTACCATCTATGGAACAAGGACAAGGATTTTACTCCAGACTCTTCCTGGTACCAAGAAAAGAAAACCAATGGAGACCTATTCTCGACCTGTCCGCTTTAAACACATACCTCATTGTTCCAAAATTCAAAATGCTGACCTTACAGCAACTTCTTCCCATGCTGGGCAAGGAGTCTTTGCTGGTAACTCTAGATCTCAAGGAGGCATATCTGCACGTCCCCATAAGACCAAATTGCAGAAGATAACTCAGATTTCTTGCAGGATCAGAGCATTATCAATTCTCAGCATTGCCCTTTGGCTTATCTACTGCGCCCAGAGTATACACAAAATGCCTGGCATCAGTAATTGCTCATTGCAGGCTTCAGGGAATTTAATTTTACCCTTACCTGGACGACTGCCTGTTACAAGCGGACAACAAAAGCAAACTAACAAAAGACTTACAAAGGGTCATTCATCTACTGCAAGCCCTGGGATACACAGTCAATTTAAAAAGTCAAGACTAATACCATCCCAAAGGATAACATTCTTGGGTGCAGAGCTGGACACATCAAACAGATGGCATTCCTAACAGCAGAAAAACAGGAACAACTCCTCTCTACTTCATGGCATTAACAAAGCAGAACCAGCTAACAGCAAGAAAAGTCCTGCAAGCCCTGGGTTACATGGCATCCTGCATAATATTGATTCCACATGCCAGACTACACATGAGAAAACTGCAGTGGTACCTAAAGAATTTATGGTCTCAGCACAAGCACAGCCTAGAAACCCAAATACCACTAATTCCCATGCCTGAAACAAGAATTCCAATGGTGGGCTCAAGCCTGCCAATCAAACCCAGGGCTGCCCTTCCACAGCACTCAACCAAGCCAGACCATCACAACGGATGCCTCATACCTAGGTTGGGGCCCACATGCTGGACAAATGCATACAAGGCTTATGGACTCCAGACCAGCTGCACCTGCACATAAATCTAAAGAAATGCTGGCAGTAAAACTGGCAATCCAGACATTCAGACCATTCCTTCAACAGGGTCAACTGTTGATAAGGACAGACAACACCACAGTTATGTGGTACATCAACAAACAGGGAGGCACACATTCATACCCTCTATGCCGGATGGCAATGGACCTATGGAATATGGCTCTGAGCTTCAACATTCAGTTACAGGCAATTTTTGTGCCAGGAAAAGAAAATATTCTAGCAGACATGTTAAGCAGAACTACCACGGATGCTCACGAATGGATGCTGCATCCGGACATCTTCAAAACCATTACAAAGAAATGGGGACTACCAGAAATAGACTTATTTGCATCCCCACACAATCACCAACTGAAGAAATTCTGCACAAGGACATACCACCCACTTGCTTGGAAGGTGGACTCTCTATCCTTCAGTTGGAAAGGCCTGACAGCATATGCATTCCCACCTCTTCCTTTGATGCACAAGGTACTACTGAAGATCAAAGAGGAACGTCCAAGGATCATTCTGATAGCCCCAGACTGGCGAAGACAAGATTGGTATCCATTACTGAGGAGCATGTCTCGGGAACAAACATGGCCTCTGCCCCTAGTTCCTTTGATGTTAACTCAGAACAACTGCAAAATCCTGCATCCAAACCTGAAAACTCTGCAGCTGGCTGCCTGGAACATTTCATAAGAACAAATAATCCAGAATTTATCACAAAGGGTTAAAGACATTATCTTGGAGGCTGAGGCCCACAGACCTTCAACAAGAAGGAATTATTCAGCAAAATGGAAAAGATATCTTATTAAACATAGCTAATATCCTGGAGTATTTGGCAGAGCTTCTCCACAATGGCCTGTCCTATTCTTCCATCAAGATTCATGCATCAGCTATTTCAGCAGAATACAACTTGGATCCTCCTGTCTTCTCACATCCTCTGCTCAGGCAGTTTCTCAGAGGAATTAAGAATGTAAAAGCACCTGGAAACCACCATTGCCAGCATGGGACTTGAACTTTGAGCTAGAAAAGTTGACACTACCTCCTTCGAGCCAGCAGCAACAGCAGAATTACAACACTTATCCTGGAAAACTGCTTTCCTACTGGCAATCACTTCAGCAAGAAGGGTTTCTGAACTACAGGCATTAATGGCAGTACAAGCCCTTCCTGATCTTCCATCAAGATAGAGTGTCCATGAGAACTAATCCTACATTTATGCCTAAGGTGGTCTCCAGGGTATCTTTGAACCAGGCTATCCACCTGCCTACCTTCTTTCCCCAACCCACAGAACAGGGGAAAGACTGCTGCATACCTTGGATGTACATAGACAATTACTACTATCTGGACAGAACCAAGGGCAATAGAAAAACTGACCAGCTTCTGGTAGCATATGCAACAGGAATGGAAGGAAAAGCAATTTGAAACAGACAATCTCTAAGTGGATAGGAAATTGCATTAGATTTTGTTACTCCTACCATGGAAAGCAAACTCCAGAAGACATCAGACTTCACTCTACAAGGGCTACAGCCACTACCACAGCCTTTTTACGAGGAGTGGCTACCAAAGACATTTTAGAGGCTTCTACTTGGAGCTCCGTGCATACATTTGCCAAGCATTATAATTTACCTTTATACTCCAGATCCCGAGCAGGTTTTGCCACTGCTGTTTTGCAAGGGATCTTAACTACACCATCATCTTATTACTCCTCCTCCCCCAGTTTGGCTATGGTATTCTACCCATTTGTAAGGACTGCAGATGCATCCTTGAAGGACATAGTACAGTTTTGTACCTACCATAAATGTAGATGTATGAACAGGATAGCATCTGCAGTCAGGATTACCCTCCCTCCTTCCCTCTGTGGTACTCCTAGGGTATTTACCCTCCTAATAGCTAGCTGGGGAATCTATTTGTATTTGTTTGTACATACATGCTTATTTTTGTGTTTGCCTACTCTTTTTTGGAAACATTTGCATTTATCCAAATTTGCCTTCCAAGAGGGCAACTGGCATCTGGGGCAAGAAACACTGAGGAAGATGGCGTCGGCTGATGCCTTTATACCCGAATAACAGCAGAGATGATGTCGGGTGAAGTGCGACATCAGCCGAGGCCAGACCCAGACTTTGGAATCCGGCCGACCCGAAGGGCTGCCTGACGACAGGACAACCCATTTGTTATGACTGCAGATGCTATCCAGTTCGGACATCTACATTTATGGTAGGTACAAAACTGTACTTTCCCTCTGATAGGGATTCTAGAGCACTGGACAGATGGGGGAAAAAAGTACACTTTTCTGCTATTTTAGTTAGGGCTTTAAACTGCCATTTTCACATGCTTAAATCATCATCATGTCTTTCTTTGCTAAAACAGAAAAATGCTTATGCTTACAAGAGAAGAGAATCAGATGAAGGAGGATTTGTGCATGCAGCTGAACAAGTGAACAAGAAAGCATACCTTGCATGTGTTTTTTTTGATTCATTCATCTTTCTGCAGAGCCGCAGTTACAGGTTCTGTCATTTGAAGAGCCCCAAGGCTCAAAAGACAAACCCACCTCCATAGGTATCACAAGGGATAAAAAGCTAAGAGTAATGCTACTCAACACCAGAAGTCTAAACCTCAAGATGCACGTTCTCCAAACTCTCCTTAGCATGGAGAACATCGATATCTGTGCAGTAACAGAAACCTGGTTCAGGGCTCCCGAGAGCACCCCAGCACTACCAGGTTATACCTCATACCATGCTTTTCGGCCCCAAAACTTGGACCGAACCACAAAAGGAGGGGAAGTATCGATATTCATTAAAGATACCCACACCTCCAGGTTGGTGGCAAAGCACGAAGCATCAGAGACTATCCATGCCCAACTAACAGTGGGTAAAACTGCCTTCCAGTTTATAGCCTGCTACAGACCACCCTCCCAAACCCAGGAACCCCACTCGGCCTTTCTGAGAAAACTGGAAAATATGAAGGTCTCTCCAAACACCATTATATTGGGCGACTTCAGCTACCCAAACATAGACTGGGAGCATTACTCTAGCTCCAACTCCCTAGCCCAAAGGTTCCTAGAATTTATAAACTCAAATGCTATGGAACAACTTGTTACCACTCCCACAAGAGGGGAAAACATACTGGACCTGATCATCACCAACATGGGAACTCTATGCTCCAGACCAGAAGTGTATCCCTCACTGGTAAGATTAGACCATAAACTAATCTCACTGGATAATTCACATCCCGGCCCCACCCCCTGCCCAGAAAACTCTAAAGCAAATTTCACACTCCTCAAAACCGAGGTGAAATCCTTCAAAGCCCCCCCGGGCCTGTGAAAAATACGGCCCAGACCGCAGAATCCTTTATAAACACATTCTATGAACACCTTCAGGAATGCATGGATCATGCGATCCCAAATAAAACCAAGACCCAATCCTCCAAAGGCAGATGTCCTGTCTGGTGGACCCCAGCCATAAACAAACTATACAATAGAAGGAAGAAGCTACTAAATGATAGAGCAAAATCCCAAAAAGGGAAGGCATCACTGATCAGCATTAGCAAAAAACTACGGGCACTCATAAAATTGTCTAAGGCCAGCTTCGAGAGAAAAATTGCACAGGACACTAAGGATAATTACAAGGCTTTCTTTAGTTATGTTAGGAACCTGGGTGGTAATTCCCAGATATGCTCAGAATTAGTCCAAAATGACAAAAAATACACTGAACCCACAGACATTGCCAACAATCCTAGCTGACAGGTTCAGTGCAAACTTCTCCCCCCCCTCCCCACCAAAAGGGCAAATATCTATCCCAGCAGAGTGCTGCCCCCCTGACATCTCAGATGCTCAGGTAAGAGCCGCCCTCTCCAAAGCAAAAAACACAGCATCAATGGGATAGAACGGTGTCCCGGGCTGCATCCTACATGAACTCCAAGAAGAGCTAAACCCAAACATAAAACTACTGTTCAATCTCAGCCTTACTACAGGATATGTGCCCAAAGAGTGGCGTACAGCAACAGTGGTCCCTCTCCATAAAGGTGGTGCCTCAACGGATCCTGGAAACTCGCCCCATAAGCCTGACTAGCTTGGTCTGCAAAGCTATGGAAAGGATCATCATGGACCTCATAAATAAAGATATTGGGGACCTACAGACACTGGATCCTACTCAGTTCGGCTTTAAGGGCAGATCCTGCCTCTTAAACCTGGTTGATTTCTTTGAAACGGTCACCAAGGCCATTGACGAGGGGAAGGTGGTCCACACAGCCTACCTGGACCTCGCAAAAGCCTTCGATACAATACCCCACTCGGGCATTATAGATAAGCTCACCAGCTTAAATATAAACCCCTATGTCACTAGATGGATTGCAAACTGGCTCAAGGACAGAATCCACATGGTTAGAATTGCTGGAGCCATGTCAGACTCCAAACCAGTTACAAGTGGTGTCCCACAAGGCTCAGTCCTGGGACCTCTCTTGTTCGGTATATATTTCTCGGAGGTACAGGCCAACACGGAAGGACTGTGGCTGACCAAGTTTGCAGATGACTGCAAACTAGGCACCATAATAGACTCTCCAGCCGACACAAGCATCCTCCAAAAGGGCCTCATAGAAACAGACAACTGGTGCCAGAGCCATGGCCTCAAGCTAAATGCCAAAAAGTGTGTAGTCATCCCCTTTGGCAAAAACAAAGTGCCCACAAATTACCACATAGATGGTAATCCATTAGGTACGGAAGAAGTAATTAGGGACCTGGGGACCCAAGTTGATAGCAATCTCTCATTTGACAACCGCATGGCCAAAGTGGTTAGATAAACATTTTATATAGCCCACCTAATCATGAAGGGATTCACATCTAGATCAGGGGAGGTCATCGTGCCTCTTTACTCATCCCTCATCAGGCCCATAATTAGTACAATGCCCCTTTTGGGATGTACCTTACCAGACACCTGCAGCAACTGGAAAGACCCCAAAAGTACCTCAACAAGAGGATCAAAGGGCTCAAACAGATGCCATATGCTGCCCGGTTAAAGAAACTCCAGCTCTACTCAGTGGCATACTGCCTGTTCAGAGGCGATCTGTGCCTGACGTATAAAGCCATGTCCAACCCGGAATTAATGGACATGCTGCATCTCAGAAAATCCAAATCCCATCGAGCTATGCGCTCGAGAGACTTGAACCTCAGCACTGAAATAAATAGGACATGCTGGAGGGACAGATTCATAACCCAGAGGCTCCCTTCACTCTGGAATAAAATCCCAGTCCAGGTTAGGCAGAGTCGCTCATTGACTCTCTTCAAGAGGAATCTTGAGTGGATGGGAGATCGTAGGTTTACTCCGGGTATCACTTCTGTGTCACTGTTAGACAGAGGCGCACAGTATACTAACCTCGAAAAAGGGCATAGCAAAATAAATTTAAAATGGGTGGCGAAAGCCAAATACATTCTGGCTAGGCTTATAAATGCCCTAGGGCAGATAACCCTAGTATGAAACTATGAACCTATAAGGCATGCTTGGTTAAAAGAAAGTTTACCTGATCATGTTAAAGCAAAATTATTGGATGCTCCATTACAGCATGATACTTTGTTTGGTGTTAAGGCAGAAGAGGTGTTAAAGAAAATGGAGGATAAAGCAAAATCAATACAGGTTCAACCACCTAGATTTAGCAGGAACTGGCCTTCTAAAAATTGGTCCTTTCCAGTGTCAGGCCACAAAGGCAGATACAGATGCCCAAGAGGCAGATCTCGGCCCCAAGGCTCATACAGACCTAAACAATGGGGTGCTTCAGCCCCCAAAGGTGGAGAAGACAAATCACAACCTTATAGGAAACAGTTCCAATGACTTCCCTCTACAAATGCCAAGCACTTACCTTTTGGCAGCACCCTTAGGGGAAAAACTAGCACTTTTCTCACAAACCTGGCACATGATCACCCAGGACAAATGGGTACTGAATATTGTTTCTCAGGGTTGCAGGTTCCACTTTCACACCCTACCAAGGTCAAAAGGTATGCAAGACCTGCCACAAAATCAATGGGCAGAGACACAAAAACAAATTTATTCTCTCATGTTCATGAGAGCTATTCAAAAAGTACCACAGCAAGAACAGGGGCAAGGATTTTACTCAAGACTTTTCTTGGTACCCAGAAAGGACAAAGCCTGGAGACAAATACTAGACCTGTCAATTCTAAATACTTTCCTGGGTGTTCCAAAATTCAAAATGTTGATACTGCAGCAACTTCTACCCATGCTGGGCAAGAAGGCATGGGTAGTTACTTTGGACCTCAGAGGCATACCTGCATGTCCCAATCAGACAATCTTGCAGAAGATACCTCGGATTCATAGCTGGCTCAATGCATTACCAATTCTCTGCACTGCCCTTTGGCATATCTGCTGAGCCCAGGGTCTTCACAAAATGCCTGGCACCAGTAATTGCATTTTGCAGACAAAAAGGAATCCAAATGTATCCCTACTTGGACTACTGCCTTATTCAAGCAGAAAGCAAGGACATTCTACTAAAGCATCTGGTGTTTGTAAAAAGATTACTAATTTGCCTAGGGTACACAGAAATGAAAAGAAATCAAAACTAGTGCCCTCTCAAGAGATAATATTCCTGGGTGCAAGCTTACATACAGCTGCCCAGATGGCTTATTTCACGCCAGACAAGCAAAGGCAACTGACTCATTTCTTTCAAATGATGGAAACAAAGACCCAGCTACCTGCAAGAAAAATTCTGCAGGCTTTGGGCTTCATGGCATCCTGCATCCTGTTAATTCCATATGCAAGACTGCATATGAGGAAGCTACAATGGTATCTAAAAAGTGTTTGGACTCAACATTGCCACAGCCTGGAAACAGTAATAACTCTTATTCCCTGCCTGCAACAGGAGTTTCAATGGTGGGCACTGGCCTGTCACCACAACAAGGGACAGCCTTTCACTTTACCCACAGCCAGGCAGACACTAACAACAGATGCATCGGATTATGCCTGGGAGGCACACATGGCAGGAAAATGTATTCAGGGCACGTGGCCTGCAGACCAAATGCATCTTCACATCAATCAAAGAGAGATACTAGCTGTACAGAATGCCCTGACAGCCTTCAAGGATCTACTTCATCCATGACAACTATTACTAAAGACGGACAATACTACAGTTATGTGGTACATAAACAAGCAAGGGGGCACACATTCCTACCCCCTCTGCAGGCAAGCCATGACTTTGTGGAACACAGCACTGACCTGTCAAGTATATCTGCAGGCACAATTCCTGCCAGGAAAGAAAAATACTCTGGCCGACGAACTAAGCAGAAACCTCATGGATCCTCACAAGTGGAAACTAAATCCACAGGTCTTCAGCATGATAACAAGGAAATGGGGATGCCCAGACATAGATCTTTTTGCCTCCCCTCACAACTGCCAACTACAGAGATTCTGCACAAGGACTTATCACTCACAAGCATGGAAAGTGGATGCTCTATCATTCAGTTAGAAAACCCTAACAGTTTATGCCTTTCCACCACTGCCTCTCCTTAAGGTGCTCCTAAAAGTCAGACAAGAGAAGCCAAAAATGATTCTGATTGCCCCAGACTGGCCACGCCAGCACTGGTACCCAATCCTAAAGAGCTTGTCTCAAGGCCCAGCCTGATCTTCTGACTCAACAAAACAATCAGATCCTGCACAGCCAACTCAGAACCTTAAATCTGGCTGCCTGGCAGATAATATAGCCACTCAGAACACACCTCTCTCTAAAGCTGTTTTGGATGTCATTTTGGAAGCCAGGAGGCCCAGCACCAGAAAATCTTATGCAGAAAAAATGGAAGAGATTCTGTGCTTGGAACGAGGCACAAGGATTTGAACCACTTGTTCCAAATATTCCTCAGATTTTACAATACCTAACTGAGATGCTGGACAAAGGCCTCTCCTTCTCATCAATTCAGATCCATACCTCTGCCATTTCAGCTCATTACAATATGAAACCTCCTATTTTCTCTCGTCCACTGTTACAGTACCTCAGAGGGGCAAAAAATATAAAACCCCCAAGGAGAGCACCGGTACCTACATGGAACCTCAACTTTGTCTTAAAGCTCACACTGCCTCCTTTTGAGCCAGCCAATACAGCTGATATAAAATTCTTATCATGGAAAACTGCTCTGCTCCTAGCAATAACTTCAGTAAGAAGAGTCTCAGAGTTACAGGCATTAATGGCAGTGGAACCTTTTATCATTTTTCATCCGGACAGGGTTTCTCTAAGGACAAACCCAACATTTATGCCAAAGGTAGTATCCAGTGTGGCTCTTAACCAAACCATTCATTTGCCAACATTTTATCCAAATCCCCAGAATAAAGGGGAGAGACTTCTAAATTATTTGGACATACACAGGCAGCTACACTTCTACTTGGACAAAACAAAAGCTTTCAGAAAAACTGAGCAACTGTTTGTAGCATATGCTGCAGGATTACAAGGAAAGGCCATCTCAAAGCAGACTTATTTCAGAATGAATAAGACACTGTATTCATTTCTGCTATGCAGAGCTTGGCAAGTCAGTGCCACTGCGGTGGTGGTGCTGCGGTAGAGTTGTCGCCTCACAGTTAGACGTTGCACGTTCGATTCTCAGTTACAGCGTCTTCTGTGTGTCGACATGCATGAATGGGCGTTCCTTCGCTGAAGGTTGTGCGTTAGGCATGGCAAGCCAGCACGTAAAACTCTACTGCCAATCATTAGCGGACCAGAGTTCTGTTGTGGCGACCCCTAACCGGGAAAAGCCAAAAGACAGTTATTCTACCAGGGCAGCAGCCACTTCAGCATCCTTTCTCAGAGGAGTACCAACCAAGGAAATTTTGGAAGCTGCAACTTGGAGTTCAGTGCACACATTTACCAAGCATTATCACTTACCTCTTTAATCTAAATCCAGAGCAGGCTTTGCCACTGCAGTTCTGCAGGGCCTCATAGCCACTCCTAATCCTATTTAGACCCAGCCGCCCTACCTCAGCTTTGGGATTCAACCCAAGTGCAATGACTACAACAGTGAAACACGATGAACATAGTACAGTTGTGTACCTACCATAAATGTAGATGTTTGAGTGTATTCACTGTTGCAGTCCAGGTTACCCACCCTCCATCCCCCTTTCTTTGCTGGGACTTATCTACACTTCTCTATCCTATGCAACCTATGTGGTGTATTTGCTTGTAGATGAAGGTATTGTTTTTATTTTACTGTATGTTTTCATAAGCAATATGTATTGCCTACCTTCTTGGGGGCACCTGACATCTGGGGCAAGAAAAACTGAAGAAAATGGTGTTGGCTGCATCTTGTATAACCCTAGCGAACTGACGTCAGGGAAGAGGCGTCAGCAACTGAGACCCGACCAGGACTGTGGAATTCAGGCTGACTGCGGGTAGCCTGCCAGTAGGACAACCCAAGTGTAATGACTGCAACAGTGAATACACTCTAACATCTACATTTATGGTAGGTACACAACTTTACTTTTCTATTCCAGACTTTTCCTGGTACCCAGAAAAGACAAATCATGGTGTCCAATTCTGGACCTATCTGCTCTAAACACCTTTCTGGACATTCCAAAATTCAAGATGCTGACCCTTCACCAGTTACTTCCTATGCTAGGCAAAGATGCCTGGTTGGCAACTCTAGATTTAAAAGAGGCTTACCTGCATATCCAATCAGGGAATCTTGCAGAAGATACCTCCGCTTCAAAGCAGGCTACTTGCATTATCAGTTGTCTGCACTGCCCTTTGGCTTATCTACTGCACCCAGGGTGTTTACAAAGTGCCTGGCTCCAGTAATTGCATTTTGCAGGCAAAGAAATATTCAAATATACCCATACCTGGACAGTTGCCTAATTCAGGCAGAAAACAAGGCCATTCTTCTAAAACATCTGGTGTTTGTAAAAAGGGTTCTAATTTGTCTAGGGTACACTATAAACGAAAAGAAATCACAACTGGTACCCTCTCAAAAAATTACATTCCTGGGTGCCAGCTTGAATACAACTGGCCAGATGGCTTTCCTTACACCAGAAGAGCAAATTCATTTGGTGACTTACTTCAAACAGGCCACAAAAACCCTGCTATCTGCAAGACAAATACTGCAAGCCTTGGGGTTCATGGCCTCCTGCATTCTTCTAATTCCATATGCAAGACTGCATATGAGGAAACGTCAGTGGTACATAAAAAGTTTATGGAGTCAACACAGCCTGGGAACGATTCCTATCATACCTTGCCTGCAACTAGAGTTCCTATGGTGGGCAGAGGCCTGCCACCAAAACAAGGGACTGCCATTCACACCACCCCCTGCCACCCAGACCCTAACTACAGATGCATCAGACTGTGCATGGGGGGCTCATCTGGCAGGGAAGTGCATTCAGGGCAAATGGAGCCCAAATCAAATGCACCTTCATATCAATCAAAAAGAAATGCTAGCAGTACAAAATGCACTGACAGCCTTCCAGGACAACTACTGGTAGACGGACAACACCACAGTTATGTGGTACATAAAGAAGCAGGGGGGTACACATTCCTACCCCCTCTGCAGACTAGCTACGGCATTGTGGAACACAGCCTTGAGCTCTCAAGTACAACTGCAGGCTCAATTCCTGCCAGGAAAGCTGAATATTGTGGCAGACGAACTAAGCAGAAATCTCACCCACATGAATGGAAACTGGAGCCACAAATTTTCCACATGTTGACATGCAAATGGGGGAGCACAGACATAGATCTTTTTGCCTCACCCCAGAACTACCAGTTGGACAAATATTGTACAAGAGCTTCTCACAAAAAAGCCTGGAAAGTGGATGCTTTGTCCTTCAGCTGGGAAAGCCTTGTCAGTCTATGCCTTTCCTCCTCTGCCTGTGCTCTGCAAAGTTCTACTAAAAGTCAAATGGGACTAACCAAAAATGATTTTGATTGCTCCAAACTGGCCTCGCCAACACCAGTACACACTCCTACGCAGTCTGTCACAAATTTCTTCATGGCACCTGCCTGAGACACCTTCCTTACTGTCTCAGCAGAACAACTAAATTCTGCACCCTCAGCTCCAAACATTGAATCTTGCAGCTTGGCTAATCATTTAAATTCCCCTTTAGCATCCCTCAGCAAACCTGTGATGGATGTCATTTTGGAGGCAAGAAGACCTAGTACTAGAAAATCTTACTTAACTGAGATGCTTCACAAGGGCCTGTCTTTTTCTTCCATAAAAATCCATGCCTCAGCCATTTCAGCTCATTACAACACAGAACCCCCTCTCTTCTCTCATCCTCTGCTAAAGCAGTATCTCAGAGTGGCCAAAAACTTGAGGCCACCCAGGAGAGCTCCAACCCCTGCCATGGGACCTTAACTTTGTACTGGAGAAACTCACTCTGCCTCCTTTCGAGCCAGCTGCTACTACAGATTTAAAATTTCTTTCCTGGAAAACAGCCTTCCTTTTAGCAATCACTTCAGCTAGAAGGATTTCTGAATTACAGGCCGTTATGGTAGTGGAGCCTTTCATCATCTTTCATGTGGACAGGGTGTCACTCAGGACCAACCTATCCTTCATGCCTAAGGTGATATCCAGTGTGGCTCAGTCCATTCATTTGCCAACTTTCATTCCCAATCCACAGAACAAGGGGGAGCGAATTCTGCATTCATTGGATGTACACAGACAACTTAGATTTTACTTGGACAGGACTAAATCCCAAAGAAATTCTGAACAACTGCTGGTAGCATTTGCTGCAGGGGCAGAGGGAAAGGCTATTTCAAAGCAAACCATTTCCAAATGGATAAGCCATTGTATTCATTACTGCTAAAAGCACCATGGAAAACCTATCCCCAGGGGATCAGATCCCATTCCACCAGGGCTGCATCTACTTCTACAGCCTTTCTCAGAGGTGTTCCTACCAGGGATATTCCTGAAGCTGCTACCTGGAGATCAGTTCATACTTTCACCAAGCACTATCATTTACCAATTTTCTTTAAATCCACAGCTGGCTTTGCAGGGCCTTATAGCCAGTCCTAATGCTGTATAATTCCATCCTCCCCAACCATAGCTTTGGGAATCTACCCAAATGTAATGACTGCAACAGTGAAGCACTAAGAACATAGTACAGTTGTGTACACTTACAATAAATGTAGATGTTCGAGTGTATTCACTGTTGCAGTCCTGGCTACCCTCACTCCAGCACCCTGTTTTTCTCTTACTATGCCTCTCCTTTCTTTTACTACACAAGCCTTTTTGGTGTATTTGCTTTTGTTTGGAGGTATATTTTTGTGTTTTAAATTATTTCTATATATATTTTGCTCCCCATTTGGGGGGCACTTGACATCTGGGGCAAGAAAACTGATGTAATAGCATCGGCTGCATGTTTTATACCCCTGATGACCTGACATCATGGAAGAAGAGACAGCAACTGACACAGAACCCAAGACTTTGTTAATGAGGCTGACTGTGGGCAACCTGCCAGCAGATTACCCAAATGTAATGACTGAAACAGTGAATACACTCTAACATCTACATTTATTTATGGTAAATGTACACAACTGTGCTTTCTGAGTTGAAAGCATTTGTACATCACCTTTATGCCCTACAGTTGCACAGGGAGCATACATCTGATGTATGACTTTCCTAGGTAATAAAGGCTTTGGCATACTGGCCAGACATTGCGCTATCCATGGCAGAAGATCACACAAGTGATTAATACTGCAGTAATGAAAAGGAGAACATCTACTGTTATGGTAAGATGTTACACAACTGTACTTAATTTAGTTTATTGTTTCTGGATAGTAAAACCTTGCTAGAACCCATGCTGTAGTCTTGCCTGTTCTTGTGTGCCCGTTAGCACATGGCTATGTGCTGCTGATCTCAATTTCTGAAAGGCTTGGATACCATTAGCATATTACTTCCTTGGAATAACTAGTCAATTTTTAACTGTGTGTGTGGATAAGAAGCAGGAACATCTTGCTAGTTTCTTCCCCCACAACTGTAGTTCTGTTTTCCCATGCTGTACTCACTGTTGTCATCAGCGTGTTTTTTTTTTTTTTTTTAATTTATCGAGCTTACCTAAAGGCCTACTAACTTTGGGGTTTCCTCATTGTCAGCATGTTGTGAGGTAAAAGACTCTACTCCCTTCCCCCACCATCACAGGCCCTGAGGGTCTAGGGTGGTGATGATAAAATAAGTACTCACGGATTAGGGTGCATCAAGTTCTAGAAATGGCAGCTGATGCCAGTTTTCTTTATTATCAGTTGTCTGTACTTTATCTAATTGCTCTTCCCCTTCTTTATGAATCTGATACATTGAAACCTCTTCCTTAGAGTTCCTTTGTTTTGGATTAGCATGAATACCATTAGGGGTTCTGTTCAAGGTTCATTAATATACCCCTACATTCTCTCTTTTCTTTCTTTCTCATGATTATTCAATGGCATCCGTTCATTGCCTTTATCTTTATATTGCTTTCCCCTGAAAATGGTTACCTCAAAGCATGTTTTGCCTTTAGTGTTTTCTTTGCTTGTAATATCTGTTGCCTAGAGTTTCCTTATTTATTTTTTTCTGTGCTCTGTTGACAAATGTGAATTTGGAATGTTTCTTCCTCCTTACCTATACTGTTATTTATTATTGCATTTTCTCTTCAGAACACCTGTCTGCTCCTTTGAATTATTGATTAATGGGGCTTTCTATTTTAGCTTTAGCAAAAGTATAGAAGTCAGCTGAGGTTGTGCAGTTTCCATACTAATTTTGTTTCCTTAGACTGCATCTTCTCAATGGATGATTCCCATTTTTTCTGCTCTTCTAATCACGTTTTCCCTGCTTTGCATTATTTTTGGGCTGTGATAATACTCTTTTCTTCACAAGTTTTCAGGTTTCAGTGTCTTGGTATGCAAGTCCCTTGCTTCTACTGGTTCTACTCTTTGTAGGCTATGTTAAGTTCCTCCCTTTTACAGATTTAATTCTTGCAGGCTGTGCAGTCATAAGTTTATGCTGGCATACCTCTTTAAGCAGCATGTCCTCCTGTTTGTTTACCACTACCAAGCCAAAGTGTACCTTTAGGTCTTTCTTGACAGTATGCTTCGATCCTTGTTGGATTCATATTCATGAATGTGTTAGTTCTTCCTTTTTAAAGTAGGTGTATTTACCCGATGTTTCCCTTCCCCACCTAGTAAGGTGATCTAGCAAAAGAATTACTTCCCATTGTCACCACGATTCCTTTTAGTGGGAGAAAAATCTTTACTTATAAAGTCCATCTTTGCTTGTCATGTCATGGGTAAAATTAAAAATAGCAGTTCTTGGATAATCTACCTTCCTAAGCATCATTTCTGTGTGAGTAATGGGGTACTGCTACCAGTCCATTGTAGGTTGAAGTGAAATGCTTTATTGTCCTTTTTGAAGTGTGGGCATACTGCATGACCCAATATTTTTTTCTAGCTCTATGCCATTATGTATAAATATTGCATTTAATTTTGCAGTAGGACAGTAACATTAAGCAGTCTTAACCTTTTTTTAATAACATGCTTTCCAGGGGTTATCATTTTCACATGCGTAACAGTGTTAACTCTAATTAGTGCAATATCTAGCCGTGTGACCTTTGTCACATTTAAAACCGTATGTAACTTTACCAAAATTTGCTGCTTGGTTGTACTGACTGCTCATTTCTGTCTCATAGCTTCATAGAGTAATGTATTGGAACAACAAAATCTGCAGTGCGTTTGGTGTCAGTTTTACACCTACACCCTTGCTTAAAGAAGTTGGTCAAGTTCCTTTAAATTTGTCAATTGCTATTGTTTCTCCCATTTTGTTCTTTTGATGCTGATCCTCTGGATCTAAACATGAAGTAGAGTTATACTTTATTAGCTTATTTTCTTATGACAAAATGTCTAGCTATGAAATTTTTGAACTTGTCTGTAGCGATCATGCCTTTTTTGACTGTCAGTCTTGGTAGTCAGTCCCTTCATGTGTATGAAGGCTTTCTGTGGTTCTCCAGTTAACTGGGTTGGCCAAACCAGCTTAGTTCCATCTTCCCTGGTGGGGGATATACTGCATAAAGGTTGTAAGGGTACACCTTGTGGATCTCCTGGATAATTTGTAATGGTGGTATTTTCCCTTTGGTACCTATTGACTACAGGAATATGGCCATCCTTCAGATGCAACCAGATTGGCTAGTAGTAGCTGCTTTACTGTAGTCATCTTGGGGATATGGCTTCAGACACAGATGCAATCAAATCCCCAGCACATATATCATAACTTTGTTTTTTGGGACAATCACGCTAATATTGGTAGCAGTAGGTGAAGTCTGAGGACTGGTAACTTATGACAAAATGCCCACTGAAATCCACAAAGCTGGAAAATTAAACCAGAAAATGACGATAGAAAGCTAGATACTTGGTGAACACATTGGTACAGAAGACTTTTCTCATCTTATATTTACTTAAAACTAAGTTGGCATATGAATTAACACAGGGGGTGCCCATAGCAACCCCCATTGCTGTAAATAAACATCTGCATACATGAAAACATTATTATTTAATACCAAGTCCAATAAGAGGCATATGGTATTTATATTTGCCTTGCTGTATTCACTCTTTGTGTTAGCGCATACCTTATAGCCTCTATACCAAATCATTAGATATAGATGTAGAGACATTTTATATCTAATGTTACTAACAACGAGCCCATAATACTGCCCTTTTGGGATATCAAGCCATTTAATTCATTCAAAAATTGTCTAGTGTCTTTCAAAATATTTGGAAACTTAAACTATTGTTTTTAGCTTCTTATCTATATAGAAGCAGCATAGTTCTCACCCAACCTTTGCCTGCAACAATGGGACATAAAGGTGGATTACTAGTATCTTTATGTAGCTTTGGTAAGCCTTTTATCAGTGGAATTACTGGTTTCATAACAATCAAAACATCATACAATGATTTATCAAGGTTTCTATTCATTAACATCTCATAAAGTACATCATGCACATTTAATGATGCCTCGTAGTCTCATATTAGATATTTTTTCATATGTATTGTCTTCTGGCATTAACATCCGTTGATGATGATCGGTATGATTCGTAATAGTGGAGCCCCCCCTTATCAGCTGGCATAATGCATATGTCACAGTTTTCTTTTAAAGATGAGGCCCATTGTTCAGCCTTGCTTAAATTATAGAAACATTTTTTATGTGATGAAAATAAGTGGGAAGATGCATCATCCTCACAGGCTTTCACAAAGGTACTTGTGTACAAAGGTAGTGATGGTATAAAATTTCTAGGTTTTCTTATGTCAATATTTTGAGCAGCAAAACAGTTTCCAAACATACGTTTAAGTGCTATGTTATGTGCACTTAAAACCTGCATTAGAGGGACATAAATAGATTTTTTTTATTGGTTTCATTGTGTATATAAGCTTGCTGTTTGTACTATGGTTTTAGATCTGATCAAGTGTTCATCTTAGAATGCAAAAGCAGTTATCTTTTATTAAACTTGATTTTTTTTTTGCTGTGGTGGTCCTGCTGGTTTTATTCTGTTCACTTTGTTCCTTGGTCCAGCTTGGATCTTTGTGGACTCTTGGTCATTTGTTTGCTCTTAAGTAAATATACATACAATAAATGCATATTAAAATATTGCAATATCCAATCCCCCACAATTATCAATTGTGTAATCTTAAGCTAATAAAATTAAATATGAGCAAACAATATGCATAATCAAAAAGAACAATGAAATGCAAGAGCCCATTTAAATCCTTTCAGCTCTTAAACCACTGCAAATACTGATTTTCTTGTTCAGACCAGGAAAGCAAGAAGCACCCAATAACTGCCAGTAAAACTCTTTGTATTCTAAAAATGCTTCCCAATTTCCACCCTTTTTATTTTTGATCACCTTTTCTAAGTTAAAGTATTATGTGAGAGTGTTCAATCTCGCCGTTTGTTCTTACACACGGGTTCAGAGCCAATCCTCGGCTCCGAGTCGGCCGCATAGCAAAGCTGTGCATCTTAGAGAAGCTCGAGACCAGGCTATTATCCCACAATCCTCCCTGCCATTACTCAGATCTAGTTTGCCGCTGCAACAGATCACATTGACGAGAGCTCGGACCAGAGAGATTTTTGTTATATTACAGATAAGATTCTTATCTTTCTTGTTTAAAAAGGTCTTAAAGTTAGTTTTTGATATAGTGCTAGTGTGTGCGTGTGTGTGTGTGTTATTATAGTTAATCCTGTCATATTTTTATAGGTTCCCTTTTGTGGCCTACCACCTTTTTCCACTTGCAATACTTATATATATATATATATATATATATATATATATATATATATATATATATATATATTTATTTAGTAGTTATTAGTTATAGCTAGTGTCTTAAAATTTTTCCTAGTAGAGTGTCTTACTTCTACCGGTTATGTCAGAAAAAGCCAAATCCAGCTTTAAAAGATGTCAGTGTGGACAGAAAATGTCCATCACTGACAACCACACTTCTTGCGTCTACTGTCTTGGCCCTCTCCACCTACAAGAGGATTGCTCTATATGTCATTCCTTCAGCAGGAGGGTCATGACAGATAGACGCAGGAAACTTATAGATAGGGGACTACTAAAGCCTGCCTTCCAGGAGGCTTTGGACAAATCGGACCAGGCTTCTAAGTCCTCGAAGGGGTTGAAGATGTCTGAGCCCATGTCATCGGCTCCAAGTTCATCTTCGAAGGTTCGTTCGCCGGTTCCACAGACTTCGGGGCCGAGCGTCGAACGTTTGTCTTTCACTGAGCCCCAGGTCTTGGAACCGGTGTCGGAGCTACGTCCATTCTTCGGTCGGTGCCATCTTCGGCCCCTTCGACCCGATCTTCCAGACCGTTATCCAATACAGATGTGGATCGTGTCATGCAGAAACTCATGGAGAACACGGCCTTTTCCAAGTTGATTGCAGTTTCCTCCCAATTGGTGTGGAAACTAGAAGGCCTCCCTTTATGTCCAACAGGTCCTACTTCGAGACCCATCCAGTCTTTGGAGCTGGGAGAGGATGAGCCGATGATAGTGGAGCCCTCGGTGCCGAAACCGTCCATTGCACGATCAACACCATTGACTTTGACTCCTTCGGAACCTGTATGTGAGTCGCGGAGCCGACTATCTCTTTTCGGTTCCAGGACAGAGAATCGTACCGACCTTTCGGTGCCGACTCTCCCTCTCGGGGCCTCGGCGCAGATTGGCTCAGCTCCGTCCTCGGGCCGGGGCCCATGGCCCCCGTGTCTGGGATGCTTCCATGTTCTTCGGAACCGGAGGAGTCCTCGGCCCAGGGTTCAGGGGTTTTTGACCTTATGAGGAAGGTTTTGTCTGCACAGACAACCACTTAATCGGAGGCGTCTTCTCCCTCCCCTAAGGGGCCGCTCTCTGTTTCTGCCTCCATGACCCATCCAAAGTGTAGAGCACCATTGCCTCAACCACCCCCAGAGGGTGCCCCCTGTTCCTCGGAGGCCTCACCGGAAGCACCCTCCGATGAGGTTCCGAGGAAAAGACTGTGCAAGAGGAGGCACTTAGATTCCCCGCAGGAATCTCTAACATCTGACACTGACTTGGATGAGGCAGAGGGGTCCCCAAAATCCCCCTCTGAGGATGTCTCATTTGCAGACATCTTGGAGATCTTAAAACAGAGGGGTGATTGGCAGTCCCTAGCCCCCACTGAGGACGAGTCGGTGCTGCTTAAGGCTTTTGGTGCTCAGCCTTCTACCTCCTGGGTTACTCCACCCTTCGATGAGTTAATGGATTTAATTGCTCGAAGGGCGTGGGAGACACCGGACACAGTGGAACCGGTCCCTTGAAAACCGAGCAAATTTATCACTGCCCCCCAGGACAAGGTTTATCTCACCAAGGGAGTTCCGGTCGATGCTATGGTGGTGGCGGCAGCCACTAAAAAGGAGATGTCTGAGCCTTCCTCTTCTGTTCATCCTCCTAATAAGGATTCTAGGACTATGGACAGATATGGGAAGCGCGTTTTTAGTTCAGCGACTTTTTCCATGTGTTCGCTAAACTATTTGACACATTTTACATGTCTGCAGAGGGGATCTCATCAAGGAGCTGGGAGATGCCCTCCAGGGTAACACAGATGCTGCGGTTTCAGATAAGGTAACAGCACAGCTTAACACCCTTACCTCCATAGTGAACTCATCCATGAGGCTCATCTCATATGCGGCTGAAGGATCGAGTAGAGCTGCAGCTTCAGCGATTGCTCTACGAAGACAATCCTGGATGCGACTGTGCTAATTTGCAGAAGCCTTCAAATCTTCCTTCGCCAACTCCCCCTTTGATGGTGCCACTCTCTTTGGGCCCAAAGTTAAGGAGACACTAACTTGGTGTGAGCAAGAAGGAGTCTGCTGTCGGAGTCTGTTTTTCCGCTCCAACTAGACCGTACCCCAAAGGGCAACAAGGTGGAAAAATATGGTTCTGTAAAACTCTGGGATCTTTCCAGGCCACACAGAGTGATGCTCCCCCAGAGGCAGAGGAGGGGTAGAAATGGAAGACATCACCCCAGCGGCAGAGGGGGTCCGCAGAACCAAGGCGACAGGGATCCTGTCCCTGGTAAGCTTTTCCAGCACTCCTGAACGGGGGCCCGACTGTCCTGCTCTGGAGGCAGTCAGGGATCGCTTGGCTTTATACCCACAGGCCTGGCTAACTCTTACCTCGGACTCTTGGGTAAAAAGCATTGTAAGCAGAGGATACAAAATCCCCTTCATATCAACTCCACCCCAACAAAGAAGGTTTCCAGATGTGCCACCCCATCTGTGAGGCCCAGCAGCAATAGAAATTTCAAAGCTGCTCGAAAAAAGAGTCATCCAACCAGTCCCAGCGGACCAAAGAGGATCTGGAACTTAAGGTTCTTTTTAGTTCCAAAAAAGACAGGGGACTGGAGACCGATTTTGGATCTCAGCAATCTCAACACCTTCGTGAAGAAGGAAAAGTTCCGGATGGTCACGCTTCAATCGATCCTTCCATTTTTTCAGAAGGACGACTAGATGTGCTCGATAGATCTCAGGGACGCGTACTACCACATCAAAATGGCCAGACCATCCAGAGATCACCTGCGCTTCCGGCTGGGAGCCAGTCACTTTCAATTTCGAGCCCTGCCCTTTGGGCTCACCTCAGCCCCCAGGGTATTCACCAAATGCATGGCAGTGGTAGCATCTCACTTGAGACGTCTAGGATTCCGAGTGTTTCCAGTCTGTAGTCTGGTACATAAACAAACAGGGGGGAACCAGATCTTACCCATTATGCAGAGAGGCCATGAGAATTTGGCAATGGGCAGAGTCCACGGGTCGCTTTCTGATAGCAACGCACATCCCGGGGTCATCCAACGTCATTGCAGACAGGTTGAGCAGAGCCATCCTGTTACCTCGAGTGGTCCCTCAATCCACAGGTGGCGGAAAGAATTTTCCGCAGATGGGGCCAGCGTTGCTGCGATCTATTTGCTTCCCCGATGAATACCAAATGCAGAAGCTATTTTGCCCTTCTACCACCTCCGGGGGATGTCCCAAGGGACGCACTGATACACAATTGGCCCCCGGGTCTCCTATATGCATTTCCACCTACCCCCTTGATTCCCAAATTTCTTCAGAAAGCCAGGAACCTGGAAAGGACAGTTATACTCATAGCCCCATTCTGGCCTCGACAGATATGGTTCCCCTTTCTTCGAGCCCATCAAACAGAGGAACCGTGGATCCTGGACCCAGTACCAGATCTACTGACCCATTCATCGGGAGTTCCTCACCCGTCTCTTCTATCCTCAAACTAGCAGCTTGGCTGCTCCACTTCCCTGCCTAGCCAGGTCTGATCTACTTTCTCCGGCAGTTCAACGCATTCTGGTTGCCTCTCATAAAGCTTCCACTACAAAACTCTACAGGAGTAAATGGAAACGCTTTGTATACTGGGCATCTAGCCAACACTTGGACCCCCTAGTAGCTCCTTTACATAAAGTTCTAGAATTTCTATCTATCCTTTTTCACAAGGGGCCTCTACTTCCACACTAAGAGTACAGTTGGCGGCCATATCCAACTACCATGTTGGTGAGGACGGTTCTCCTGTTATGTCCCACAGGCTTTGTAAGGCTTTTATGAAAGGATCCCTTCCATCTTCGACCGCTTGTCAGAGACCCTTTATTCCCATGGAATTTAAATTTATTATTGTCACAACTAATGTTGCCACCCTTTGAACCAACCTCGTCTCTCCTCCTGAAGTTCTTGTCATGGAAGACACTTTTTCTCGTAGCTGTTACTTCAGCTCGAAGAGTTTCAGAGCTGCAAGCACTATCAGTCAGGTCGCCTTACTTAATTTTCCACCCAGATAGAGTCTCCTTGCGAACAAATCCATCTTTCCTTCCTAAGGTATGTTCTGTCACGAATATTAACCAGTCCATAGAACTCCCTACCTTTTTCAAGAACCATACCAGCAAGTTGGGGTATATGCTGTACAAGTTGGATGTCCACAGACAACTAAGATTTTATTTGGATAGGACTAAAGATTACAGGAAAACAGATCAGCTTTTTGTCACATTTGCAGATAATAAAAAGGGCATGGCAGTTACAAAACGTACACTATCTAAATGGCCTACTGATTTATATAGCCTTTGTATATTCTAAGTCGAATCAGGCCTTGCCTGCCAAACCTAAGGGCCATTCTACCAGATCCGTTTCCACTTCTTTGGCCCATGCAGCTCGTCTGTCTTTGGACACGATTTGTGTAGCAGCCACGTGGTCTAAACCACATACTTTCATCGCTTATTATAGGGTTGACAAAGCCTCCAAAGACAGGACATCTTTTGGTTCCACTGTGCTTAGGAACATTCTTCCATGAGTCACTCGGGGTGATGGAGCTAGGGACGCTACCCATGTGTAAGAACAAACGGCGAGATTGAACACTCTCACATAAAGAAGTTATGTTCTTACCATAACGTTCCATGTGGAGTGTTCATCTCGCCTTTGTTCTTACCTTCCCTCCCTCCCCTCCCTCACGTGTTTGGAAGAACGAGTAGGACTAGAGTCTGGTCAAAATACCTTAACCCCTTCCAGGTATATTGTTCTTGCCTCATGGGGTATATTTCACTACCCTTAGTTAATTTGTTAAGTGAGAGAGTGTCTCTGAGTTCTGTGGCAGTGTGTAGCCTTAGCACCTGAGGTTTTTGGTTGGTCTGGTTTACTTGCAAACTAGATCTGAGTAATGGCAGGGAGGATTGTGGGATATAGCCTGGTCTCGAGCTTCTCTAAGATGCAGAGCTTTGCTATGCGGCCGACTCAGAGCCGAGGATCGGGTCCGAACCCGTGTGTAAGAATAAAGGCGAGATGAACACTCCATGTGGAACATTATGGTAAGAACATAACTTCTTTTTTTTGACATTCAAACATTCGGTGGCATGTTTACTAAGGGCATTATTTACATCTTTCTTAATGGCATAGTTGTGCTGATAAATGCATCTCTTCAGAGCAAGCTCTATTTCACCTGTATAATACACTGAACAAAAAGAGCAAATAGCAATGTATACAACTGCAGTTGTATCGCAGGTATATTTTCCTTTTACAACAATTTTAGATAATTTATTATATTACTGTGATCCCCTCCCAAAAGAAATTGATATTGCTAACATTTCACTATACTATTACCGTCTTTACTGTCCTTTTCCCCTTGTTTGCTCCTTCCAATAACTACTTACTTTTTTTACCCTTGTAAACTATGGTGGAATTGTTCCCTAATTTAGGGATCCGTCCCAAAAATCCCAGTCCAATTCCTATCCTTGATATGTTGCACCTCATAGTTAAAAGCAGCCACCATAGCCTCTTTGTGATTATTTTCTTTTACCTGGGGCTATATACTGTCAGGTTTTCACCCATTATTAAATACCCTATTTGTTTGCTTGACGACCATCTTATTTAAAATTTCATCTAACAGTTTAGCTGGATGTTTCCTTTCAAAAAAAAAAACTCTCTCTTCAATTTATGTAGTTCTTTTTAAAAGTCTTACTTCAGAGACTAATCTAAACAGGCTCACCATTTGCCCCCTGTACCAAATTTATTTTTTGCCACCAAGGGAGGGCACTGTCATAATAAAGGAAGCTATTAGAGTAATTTGGTTTCTTAAAAATACTGCTTTTGTATCTGTTCTCAATCCTATTCTTCCTAATACTAACATCCCAAAAAAATTCTACTGTTCAATGTTCTTTTCCTTAGTAAATTCCAAAAAGGAAGTTGAGCTGTTATTAAAATAAAATTTGATAAGTTTTACATCACCACACCAGATGATGAAAATGTCCAGGTAATGGAAATAATGAATCAAATACTGAATATATGGTGAAAGAAGAGTAGTGTTGGTTTCCCACCACCACAAAATATTGGCAAAAACCGGAGCCATTGCTACTCCCATTATTTGTTTGTAAAATTCACCATCAAAATGTTCCTAGTTGTCAATACAATTACATATCCCTCATATTAATATTGTCCTGATTACACTGCTTCTTATAAATTAATTCTTCGTTTAACAAATTGTCATTCTTGTGGAATAGGTGTAAATAAATATTCCATCACAATTCCAACAACAATGGAATCACCAACATATTTCCCCTCCCCCCAGCTTTTAAAAAGTGCCAGGAATAAATTCAAACATGATCTTCCCCATAAAAAATTTTGATTAGATTATAAATTCCCCTTGTGTACATGTGGGATGCCAAATATTGAGGGGACTTTTTTTACTCAAATTCCATGATTTTATTTGGTTTTCCATAATCCAACTGAATATTAACTAGCCATGAATTAGTTTTATAGTGGGCTATAAACTTCATTCTTAGATTCAGTACAGAAATAATTACTATCATGTAAATATTCTGACATCTTTTGAGAATAATCAGAATTATTCAGATTTACAACTCCACCCCCTTGTCAGGTTTCCTAATTCCTGCATCTTTATTCATACTTAAGCTTTTTAAGTCATCTTCCTCTGTTAGATAATAAGATGGTACTTTAAAACGCAACTTGTACCATGTTCTTATTTCATTTTTGCACATTCTTTCAGATAACTTAAATGATAAATTTAAAGGGGATTGATTATACTCTTCCTACATAAAATCGAAGCTCCAGCTGGTAACTGATTTGTATTACCAGTTTGCAATTAATATTCCTTGTAAAAAAACTTTAATTCTAACAAAATGACTACCAGATCCAATCTTTTTGAATGTAAAACCTTTTGAAAACAGTTCCCCATGTCTAGATGTAGCTTGTAAATCACTGTAGTTGTAAATCTTAAACCCTTTAAAACTAAAAATATTGAACAAGTTGCATTTTAAAGTACTGTCTTATAATTTAACTAAGGGGAATATCCCAAATATTAGTTTGCAAGGAGATTCCTACTATGAGTGTCGGCAAGGGTCTGAACTTTCTAGGGTTTTTCAGGAAAATGTTCCTCAGAAAAAGAAAAAAACAAGCATATTTCCCCCGCTGTTAAAGATCTCCAATGTGAATGGCAGAATTTTACCCAGGGGTTGTTTAATGCCTTAATGGCCTTAAAGCTTCCTCAGAGTTTCTGTGCCTGCTCCTCCCTGGACCTCAAATCCTATTAAAAAGGCCAGAGAGCAGGATTCTGGGGAAAGAGTCTTTGGCATATTTTTTGCAAATTCCTTCTCCCTTGGATTATAGGTCTGAGGAGGAAGATTCCATCAGTCCAGACTCTCCATTAGAAGAACTCTTATTTGAGGATACTATTACTCATGTGATGGAATGCTTCAAAGTGCACTGTTCTCAGGTTTCTGATATTCAAGAGAGATAGTATGAACTCCTCCAGATGGAGTCTCCCAAGCCCTCTGCTGTACCCCTGGTCTTTGCTGCCCTTTTGGATACCTTTTCAGTGGCCTGTGTTGCCCCAATTTCTAATCTCCAACCCTTAAGAAACCTGACAGATTTTACAACGTGCCTGGCTATTGTAAGTTTTTGTACAAATACCCTTCTGCTGATCCCTCTGTAGTGTCTGTCTCTTCTGACGAACCCAAACTTTTGCTATCCACTAAACTACTTCCTCCTGATAAAGTCAGTGGAGCCATGGAACCCCTAGGCAAAAAGGTATGTACTACTGCTACCCTGGCTTTTAGGGCTAATTACCAGACTCCTATGACCAGGTATGTTTTGGCCTTAAGCTTCTCGGGCAGTTTCTGACTTCCCCTGCTTCAAAAGTGAAGGTCTCAGCCTTTTCTTTGAGTTGTACCTCTGAAGTGGCTCACCACTCTAGTAAAATGTCATTATGATGCAGCTGATGCTTCCTCTAGGGCTGCTGCATTTGATTTTGTTTTGAGATTTTAATCTTGCCTTTGTCTCCAGCCCTTACCTGATGATATTAAGGCTAAATTGTTGGATGGTCCTTTAGATATTTTGCTTACTGCTGAGCTTTTTAAGTCCATCTAGAATAAAAGCAGGAATCGAGTGACTACTCTACTATTGCCCACAACCTGTAAAAACAAAACAGGTCTTCCCCTGCACAGCATGAGGCAGAAAAGAACTTTGCCCTTTTCGAGCAACCATTCTACTATTGCCCACAACCTGTAAAAACAGGTCTTCCCCTGCACAGCGTGAGGCAGAAAAGAACTTCGCCCTTTTCGAGCGACTACTCTACTATTGCCCACAACCTGTAAAAACAAAACAGGTCTTCCACTGCACAGCGTGAGGCAGAAAAGAACTTCGCCCTTTTCGAGCTACTACTCTACTATTGCCCACAACCTGTAAAAACAAAACAGGTCTTCCCCTGCACAGCGTGAGGCAGAAAAGAACTTCGCCCTTTTCGAGCGACTACTCTACTGTTGCCCACAACCTGTAAAACCAAAACAGGTCTTCCCCTGCACAGCGTGAGGCAGAAAAGAACTTCGCCCTTTTCGAGCGACTACGCTACTATTGCCCACAACCTGTAAAAACAAAACAGGTCTTCCCCTGTACAGCGTGAGGCAGAAAAGAACTTCGCCCTTTTCGAGCGACTACTCTACTATTGCCCACAACCTGTAAAAACAAAACAGGTCTTCCCCTGCACAGCATGAGGCAGAATAGAACTTCACCCTTTTCGAGCGACTACTCTACTATTGCCCACAACCTCTAAAAACAAAACAGGTCTTCCCCTGCACAGCACGAGGCAGAAAAGAACTTCGCCCTTTTCGAGCGACTACTCTACTATTGCCCACAACCTGTAAAAACAAAACAGGTCATTATCTGGTCATTTTAGTATAGACTTTAAAGTAAAGTATTATTTAAGGGTCCTCAGCACTAGCACGGATCTCCCTAGGCTTACCCAAACAAAAAATCCAAGCTTGTTTGCATATACTCCACTTAAACTACAGAACACACTCTAAAACTAAGGCAAACAGCTATAAAATTTTAAAAACAAGCTCCCAAAGCATAGGAATTGAACCTGATGTTTGTTTAGATGAGATTACTCACCTGCAAGTTAATTATTCAGGAGTTACATCTTGAAACCTGGGCTCTAGTGGCTTAGTGTAAACCCCCACCCCCATTCTATCCCTGTTACAAAGGTTTGAAATAACCCTTGTCTGATGCCTTTAATTTCAAATCCCTAGTGATGTAGGACCTTGTTACTGGCCTCTACCTCCTGAGGTATGTATTAAGCTGTTATTCATTGTTCCTAATAGACTGTTAAATGTATTTAAGTTGAATTGTGTGATTTAATAGTAACTGATGTAACTCTTTTTGCTACATAGTTACATAATGCACTATTGAATGGCATGAATATTGTAGCTACTTGTTTCTTTAAAGCTAAGTTGTGTCTCTATAGCTAAATGTGTTTGGTAACCAGACTTTAGTATGACAAGCTCTTTGCAGGGCTGTTCATTAGAGTGAAAATTGAGAGCCTTCTGTATATTTTTTGAGAAGCAGGATATTCAACATCCCACATTCTTTGACTCTCAGTCATAAGGCACTGTTGCAGTAAAATGCTAATGTGTTATAATGATTTATGCTATATGTAAAGATTTTACTAACATAGTTTAGAGTTTCCTCGGGTAGTCTAATGTTGTTTAAGCTACACAGCTGCTTCTGACTGCCTCTGAAATCAAGCTCTCTCTCTATCCCTCCCAGGTCTTCCCCTGCACAGCGTGAGGCAGAAAAGAACTTAGCCCTTTTCGAGCGACTACTCTACTATTGCCCACAACCTGTAAAAACAAAACGGGTCATTATCTGGTCGTTTTAGTATAGACTTTAAAGTAAAGTATTATTTAAGGGTCCTCAGCACTAGCACAAATCTCCCTAGGCTTACCCAAACAAAAAATCCCAGCTTGTTTGCATATACTCCACTTAAACTACAGAACACACTCTAAAACTAAGGCAAACGGCTATAAAATTTTAAAAACAAGCTCCCAAAGCATAGGAATTGAACCTGATGTTTGCTTAGACGAGATTACTCACCTGCAAGTTAATTATTCAGGAGTTACATCTTGAAACCTGGGCTCTAGTGGCTTAGTGTAAACCCCGCTCCGCTTGTGCTCGCTCCGCTCCCCGCCCTGCCCCCTATTCCCACCCGCCCCCAGTACTCGTAATTTTATAACCTCAAACCACTCCCCCTACTGTTCACTAACTTCCTGTACCTCACTACCGCCCTCTAAGATCAAACGGAATATGACACCACCCAGGAAGCTTATCATACTAACTCTTTTTCCCCTCCTACTTGTCCCTTACCTAGCTACCCTATATGAAACCTGGTCTTACATAGGCTTCCACCACCCAGGCTACCAAACCAACCCCTCCCCCATAATTAACAACAGAGGCCATGGCTCAACTCCCTACTCACCCTCCTTGTTAGAACTCGAACGCTATGTAATTATAAAACCTACCAATATTAGGCCAAGTGATAAACATTACTACAAACTTCTACTCAAAGCCCTCAAATTCATTACTACTCTGAATCACAGACTAGCCGCAGATGGTGATATCCACCCCAGCCTTGGCCCTTCCCCTCCACTCAATTCTAATTCCACCCTATCCTCCCCTTCACTTCTCAATCAAAACTCTAGACCCTTTAACTCTCTTCTGACCTCTCATCTAAACATCAGAAGTGTAAACAATAAGATTCACAACCTACATGCCCTTTTAGCTACTTGTTCCCCAGACCTACTATGTCTCACAGAAACCTGGCTTAAACCAAGTATGAAAGACACACAGATAATCCCACCAGGGTATGATATACTAAGAGCAGACCGAATAACTCGTAAAGGTGGCGGTGTAGCCATACTCTACAAAAATACATTACAAATCTCCCTTGCCTCTCCACAACCCCTCCTAACAAACAATGCCGAAATTCTACTTGTAAAACTTCAACCAAACAAACATAAAAGCATAAATATAGCATGTATTTACATCCCCCAGGCAACAATAATAACAAAACCTTAGAGGACTTTCTCCACTGGTTAACTCAAACTCACCCCCAGGAATCCATAGTGTTAGGTGACTTCAACATCGATTGGAATTCCTTCTCATCTAGCTCCCCATCTAGCAGCATAAATCTACATGGCTTTTCTCAGCTCATATCCACTCCTACCAGACTAGGTAAACCCCAAAACAAAGACAGCATCCTGGACTGGATCCTTACTAATAAAGATCTTGACCAGTACTCAGCAGGTACTCACCCAAAGGACATGAGTGATCACTTACTCACCTATGTTATCAAATTCAAGAAAAACACCCCCCTTCTTACAACCATAAAAAAAATCAGGAACAATAATAAATTCAACGCCTCCATTTTTCAAACTGAACTTAAAGTCCACAACTGGACAATACTCAAGTCTCTTCCTCTTGAAGAGGCAGTTATCTACTTCAACACCACCTTCCTCAAGATTCTAGATTCCCATGCTCCAATACGGTCCATTAGAACTAAAACCAAAATCACACCATGGCTCTCTAAGGAAACAAAATCCAAAATCCTATCTAGAAACAAGATGTGGGTCACATGGCGTACCTCTAAAGACCCACACTCCCACCAAACCTTCCGGCAACTTAGAAATGAAACTAAAAGAATGATCTTAAATGATAAAAAAACTTCTTCCTCCACCTCCAACACAAACACCTTAATAATCCACAAAAATTCTGGGCAGGCTTAAACAAGCTCCTGCACCCAGGTCAGGCAACGACCCCCACTCCAACAACTTGCAAACAACAGTGCCCTGTAAACATTGCTAACACATTCAATAGTTTCTTCACAGAAACTATACAAATCCCTGGCCACACAATTCAAACAAACAACTAGCCCACTCCACTACCCATGCCAACAGAATACTACAACTACATCAGATCATCTGTTTACCTTTGATCCAGTACCCATATCCTCTATATCATCTCTTCTTAAAAAACTAAAACCCACTAAGCTAGCAGCTGACCTTCTCCCAGCTGAGTTTCTGCAAAAAGCAGCTGAGGCCATTTCCTATCCCGTCTCCATAATCATAAACCGTACCTTGTCAGAAGCCTTCATCCCCTCCATATGGAAAATGTCCCACATTATTCCTCTCCATAAAGGTGGTAACTCACTAGAGCTAACCAACTACAGACCTATAGCTGTACTCTCACCCCTGGCCAAAATTATGGAAAAGTGTGTCCACAAACAACTGATGGAACACCTCACCAAAAATAAAATTCTAGCCAACTCCCAACATGGCTTCAGGCCAAATCACAGTACCACATCAGCCCTACTATCCTTTTCTAATACCATCAATAACTTCAGAAACAATAATAAACTATCATCTGCTCTTTTCTTAGACCTCTCCAAGGCCTTTGATGTGGTGAACCACATTCAACTCCTCCATACATTAAAAAAACTATCACTCAGCAATTCCACGCTGAAATGGTTCCAATCCTACCTGTCCAATAGGCAACAGGCTGTTCTATGGCAGGACAAATTATCCACATGCCTACCTGTTACACTTGGAGTTCCCCAAGGATCTATTCTTGGCCCTCTTCTCTTCACCATCTTTGTTAATGACCTGCCCACAATCACCCCCCATGCCACATGCATTCAATATGCAGATGATTCGACTATCATCAGCACTGCCTCCAACCTGGCAGACCTCACTGCTTCCAACCCAAGACACCTTCAACCTAATAGAAAAATGGTTATCAAGTCATCAACTAGTTCTCAACCCCAACAAAACAAAACTACTTACTTTCTCACCCACTAACAAGACTCTTCCCCCCACCTTCTCTATTACATCCTCCAATGGAATCACTATATCACCAGAAGCTCACATAAAGCTATTAGGTGTTACCATTGATAGCTCCCTTAAATTTGACACCCATTTCAATCTAACCATCAAAACCGTCAATAAAAAGCTTGGCTCTCTCTATAAAGTAAAACACTTTCTCACTCCTCACGCTAAAATTACAATTGCCAGCACACACCTACTATCAACTCTTTTCTATGTCTCCCCCCTCTTTACAAACCTAAACAAGACAACCCTTAACAAACTTGCTTCTTGTTACAATCACATAGCTAGATTTGCCACAAATTCCACCTTTAGAACGCACCACTGCACTAACTTGAAGCAACTAGGGTGGTTAGAGTTTTCCAGCCAACTCCATTTCAACCAACTCAAAACGGCTCGCCAGATACTGCATCACCCAGAGAAAACACCAGCTCTGAAAAACATCATTCACCCCTATATTAACCTGCAATCTTTATGCTCCTCCAATAAGATCTTAGCTCAAACTACCAAAGCCAATAATTCTGCTGGGGATTCTCTATTCTCAAACTTTGTAGGTAAAATGTGGAACTCCCTACCGACCATGCTCACCTCAGAACCTTCACTCCTACAATTCAAAAAAAAGCTTAAACCCCATCTCAATACTCTCTGGCAATGTCCCTGTTCCAAACCTGATTAACCACTGTCATTTACCCTTCTCTTACTACACTATCCTTAACCGCTTTTTAACAAGGTGCCTCGCCTTTGTAACTGACCTATGTTTTATTTTTATATGCTGCTGTTATTTTTTTCCCAAGATGTGATGTATCTTTATATTGTATTTAGAACTCAACTATCTTCCTTTTTTGCATTAACAATGTTCATATGTCTGTTATGTACCTGGAGATTTTCTCCCCGGGCCTCCGCTGAAAATGGACATGTATCCAGTCGGACTCTCCCGGTTAACAAATGTAAAATAAATAAAATAAAATAAATAAATAAATATTTTTGTCTCTCTTGTACCTAAATTCCAGAGGTATTATCCATCCAAATTTGCTTTTGTTCACAGACAGCCTCACACTCTTAAAAGGTAAAAAGGGTTTTAGACTTGTATTCCCTGCTAAGTCTACTCAGACTCCTCCTTCTCAGAAGCCTCCTTTTCAAGACAAGCCAGGTTCTGACAGCTTGCTTCTCCTTTCCATAGGCCAGGTTCTCTTATCCCTTTGTCTTTCCCTCCCCAATTAAGGGTCACTCAAGACTTTTGGGTTTTATCCATCATCTGCCAGTTATTTTTTGTGGTCTAGAAATGTCCTTCCTCCTTTCCTGGGTATCCATCAGCCTGCTCAGGAACAGCTTGCTTCCTTTTCTATCCAGAACTACTTTTGGGCTTTTTGGCTCATGGCACTATTCAAGTTATGACCTCTGCCCAGGAAGGGAAAGGGTTTTATTCCAGGATGTTTCTGGTTCCCAGGAAGGAAGGCACCCAGAAACCCATTCTGAACCTTTCTCAGCTCAACACCTTTTTAAATGTCCCATCCTTTCAAATCCCATTCCCTTCTCTTCTTCTACAGGCCTTCATGGTATTCCTGGACCTCATGGATGTATCCCCAGTCATTCTCTTTTCAGGAAATATTGTCTGTCTCTTCCTTGCATTTCAAGTTCTCTGCTTTGCTGTTTGGCCTCTCTACTGCCCAAAGGGCATTCAACAAATGCTTTGCTCCTGTTATTCCATTTTGCAGGATAGGGGGTTCAGATCTTTCCTTATTTAGATGACCTACTCATTCAGGCTTTGTCCTGCATTTTAGTTTTTGTTACAAAGCCTGGTGTTCACCATAAACTTTCACAAATCAGTCCTGGTTCTGTCTCAAGATCATATTTTTCTTGATTGTAGGATCTAGACCATTCCTATGTTGGCATCCCTGCCTACACCCAAGACTCTCAGTGATCACCTTTTTTTTTTTCAATCTCTTCTCTTGGCTTCTGTCACAGCCAGGGAGTTTCTTGGGGTTCTAGGATTCATGGCCCCCACCATTCCTATGTTGCCTCTAGCCAGACTCCATATAAGAAAACTACAATGGTTCCTCAAGTCAGTGTGGCTTCAACTCTTGTCATCCGCTGGAATTGCTAGTTCCTTTCCTTCCATGCCAGAAACTCTAACTTCAGTGGTGGATTCTTTCTCTCAACTCAGGACTTCTTTTCATCCTCCAATCCCATCTCAGCAGCTTTTTTGGATGCCTCAGACAGGAGTGGGGGAGCCTCCTTCAGTTCCCTCATGGTCCAGGATCTGTGACCTCGTCAGAGGTCAGCTCACATCAACATAAAGAAGATGAGATCTCTCCTTTTCTGTCTTCAGGCTTGCCATTCTCATTTCTTCTAGAGCTTCTCATTCTTCACAGACAATACCACAATCGTGATTTATCAACAAGCGGGGGGGGTGGCATGGTTCTACCTTCTTTGCAGACTTGCTCTTCAGCTTTGGGATCTATCTGGCCAGTATCTAGTGACTCCTCAGTGTATTTATATTCCTTCAGAGAGTGGCAGGTGCCTTGAGTAGGTCCAGTACCTCACAAATGAATGCTTCACAGAGATGTGTTTCTGGACATTGTCCACCAGTGGGGTACTCCATGGGTAGATCTTTTTGCCTTCCCTCTGAACAGACAAATTTGTCTTTTCTGTGCCAAAGTCCCAAGCTCTCTGGCTTGGAAAGTGGGCACTCTGTCTTTTCCTTGGAAGGGGATGTTTCTCTAGGCCTTCCCTCCCCTTACTGTGATTCTGAGGGTCCTGCTCAAGATCAAGCAAGACTCCTCCAAAATCTTGCTGGTGAACTCCGATTTGGACCAGACAGCATTGGTTCCCCCTTCACTTAGCCAGGGGTAATCACCAGATAATACCTCACAAGACTGACCTCCTCACACAAGACAAGGGGTCTCTGATCCATCTTTACGTGTCCATTCTTCAGCTGATGCTGTGGGTGTTGAGATTTTGATCCCTTTTAGGCACTTTTTGAGAACATGTTTTGCAGGAGGTCAGGAAATCATATTCGTCCAAGTGGAAGTGATTTTCTGCCTGGTGCCTTTCTTATAACCAGGATCTCTTTTCACTGGGGATCCCCTTGGTTCTCTTATTTGTGTGAGTTGCTTCTTCCTGAGTTGGCATATTCTTCAGTTAAAGCTCACCTTTGGTATTTCTGCTTGTCTGCCCTTGACTCCTCCTCTTGCATCTAGGCTTGAGGTCAAACAATTTCTTAAAGGCTTTTCATATCAGGCCTCCCAGGAAGCTTCTTTGCAACATTGTGGAAGACTGTTCTCTTGGCACTTACTTCAGCTAAGAACTCTGAACTCCAGGCTGATA
Source organism: Protopterus annectens (assembly GCF_019279795.1). Taxonomy (NCBI): domain Eukaryota; kingdom Metazoa; phylum Chordata; order Ceratodontiformes; family Protopteridae; genus Protopterus; species Protopterus annectens. The sequence continues at coordinate 1,470,035,856 of NC_056739.1, forward strand.
TGGCTGTTCCTCCTTTTTTGGGTTTTCATAGGGACAGAGTGTCTCTCTACTAATCCTGCTTTTATGCCCAAGGTGGTTAATACGTTGTCTCTTAAATCAGTCTATTCATTTTCCTTCCTTTTTTCTCTGCAGTGTGCCATTGAGAAGGTTCTTCACACTTTGGATTTGCATAGGCAGCTCGGATATTACTTGGATAAGCCTAAGGCCATTCACAGATCTGAGCAACTTTTTGTTTCTTTTCATCCCAGATCTCAAGGTTTGGCTGTTTCCAAGCAAACCATTTCCTCCTGAATCTCTAAGGCCATTTTTGTTCCTTTCATGGTAAATGTCTACCTCTGTCAAGGCTCATTCTACTAGAGCTGTTGCCTCCTGTGATGCATTTCAAAGGATTGGATGCCAATTCTACCCTTGAGGATGTTACTTGGACTTCTGTCCATAAATTCCCTAAGCATCGCAAGCTGGATGTTGTTTCCAGGGCAAGAGCTGGCTTTGCCAGAACTATCCTGCATGAGTTTTTAGAAGACTCTTCTGTGCCTTCCTCCTCTCAAGTTTCTTCTTGAGCTTTTGTACTCTTCATTCTGTTAAGAATACTGCAACAGTGATGCGGGAGGACATAGTACAGTTATGTAAAATCTTACTGTAACAGTAGATGTCCTCTTCACTATTGTAGTATTTGCTCCTCCCCCTTCAGCTCTGCTGTATTCTTCTTGCTTTGCTAGTCAAGGATTCTTTTCTTTTTCTCCTGAATGCACATCTTCTTCCTGGTACCCAGGGATATTCTGTTCCTGCTGGGAATTTTCATTTCTGAGGTGTGTGTGTCTGTCACCTTTATGCCATACACCATGCAAGGGGAGCATGTGTGACATAACATCTATAAATTTATCCTTGACAGGCGATCCCTTAGGTTACGAATACTGCAACAGTCAAGAGAAGGGCATCTACTGTCATGGTTAAGATTTTACACAACTGTACTTTTTCGTACCATGAGATGAACAAAACCAATATAATTAGACATACCAAGTTAAAAAAAAGCTGAATAGATCTCCACAGTGTGGCTTCTGCTTCTTTGGATCATTGTTTTTTTTTATATACATCAGATTTCTCCTCTAATGATAATAAGCCTGTAAGATTTTTCATTTCCAGAGTTTATTTTGCAAACCCAGTCCACTATGCCACCTTGTATTTATTGAACACCAAACAGCCTGAATCATCTTTACTTTCCAGCATACCATTTACCAATAATTTCTTTCTCACTTTGTCCTCCAAGCTCACCAACTTAAGCTCAGTATATATAATATGTACACACATTGCCAATACATTTCAGAAGCTGACTGGTTGGTTCAGTGCACCAAAGAATTATGTTTCTACTTCATTAAACTGCCAACATTCACATCACAGAACTCCCAACTGTTTTGCATAATGTCTCAGCTGACTTGCCAAAAGCTTTAGATTGTGCAACCTGCCTTTAAGGGATTCATGAACTTCTTTCATTGACTATCTGATTATTACTGCATCTTGATTTGAAGCACTGTCCTTTGCCTCCATCAAACTACATAAAGTGCCCTCTGTTGTGCCACTAACCATGGAAATGCACTATTGAACAACCCCCTTTAGCAAACACTTCTATCAAAAATATAACCATGCAACTGGAGTGAATGTAGGGGAGGAGCAATTACTAAGCACTGCATATAAGCAGTCTAGCTGCCATATTTTTTGGTCTTGTTTTGTCTATAACTTCTGTTTTTTTTCATTCTGTAGCAAAATGTTATATACATTTTGTCTTTTCATTTGATGGGCACGGTCTTCTGTGTATTGTCGCCCATAGTAGCAGTTAACTGTCTTTCCATGTTTCTGCTTACATTTACACATCATACATGATTCACGTTATCTTCACATACTATCACACTGCCTAGCTAGTTGATTTTAAATTTTATATTGAATCTTGACATTCACTTTTGATATTTCTACTGACCTGATATGAAGGATTTTCATTTCTGTTATATCTGGCTGTCTTCATCCTCATCCTTTCGAGTTGTGTGAGAGTTCTCAATTTCTGTAAATATGTTTGAGAATTCATAGTTCCTTGACAGGATATTTAGCCTTCTATAATGCTCATTTTCTTTTCTTTTTTGTATAGCACGTCTGAGCTTACACATTTGAAACCTTGAATTTTTCATTGATTTAAAGTGTCTAACTTGTTTTTTATATCCTCATACCAGTCCTTAGGAACTGACATACCTCACATGCTTGGAAATCTCCAGCCAAACAGGGCATCAGTCTGTTATCTCACCACTTATGGGTTCCAGTGTGGGCCTGTATTATATATATATATATATATATATATATATCAGTCACAGTCATGTTGCCAGGTTTGGTTTATCTAGAGACATTACATTTCATTTGATTTTTGATTGACATTAGCTGCCTTTGTCATTGCCCTATGGACTGTATTGTATTTATTACTTTTTTAAATTTTTTATTACTGTAAGTTATATGATGGAAGTATTACACTTGGTCAGATTCTGTGGCACTTTAACACATTATTTTGCTTTAAAAATAAGTTAGAATGTTGATATTGCACTTCATACTTCCCTCTGTCAGATACAGAGCTGTATTTTTTCAGCACTGCTTTCACAAGGGGTACCATAAAATATCCCATATACAACAGAAAAATAGTAAAGGAATGTTGGAATGGGCACCATTTCAAAAGGCAAGTATTTTCTTAGTTTTCTCCTTTCTACCTGATATCGGTTTATCTGGTTTTCAATGGGACAATCATCCAAGCAGCCACCAGGGTTTTTTGCCAAATCTTTAACACCTCCCCCAAGTGACTGATCTGTTACAATGACAAGCCTGCTACGTATACATTTGCTTTCACATGTCTTGTCACCACAACAGGAATGCAATGCAGTACTTGGTAGTTATTGCCTGCAGCTAACCCAGGGCATCTGGTTTATTCTGTTAGCCCCTGCTAGCAGCTACCAGAGTAGTTCAGGCAGTATCTCTCTTCCCAAGATGGGTAAGTTGGGCCTAACATTCACACCATCTGTGGCCAACTATTTCATTGACTACCTAGATAATTTATTTTCAATCTAGTCAGTCGGAACTTTATCTCTGTGCAGCATGGAATTATCAGGGCAAGCTTTTTCTTTTATCAGTGTAATACATCTGAAGACTTAGTACTAAAGACAGTAATTTATTTGAATGAAAGCCACAGTGCTGTGTGATTTGCTTCAGTCAGCAAAAGAGCCAAAAAACTTGAAAACATCTGATTCAAGCAACATTTTTAATTCTAAGGGATGAATATTGAAAAAAAATTAAAATAAACAATGACTTTCTGTATCATAAGGTCCTTAGGCAGAATTCATGGACTGAGTAAAGCAGTTCACTTTCCTTAAATTAGATATACCTATCAGTAGCCTGTAGACATCAGAAGACCAGCTGGGACACAAAGAGAAATCAGGCTTGAGCATTAGCAAGTACTGATTTAGCAGACATTTGCATTTGGGTGCCTGGCTATACGAAAGTGGCAGAAAAGTACCAATTGTGCTTTATAGAGTATAGCAGGGCAGTTGACTTGGTGCCTTCATCCCTCAGTTTTAGCTAGGTGCTGATTGGCTTCTACACAACATCTAAGTCACCATGCTGTTTCCCTTACCTGCAAGTTGTGAGTTGTATCCTAGTATAAAGCAACCAGTTAATGTCGTTACAATTTTATTGTAGAAAAAATTTCAGCCACAGTATTAAAGTAATGTAATGAAGGTATATGAAATAAATCCAGAATTTTATAGATGAATTTATGCAATACGTTGCACAGCTGTGATAAAGGCAGCCATGTAACAGACTACAGTTGAGTGCGTAGACCACCCAATGTCGAGTGCTGATAACCTAGAGGAGTTTGTACACTTCTTGCATGAAACAATGGAGGGAAAAATATGAGTAGCTGAAGGCTTAAATTTAACAGAAACAGACTTGAAGAATGAGTCTGCATGTTAATGAGGATATTTACAAAGTGTGTTCAGGAGCAATGATTATATCAAGATTAGATAGCCATGTAATAAAGGCAGGTAGGTAGCTAACTGATAAGATAAATAAGTAGTTAAATGTTAGGTCGCTAATAGAAACCCCTTGTTATACTATAATTTACTAGCTGATACAATAATGTATTCCAATTTGTTAAACCAGTTATAAAATAATTTTAATGATACATGCTCTTCAAATTTTCCCTTAGAACTAGCTGGTTTCTCAGTAGTAGCACAAAAATCTGAATCCCTGTGACTAGCATTTGCTCTAGAATCTGTTGGAAAGCACTAGGAATCCTTAAACTGATAGAAGCACTCGGCTCTCCTTCTTAAGGAGAAATTAATTGTAGGCACTAAACAGCCTGTAATTGCAAAGTACCTTGCAAAGGGAAAATGGCTCTTGTTGTTGTCCTTCTTTCAGCTTTTCCCAGTTAGGGGTCGCCACAGCGGAACTCTGGTCTGCTAATGATTGGCAGTAGATTTCTTTACGGGTGCCGAGGTGCCAGCTTGCCCAACCTTCAGTGAAGGCATGCCCATTCTACATGTGTTTCGAATGCCACTCTACCGCGGGGAGGACATGCAGACTCCATACAGAAGGCGCTCCAGCCAAGAATCAAATGGGAGAACCTCTTGCTGTGAGGCAACAACGCTACCGCTGCACCACAGCGGCTAAAAAAGCACCTAAACAGGCATGTCCAAGGGTCAGCTTCTGGTGATTTCTCCTGTCCACCTGGTGAATCTGGGCATACTGGGGCAATGCAGCAACTGTCTCGTACACAGACAACCCTCTCCTCCTACCACACAACACTACAACCAGCGAGAGATGCACTTACATAGCCAAACTGGAAGCAAAGCTCTCTCCAGCCAAGATTGTACTACAGTCAAGAGGAGAAGGTTAACACCTGCAGTACACCTCAAGCAACACATAGCCCTTCAAAACCCACACCATCAACACCCACACATAGCAACACTAAACCCACATATGTGGAGGCCCTTAACATTAACCTGGGAACTTGAGATTTTGGGATGTTTCTAATAATATGCCTTGGATACCAGCTAGATGCATGTAACAAGGAATTAGAGTGAAAGGGTTTCTTGTATACAGAACTGGTAAGAGTACCATCTTCCTGTTTACTTAACATAACATTCAAAAAGGAAATAGACTTCCTATCAATTCATTGTGAAATGGATTCCCCATTTGTTGTCATTAAGATACGCTAAACATTCCTCCAAGTATGTAATGTCTGATTTCCATATCATCCAGCAGTCATCTAAGAAACTCCTCTATATATCAATAAAATGAAACAAAGGCCACTGAGGTTAGGCAAAAAACGATAGTTTCAACAAAAAAATAATTACATTAGTTTTTTTTTTGCTTACTTTTTAAAAAAAAAAATCAGAATAAAAAAAAAATACACAAATAAATCTTATTTAATTACTTAAAATTGATATTTGATAATGCTGAAAAAAACCAATAAAGAAAAAAAAAAAAAAAACAAAAAAAAAAAAAAAAAAAAAAAAAACTTTCTTTTTTTTTTTTTTTTAGGTGTTTATTGTTTTTTAAAACATTTTACATTTTTTATTTTCCTCTATATATCAATTTGATCTATGAAAATATTATGATTATCATAAATCATAATATGCTCAAAATACCCTATGAATAGGTCAGTGTAAATGGGGGCATACAAACACAGAAATGGAGAATACTCCAACATCACCAGCGCATAAGCGAAGCTTTTCCAATGAGAGTGAAACAGGGGGGACCACAACCCTTTAGGGGGAAGAGAAAACAGGGAGGGGACGTAAACACAAATCTAAATGTCACCTTAAGTTTAACTCTTCAGAGCATGTTACAATTGCTGGAACTCAAGTCAATACAATGTCATAAATATTTCATCTGTGGTGTTATCTAAGCTTGAATATGTTGTACTGAATAAAGGCCTTAATTTCATCCCTGTCTTTTTTGTTTCAGAAAATAATTTTGTGGCAAATTTGTTGCCTTTTTGCAGGGTATTTAATCTTAAATTGTTTTTAGGGACTCAGCAGATCTCAAGAGCCCTAATGAGGTTGGTTTCAGGTTTCATCCTTCAACTTTCATGCCACCTATGGATAAACGTGGAAATTTTTCAAAAATGTATATTGAAGGAGTTGCACTTTGGTGGTGATTTTCAGGATGTGCTGTTACCTAACAATTTAAACCTACAGGAAATGGCAACTTTGAAGAATCTCTACAATAATAAAAACTTGGTCATTATTCAGGCGGATAAAGGAGGGGCCATAGTAGTTATGGATTGATCTAAATGTGAGGCTGAAGCTAACAGACAACTTTAAGATGGTAGATTTTACATGATCATGCCTGTTTGACCCTACCACATGGTTTAAAGTTGAGATTGATAAATTTCATGATATAGCCATTGATGAGGGCATTATTGATGATAAAACAGGTTACCATCTGAAGGTAAAGGAGCCAGTGTCACAATTTCTGTACTTACTTCCTAAAGTACACAAAGGTTTGAATGACCCCCCCCCCCCCAGGGCATCCAATTGACTCAGGTAAGGGTTCATTAACTGAACCCATTTCTGTGTATCTTACTAAATATCTTAAACCCTTGTTATCAGCTGTGAGGGCAAGAATTAAAGATACTACAGAATTTTTAAATATTTGTGATACACAATTGGATGATTGACTCCTCTGCACTTTAGATGTAACTTCTTTATACACCAGTATTCCTCACTGGGTTGGTTTGATGGCCTTGGAATTTTGGTGAAATAAGTTGGCCCTCTATAGCCCTGGGTTCAACACCTTCCTATTATGTCTGAGCATGTACTGACTAAAAATGCCTTTTACTTTAATGGCACTTATCTCCAATTGAAGGGTACGGCTATGGAGGCTTCTTTTGCCCCCATTTATGCTGACCTATTCGTGGGGTATTTTAAGCATATCATGATTTATGATCATAATATTTTCATGGATCAAATTGATATATGGAGGAGTTTCTTAGATGACTGCTGGATGATATGGAAATCAGACATTACATACTTGGAGGAATTTTGAGAGTATCTTAATGACAGCAAATGGGGAATCCATTTTACAGTTAATTATGATAGTAAGTCTGTTTCCTTTTTGGATGTTATGGTAAGTAAACAGGAGGATGGTACTCTTACCAGTTCTGTATATAGGAAACCCTTTCACTCTTATTCCTTGTTACATGCATCCAGCTGTCATCCATGGCACATTATTAGAAATATCCCAAAATCTCAATATATGTGTATTCGATGCAGTTGCTCAAAGGAAGATGATTTATTACACTATAATGTTGACCTAACGGCTAGATTAATGGAAAGAGGGTATTCTCCAACTCATTTGTCATTAGTTAAAAATGAGGTTGACAAAATGCCAGACAAAAATTCTTGACGTACCATCATCATGATCGTAGGGATGATACTAAGATTAGATTCATAACTACTTTTGGCAGAAATATCCAGCGATTGGTTAATCTTGTATAGAGACATTGGGATATTTTATTAGCAGATGAATATCTTGGACAAATACTGGATGATAGGTGTGCTTTTTCTTTTCGTAGAGGGGTCACCTTAGGAGGTTACTTTACTTTTTATAAACATGCTTCTTTTCCCAGCATTAGGTCTCAATGTTCTTTTGATGGTCCCACTTTGAGGGGGTGTTTCCCCTGTGGTCATTGTAGTTTTTGCAAATATGTGGTAAAAACTAAGGAGTTTAGTAGTAAGAACACACCACGGGGTCTTTGAAATTAAATCTTTGACTAATTGTAACAGTGATTGTGTTATTTACTTGGCTGTTTGTAATTACTCTGCATTCTACATTGGACAAACATCCAGACGTATGAAGTTACACATTTCAGAATACCTTAGCAATATGAGAACTAAATTTATTACCAATGCTCTGTACAAGCATACTCTTGTGCACAGTAATGCTAAATTCCAATTTACTATTATTGACAAAGTAGGTGGCCATAAGCGTATTAAAGCCAGATGGCATGAAATACTGACTAGAAAAGAAAAGGTTTGGATAATCAGATTTGGTGAATTATTTCCACTGCGTCTAAATGAACATCTGTAATTCTTAATTTATGCATCATTTTTGTTTTTTGTCAATATATTCTGTCTTCACTGAATCATTGTTTTTTGGTGAAGGGTTTATTTAAAAAATGTTTCCAATGGTTTTTTCAAATCTAATTATTAATTGGGTATTGTCTGTGATTAGATATTGTGTGATGCTTTAATGTTTGGACTTATTTTGTTATACATTGATAAAGGCATCTTTGGGCTGAAACCGGGCTGTCTACAATAAAGGGTTATTTTTTCCCCCATGTGGTGCTGGCCATTTGATTTGAGATGCACTGTTTGCTTGGGCCTTTGCACTTGCCATCCAAGCGAAGGTTTTGCTGCTGATCATAATGAACAAAACATGCTGGAGGGGTAGGTTCCTGACACAGAGACTCCCCATACTCTGGAATAGACTGCCCATACATGTCAAGCAGAGCGCCTCCTTGGCCCTCTTCAAAAGGAACCTTGACGATTGGATGGGAGATAGGAAATTCATCCCAGGGATCACATTAGTCACCCTGCTAGACAGGGGTCCAGGGAAGTAAATATTGTGGGAAGAAATATCCAGGGAATTGTTATGGCTAGGCTTGTATAGGCCGTAGGGCCAATAGCCTAGTACCAACCTATGAATCTATAGACCAACAGTTGCAGGTTGATTTATTAAATAAATGGCTGTTTATGCCAATTTTGAATGATAAGGTAGGTTTGTTGCCCATTGAGCTTCAACAGTGAAGGGGAGATGCTTCAGCAGTGTTCTTTAGTTGGCCCACTCCTTACACCATGAGGTAGTGAGTAGGTTAATAAGACACCCTGGGCAGGAACAAATGGGTTATAGGACTTTTCCCTAGCCTGCAGATTCCTGCTTGTTACCCCTGCAGCAGAACAAATGAGCCAGTTGGGTAAACATATTTTAGCTGTTAGATTTGCTGGGGTGGGAGGGCAGGCTGTCAGATGCTGTTCAGATATATTCAGAGTTTAAGGATGCTATTGGCTGACCTGGGAATTATTTGTAGGGAGTAATTTAGGATAGAGATAATGGTGGAATTTACTAACAGTTTGTTTCTGTTCATAGGTGGTGTTGAAGGTAGCCTTAGATTTTAGAGATTATTTCATGTATATGGGATTTAAATTATGGCGTTGGGTCTGGTTGTAACTTGTGGTATTTAAGTGGATACTGCAAGGGAGGGAATACTGAATATATATAGCCAGTTGTAGATGCAGTGTGTGTAAAAATATAGTTAAGGAATTTAGAAGTATAAATGGAATAGTGTTTCAAACCAATAGAACATTTAACTGCAGTACAGAAAGGGTTATATATGGATTAAAATGCCCATGTGATAAATTTTATGTAGGAAAAACTAAGACAATTCTCTTGCAGGTTAAAAGAGCACATTGGAGACAAAAAATAACAAACCATCAAGCCCTATAGCAATGCATTTTAGCAAGTGTCATAATGGTAACCCGTTGGGGTTGCAAGCCACAGTGCTAGATAGGGTAGAGATGAATTTATATATGAATGAACACCAAGTTAAATGTTTAAGAAAAAAGGAAACTACAATGATTTTAAAGTTTAAAACAATGAGCCCACGGGGTTTAAATCAGGAATGTATGTGGAAAAGTGTGCTGTGAAGCAGTAATGAATGTCTTAATGATTAATTGATTAATTTTTTAATTGTTTAATTACATAGTTGGGTAGTAAAATTAGTATAAAATGGAGGGATGTTAGTTCATGATTGTATACTCTGTTAAAGGCGAGGTGCTAGAGAAATACGTGTTGTGGACTTGTTTTATTAAAACTACTGAATTGCACCATGACTGGCTTGGAGTTTGTGGTCTACTATATTTTTGCATATCAAGAGGTGGTTCATCTAGTTCTATGGCCAGTCAATCTTATTTGGTGTTACCTAGAGTGTTTAGAGAGACTGCAAGGGATTTAACACAAAAATCCATTGATAATTTTTTAGTATCAACGAATGGAACGGGCAGTTTGTCAGCAGCTTAGGTTTTACCAGGCAGAGAAGAGATGAACAGCTCAACGGAGGCTATTACAGCAGTGCTCAATAAATGGGAAGAAGAAAGGAAACTATGGCAGCAGAATCCATTTTCGAAAATTGGAAGGAAGACTGAGGTAGCAGTTACACCAGAAATCTGTGAGATGTATACACAAGTTGAAAAACTGTTATTTAAAGAAACCTCAGTGTTTCTAAATTTACAAAGCTTGCAGAGATATGAGGAGCTTGAAGTTACCCTACGAGGGCTTCGGGCTATAAAAAGCCCATCAACTCCCGTCTGCAGTGGAAGGTAAACTGTTTCATGATAGATGGGTGGTGGCAGCACATAGATGCAGCCTAGAGTGGGTACACATTATGGTAGAAAGAGATTTGTTAAAAAGACAGAAACTAAGGGAGGAGATTTAAAGGAGTGTGTAGAGATATAACAAAACTACTAATGATGATCTGCAACAATTTTTAGTTAAGATTAATGAACAACTGGCTGTTTATGAAAAGGAGGTAATTGAGAGGAAAAAGAACAAATTGTTTCGGGATCTACATGTTTACGATAACAAGTGAGGCAACCAATCCTAAGGCAAAACGTCAGCAGGTTCGGTTTGAAGAAAGGAAAAATAATATTAACAGAGGAGGGCATGCCTACACCTCGGGAGAAAGTGGAGCATCTACAAAGGAAGGTGAAACTGATGGGGAAGAATTTCCAGTACTTACGAAACCAGGGAATGGTAATTACATGAATACATTTCGTGGGGCACAAGGGAGCCGAAAGCGAGAGCTGAAATGGACAAGGATATCATAAGGAACATAACACATACCAGCGTACATTTAAACGTGGTAAATGGGACTGAATGAATTACCTGCTATTTTATCATCTGACTGTGAGTACGTGGTAAATTTATCAAAATATGCACTGTCAGAATGTGAGTTGAGTGTTTTAAACAAAGGTTTAAAATTTGTACCAACAGTGCTGCTGAGACTACATGAGCTCAAAGGGGACATTTTCTGTTTTAGTCGTAAATTGAATTTAATGGATTATTGTAGGGTAAATGAAATTGAAAGCACATTGCATGAAAGTTTTGTAAGTGAAGAATCTATAAGTAGTGATGACATTTTTTATTCTTGCCACTGAAATGAATCTGTGAATGCTTATTGTGAATTAAATACAGAGAGTGTCAAAGTGAAAAGTGACTTTATGCCCCCACAAAGAAATGAAAGTATTAAACATTTTGGCGTATCAATCACTCATAATATTGAAAAGGAATTTTATTCATATTTGAAGGATAAAAAGAATTTGAAATATAATATGAGTAAAAAAGAATGGGAATGCCTTAAAGGACTAAGCCAAAATAGGGAACTAATATTCGAACCAGCAGATAAAGGTGGCAAATTGGCCGTCTTAAATTATATACAATATTTAACAATGTGTTGTATACACTTGAATAATGAACAGATTTATGAGAAAGTAGGAATAGAGGAATATAGTGATTTAATAAATAAGAGACACAGGCTTCATTATTTTACACAAAATGATGTACAGCAGAAATTTAAAATTAAGAATCCTAGTATGACCCAATTTTACTGTGTTCCAAAAATCCATAAAGATCTGGTTAACCCACTGGGGCAACCTATAGTCTCGGCGTGTGGTTACTTTTCTCATAATTTAGCTTGCTTTCTTCATGAATTCCTATTACCTACAGTGACAAAATTGCCCTCTTATATCAGGGATGTGTTTGATCTGCTGGATAGGATCAAAATATGATATGGGAAGAGGACATGTATTTCCTTGTAATAGATATAGTAAGTTTATATGCCAATATTAAACATCAAGATGGAATCAAGGCTATAAAATATTACGTGGGGGAAACTCCAGTAGTAGAACATGTTAGATTTGATTTTGGTATGCCTTAATATAATATATTTGAATTCAATGGAAGCTTATATAAGCAATTGCAAGGAACAGCAATGGGGGCAGCGTTCGCTCCAAGTTATGCAAACATTTTTTATGGATTATTTTGAAAGTCGATACATTTATACAAAAACATTTTTATTAAGTATGTACAAAAATATTTTCAATTTATTGACGATTTAATATTCATTTGTAAAGGAGGGCAAGATCAAGTTAAAATGTTTATAGATGAATTACATGAAAATTAAGTTGGAGTGAAATTTGGTTTGCAAATGGGAAAGGATGTGAATTATTTGGATATTATTTTAAAAGGAAGAGAGAGTACATATATTAATACTAGTATACAAAGAAAATTTAAAGAAACTAGTTTTATTTTACATGGAGAAAGTTTTCATCCCCCTCATACTATAAAATCCATTCCTTATGGTGAATTTTTAAGGGTGGAAAGGTTGTGTAGTGATCCGATTGAAACAAAAGTGGAATTAAATGAAAGTTATAGAAAATTTTGTAGAAGAGGTTATAAAGAGGTAGATGTGAAAAAAAAGCTTGGATAAGGTTTTAAAAAATAAAGGGAATGGAAATAGTTATGGGGTAAGTAATGATGAAAAAGAATGTATATATTTTACTTCGACTTATTCTGTGCTTTCTGAAAAGGTTACAGAACAAGTTAAATACTTTTGGAATGTGGTTAAAAGGGAGGTAGATTTTTTTTACAGTGCAAACAAGTGTGCTTCTCCAGACGGGGGAGAAGCATAAAAGATTTTTTAGTACATAGTAAGTTTAAAATGCCAATAATTAATAAACAAGTAGATAAGCAGGGAACTTTGATATGTAGAAAATATTGTGTGTGTAAATATATAGTTAAGGAATTTGGAAGTATAAATGGAATAGTATTTCAAACTAATGGAACATTTAACTGCAGTACAGAAAGGGTTATACATGGGTTAAAATGCCCATGTGATAAATTTTATGTAGGAAAAACTAAAAGACAATTCTCTTGCAGGTTAAAAGAGCACACTAGAGACATAAAAAATAACAAACAAGCAAGCCCTATAGCAGTGCATTTTAGCAAGTTTCATAATGGTAACCCATTGGGGTTGCAAGCCACAGTGCTAGATAGGGTAGAGATGAATTTATATATGAATGAACAGCAAGTTAAATGTTTATTAAGAAAAAAAGGAAACTACAGTGATTTTAAAGTTTAAAACAATGAGCCCACAGAGTTTAAATCAGGAATGCATGTGGAAAAGTGTGCTGTGAAGCAGTAATGAATGTTTTAGTGATTAATTTTTTTAATTGTTTAATTACATAGTTGGGTAGTAAAATTAGTATAAAATGGGGGGATGTAAGTTCATGATTGTATACTCTGTTAAAGGCAAATTCAGCCAAGGCACTAGAGAAATACATGTTGTGGGCTTGTTTTATTAAAACACTACTGAATTGCACCGTGACTGGCTTGGAGTTTGTGATCTACCATATAGCCAGTTGTGTTGTGTTTTCCTTTGTGCCAAGAAGTGTATGTCTTGTCTGAGAAAAGTTGATAACTTCTACCATTAGCATTCACTAAAGTTTCATCAAGCTGTGTCTAAGGTGTTTTATCTATGATTGGAGGATCAGAAAAGTACATCACCAGCATAGAAAGGATAGTCTGAGGGCATAACATTAGAGATGCTGTTAAATGGAGAGAGTGAATAAGTTTATTCAGTAAGGGGTGTTGTGGTACTCCTGTGGTCTTATGGGGGGCATGAGGGGTAATGGAGGCGTTGATGCACATATGTGCACAAATTAGTTTTTGATAACTGAAATATTGCAGTGCTGTAGTCCTAAGTCCCTGTCATGAAAATGATTGAAGTCGTTTCTCATATGATGTACTATTGAAGGATTTATCTTGATAGATCTACATACCTCTCTTCTTAAGCTGCCTGCTTCCATATTATTGTATATAGATCTAGGTAAAGTGTTATCTGTTATGCTTAGCTTTTCTAATCCATTACAAAGGCTAGATCCTGGTGATGTAATGTAGAACTTACATGAGGAGGAGTTTGATATTTTGAGTGATGGGATGCTTGTATAAGTTTTACATTGATCTGGAAATGTCTATGACTAGTGCGATATTAATGGAACATTGAATAGTGAAGTATTGATGATTAACTTGTGGGATTCTGGTGATGTACTGTACTGAAGTACTGGTGTATTAAAGAATTACAGTGATGAAAGTACTACAGGCAGGCATAAATTCTGGATATGGTCATCTTTCCATCCATGTGTCTGAATAGTTTTTAGACATTTATTTTTGAAATATTGGTACAGCCACAAAATGCGTGTAATACAGAAGTATTTATGAAGGTACTGTTTTTGGAAAATGGTCTAGATTGAAACTTAGTACTAACATCAATGTTCCGTGTATTGATGTCAAGCTCAGAGCCAGATTATACGCCATTTAAGAGTTTACCAGTATTGAATTCATTGTCAAATACCCTGACTCATTGAATCAATACAAACAAGGTGGCACCAAGAACGGCAGCCTCAGTTCAGTGCTCTTTAGTATTCTGTTTGTTTTTGTTTATTTTTCCTGTTGTTTGGTGTTCAACTGTAATTAAGTATACACATGAAGAACTGTTAAATATTCAGCAATTCATTTCATGCAATTTGACACCAAATTTTTCAGAATTAAGAAATTTTCTGGAGATCCTAGCTGGAGGAGCAGCAGCTGTGTCAGTAGCATTAGTAGAGACAGGCATCGCAAAAGGGAGAAGTGAGCTGGTTAGGCTGAGACAGGTTTTTGAATGGTAGTTTCAAGTTTACATCTAGCAAACCTCCACTCCCTATGCAATAAGATGGATGAACTGTTACTTCTCAGTGAAACTCACGAGGATTTTGCACTTTCTTCTGTACTGTGTTTCACCGAAACCTGGCTAAATGAATCCATTCCAGACTCTGCATTACATCTGCCTGGCTTTCAACTTTATAGAGTGGACAGAGTATTGGAGACATTAGGGAAGAGTAATGGAGGTGTAATGATGTCACAGTGTTAAGTAAAATGTGCTGCCCTGACCTAGAAGCGTTTTGTGTTAATTGTAGACCTTTTTATTCACCTCGGGAGTTCTCTTCATTTATTCCGGTTAGTGTTTACATTCCACCTCAAGCCTGTGTGAGGATGACACTGCAAAAACTGTCTGATCAGATAATGTGCTTGGAGCAGAATTATCCAAACTCTCTCCTGATTATTCTGGGGGATTTTAGCAAGGCAAACCTCAGCCTTAAACTTCCTAAATTAACACAGCATGTAATGTGTCCTACCAGAGAAAGGAACACACTGGATCGTTGTTATACATTGTTAAACATGCTTATCGTGCTGTCCCCCATACAGCTTTGGGCTTTTCTGACCACTGTCTGATTCATTTGCTTCCTATCTATAAGAGCAAATTAAAATCTGTTAAATCTATGGTCAATATAGTGAGAAAGTGGACTATTGAGGCAAAGCTGAAGCTGCAAGCTTACTGTGATTGTACAGATTGGGAGTGTCTTTGAAGATTCTTCTGCTAACTTGCATGAACTGGCAGACGCAGTAACATCTTATGTCAGTTTCTGTGAAGATGTGTCTCTCCACTAAGACCTGGTTAAAATTTAACAGCAGCAAACCCTGATTTACTGCTAAACTTAAGCAGCTTTGTCAGGCCAAGGAAGATGCCTATAGAAGTGGGGATAGAACACTTTTTAGACAGGCAAGGAACACACTGACAAAAGAATTCCAAGTGGCTAAGAAGAACTATTCTGAAAAGTTGAAAAACATTTTTTAGCCAATGATCCTGCATCGGTGTGGAATGGTCTACAAAACATTACAAACTACAGGAAACCACCCCCTACACTGCAGCTATTTACCAGCTGGCTGATGACTTTGAATGATTTTTATTGCAGGTTTGATAAGCCTGAGGTTACAAATGATAGTTACCAGCTCTGTCAGTGTTTAAACTTATATGACTCTCTCTCACACACACACTCACATTCAGCCTGCATTAATTATCTCTGATGAGGATGTGTATCATTTTTTAAAAGAGAGCAAATTAAGAAAGCAGCTTGTCCAGATGGGGTTTCACCCTCCTGTTTAAAAACACATGCTCAACTGGCTCCTGTTTTTACTCAGATTTTTAATAAAATCATTAGAGCTGTGAGTGAAGTTCCCTTGTGTTTCAAATAAGCCACAATTATTTCACTGCCTAAAAATCCACTATAACAGGACTGTTGCTTTTTCATCAGTGGTCATGAAAACTTTTGAAAGACTGGTGTTAGCTCACTTGAAGGATATTACAGCTCCCTCATTGTACACCCTTCAGTTTGCTTATTGAGAGAACCGGCCAGTGGATGATGCAGTTAATGTGGGCCTGTCCTATATCTTGCAACATCGTGACAACCCAGTGACATATGCAAGGATTCTGTTTGAGGACTTTAGCTCTGCATTTAATACAATATATTTAGAACTACTTCACTTGAAACTCTCCCAGCTTTCTGTTTCTGCTTCCACCCGTCAGTGGATCACCAATTTTCCAACCAGTAGGAAACAACAGGTGAAACTGGGGAAATTTACATCTAGCTATCGCCTGATCAATACAGGAAACAACAGGTGAAACTGGGGAAATTTACATCTAACTATCGCTTGATCAATACAGGTCCCCCCCAGGGATGTGTGCTCTCCCTACTGCTATTCTCTCTGTGCACTAATGACTGCACCTCTAAGGACCCCTCTGTCAAACTTAAATATGCAGATGATACAACTATCATTGGGCTCATCAAGAATGGTGATGAGTCCGCATACAGATGGGAGGTTGAGCAGCTGACCCTTTGGTGTAGTCAGAATAATCTGAAACTGAACACTCTTAGAACTCTGGAGATGACAGTGGACTTTAGGAGTGGTACTACAATATTATTTCCCCTCTTTATATTTAATACTGCTGTGTCACTTGTGGAATCCTTCAAGTTTTTGGGATATATATTCTCCTGGGACTTGAAGTGGGAGACCAATGTAGGGTCCATCATAAGAAAGACACAACAGCGAATGTGCTTTCTATGACAGCTGAGGAAGTTTAACCTCCCACAGGAACTGTTGATTCAGTTCTGTACAGCAGTCAGAGTCACTGAGTCTCAGCTCATCCATAAGTGTGTGGTCTGGATCTCTGTCTAATCATGACAAATATAGGTTACATCAAATATTCAGGTCTGCCAAAAATGTCACTGGTGCTAGTTTGCCCTCCTTACAGGACCTGTACTATTCCAGAGTCATTTAAAGGGCAGGGAAGATCATCAACCCTTCACATCCAGGCTACCATCTTTTTGAACTATTACCGTTGGCCAAGCATTATAGATTAATAAGCACCAAAACAAGCAGATATAAGAACATTTTTTCCCACAGGCCTTCAAGTTCATAAACAGTTAAATCAGTTTATTAGGGGGTATTCTTTTTCCCAAGCCTCCAAGGATTTTGCAGCATTCTTTCAGAGTTTATTTCAGTATTTCTTGCACTGAGTTGCACTTTGCACCTTGTATGCATATGTATATTTACTTTTTCGTTTTGTTCTTAATAGTTGTATGTATGTGATTTATGTAATTCATACTTGGAGAGTCAGTGAAACTGGAGTCAAATTCCTTGTATGCTTGCATATTTGGCCGATAAATGTGATTATGAATTAACCCCATCTTTACACCCAAGGTGACTTATATTTCTTTAAAGTAGGCCATTCTTCCTGTCAAAAAAGAAGTTGTCTTACCATACTGTTCCATCTGTGTTGTAGATCTTCATTCATTCATTACTGATGGGTTATCGGTTCCATCCTCGGAACAGAGCCGGCCAAATATCAAGCTCGTGTCAGCCAAAAACTCTCGAGCCAAGGTCCTACCCAGAATGCTCTGCTCCCTGTTACCTCAAATCGAGTTTGCAAGTTGATGGACAGAAGTAGAGGCTACCTCTGGTCATAACAGACCTACAATAAAAGAGTATATGAGATCAACCAGGAACCTCCGGAGGGAGACGGAGGGTGTGAAGTAATGAATGAATGAAGATCAACACAGATGGAACATTATGGTAAGACATAACTTCTTTATCTGATGATGTTAATCTTTATGCATTCCTTACTGATGGGACAGAGTCCCCAGCTACCTGTATCCCTGGGTGGTCCTCATGGAAGGACATTCCTGAACACCATGGAGCCAAAACAAGCTCTACCTCTGGAGGCCAAGTCCAATTTGTAATGAAGAATGAAGGTATGAGGTTTGGCCCAAGTCGCAGCTGAGCAAATATTATTGAGGGAAGCCTTAGCATGGAAAGCTGCTGAAGTTGCCATAGACCTTGTAGAATGTGTTTTCACTCTGTGAGGCAAGGTGACATTGTTTTGTTGTAGACGAAGGTAATACAATTTCACAACCATGAAGCCAATGTAACTTTTGAGACAGGATTACCTTGTCTAGGTCCAGAAAAAGCCAGGAACAATTGGTCTGGTTTACGGGTAGATTTTGTTCTGTCCAGATAAAATCGTATTTGCCTATGAACATCCAAAGAGTGCAGGCAATACTCTCCCTTGTTAGAGTAGTTAGGAAAGAACACCAGAAAATCAATAGATTGGTTGATAGACTGCTCTGACACCACTTTTGGTAAAAAGGAAGAATTAGTTCTCAGTGATACCCTATCCTTATGGAAGATAAGATAGGGAGGTTTGATGCATAAGGCTTGAAGTTCTGACAAGCGTCTGGCCGATGTGATTGCAATTAGAAACAAAGTTTTCCAAGAGAGAGATTTTACATCAGATGATGCAGGTTCAAAGAGGGGAGCTGTTAGAGCTTGCAGAACCAATGCCAAATCCCAAGGTTGTACCAGTTCTCTAAAGGGATGTTTTAAGTGGATAACCCCCTTCAAGAAAGTTTTACAGAGTCTACGTGACATAAGAGAAGAATCATGAAAACCAATGTGGAAATTTGAAATGGCAGCTAAATGCACATGAATAGTAGAGGCAGCCGCCCCAGAGTGGAAAAGATGTGATAAGTAATCCAAAACCACCAAAACTGGAGCTGACAAAGGGTCTTATTGTTTATTTGCTGCCCATAGAGAAAACCTTTTCCATTTATTGAGGTAGATTAGTCTGGTGGATGATTCGAGATGCAGTAAGAATATTGCGCACAGGGGATGAGAGGTTTTCCTGCCTGGCAGTCGCTGGAAGTGGAGAAACAAAGCTATCAGTTTTAGAGTTAGATTGGGGTGAGTCAGACCCTCTGGATGGGAGATCAATGTTGGGGATAGATTGAGAATCCACAGTTGATCTAGCAGGTGAGGCCAGAGGAAGGAGAACCAGACTAATCAAGGCCAAGATGGAGCAATGAGGATCACTTTGCTTTTCAACTGACGTGCTTTCTTCAGAAATTGGGAGATGAGGGGAAGAGGAGGATAAGCATAAAGTAGACCCAAGGGTCAAGCGTTGACTAGAGCGTCTCTCGGTGACCGTCCCCGAGGGGAGATCAGGGCAAAATAGTTGCTGCACTTGTAGTTGGTTGGGGAGATGAATAGGTCGCAGCAAGGCTGGCCCCAGCGGTTAAAGATTCTTGCCGCTATCATAGGGTTGAGGGACCACTCATGAGGTTGTAGAATGCACCTGCTCAATTTGTCTGCTATCACGTTGGAGCTCTCGGGAATGTGCATTGCAATTAGAAAGCGGTTGGAAGCTATTGCCCATTGCCATATTCTCAAGGCCTCTTGACACAACGTGTAATATCTGGTGCCCCCTTGCTTGTTGATGTACCAGACCACTGACATGTTGTCTGATTGGATTACAATAGTCCCTGATGGAAGGATGGAATGAAATGCTTGTAATGTTAGTAGCACCACTCTCAGTTCCAGGACATTGATATGCAAAAGGGCCTCTTTCTCTGACCAAGTGCCTTGGACCTAAGTATCACTAACATAGCCCCCCCACCCCATCAGGGAGGCGTCCGGGGTCACAGTGGCTTTCGGTTGATGCGGGCTGAAGGGGCAAGACCATTGTTGGGGATTTTGAGATGTCCACCAGAGTAAATCTTGCTTGTATCTCTGAGTTACACTTATCTGAAAAGACAAAGGATGTTGTAGAGGGTACCACTGAGTGAGAAGTAACCACTGAAGGAGCCTCATGTCCCACACATAGCACAGCTACCGCTCTTGTATCCTTTACTAATAACATTGCTCAAGTCAGGGATAATAGCAAAATAGCATCAGCCCTCTTTCTGGACCTGTTGAAAGCATTCAACACCGTATCTCATACCATACTTCACTATAAACTCTCCAACCTAGACTTCTCAAACTCCACCACCTCCTGGTTCTGTGATTACCTCACCAATAGGCACCAGACTGTTAGATGGAACTCTTCCTACTCCCCCTTTCTAGCAGTTAGGACAGGCAGTTAGGACAGGGGTCCCACAACGATCAATATTGGGCCCTCTCCTCTTCAATGTATTTACCAATGACCTTTTCTCATCCTGCCCCCAATCCAATCTTATTCAGTATGCTGATGACTCGACCATCATCAACTCTGCTGACAACATAGTAAACCTTCAATCCCTTGCACAAACTCACTCCACTCAGTTGAAAACTGGCTACAATCCAACCAACTCCTGCTAAATGTGAGCAAAACTAAGCTACTACTTTTCCTAACTAAAAATCTGGAACATGCAAAACAGAGCTTTTCCATAACATCCCTTAATGAAACTAAAATTTCTGTTGACACCCAAACAATACTCCTTGGAGCAATAAATGATGATGAACTTAAATTCAACCATCACATTCATAGCTCAATAAAAAAAAAAACACCATAAACTAGGTCGGCTTTACCATCTCAAAAACTTTCTTCCCTGTGCATCCAGACCATCCCTTGTCCAATCCCTGCTTCTACTATCCCTACTCTATGCTTCACCTATTCTTACCCATCTACAGAGTAACCTAATATCCAAACTAGAAACCACATATAACAAAGTAGCCAGATGTGCTGCAAATCAACCTTACAAATCCCATCACTGCCTCTCATTAAATGCTTTACAATGGCCTGAATTTTCCAACTTACTTCCTCAATCCCAACTCCTTATAGCCCACAATATGCTAAACAATCCTAAATCCTGCCCATCCCTTGCAAATTGTCTGACACTTTATACTCCTCAATTCCCGCTAAGAAGTACTAATCAGTACTTTCTTGAAGTTCATAAGCCAAACAAAACCTTTGGGAAAATACTCTGTCACTCAGTTACAAAAAATTGGAACACACTCCCTTTAGCCCTTAGACAAAAATGCCTTCAAGAAACAGCTTAAATCTTTTTTCCTATCAAATTGGATATGTTCATGCTCTAAACTAACATCCAAGAAACATTCAGGGATAACCTAACTTAACTGTATCTCTTCTAGCTCTTTCTCCTACTACTACCTACACATTTTTTTCCATCATATTCCATACTAGTTAGCTCATATTACACTCAGTTCCCATAATCCCTTATTTCATAGTTTTAGTTTCATAGTATAGTACTAGGCTATCTGCCCTGGGGCATTTGTAAGCCTATCCATAGTGATGTGGCTTTTGCCACCCCATGAAATGGTATAAAAATTGTACAGAATAAATTTAGAATACTGTGCCTCTGTCTAGTAGTGACACAATGAAGGTCCCCTTATATAATAGAATTAGTTTACTGTGCCCCTGTCTAGCAGTGACACAGATGTGACCCCTGGGGTAAACTTACGATCTCTCATCCACTCATCAAGATTTCTCTTAAAAAGAGACAGTGAGGGGCTCTGCCTAATACAAACTGGGATCCTGTTCCAAAGCATGGGAAGCCTCTGGGTTATGAATCAATCCCTCCAGCATGCCCTATTCATACTTGTGCCGAGGTTTAAGTCTTTAGCTCTCGTGGTCCTGATGGATTTGGATTTTTTGAGGTGGAGCATGTCCATCAGATCCTGATTGGACATGGCCTTGTACGTCAGGCAGAGATCACCTCTGAGCAGGCGGTATGCTACTGAATAGAGCTGAAGTTTCTTTAGTCTGGCAGAATAAGACATATGTTGGAGACCCTTGATCCTCTTGGTGAGGTACTTTTGTGGACTCTCCAGCTGTTGCAAATGCTGGGTGAGGTACATACCAAATGGGGCATTGTACTCAATCATGGGTCTGATGAGCGAGGAATATAGGGGTACAATGACATCCTTGGATTTGGATGTGAATCCCTTCGTGATGAGGTGTGCAAGGTAGAATGTTTTTCTAACCACTTTGGCAATGTGGGTGTCAAATGAGAGGTCGCTGTAGACTTGGGTCCCTAGGTCTCTGATTACTTTTTCCGTACTCAGTGGGTTGCTGTCTATGTGATAATTTGTGGGTACTTTGTTTTTCCCAAAGGGGATGACTATGCATTTTTTGGCATTTAGTTTAAGGCCGTGACTCTGGCACCAGTTGTCCGTTTCTGAGGCCTTTTTGTAGGATGTGTGTGTCTGCTGGTGTATCGACTATGGCGCCTAGTTTGCAGTCATCTGCAAACTTTGTCAGCCACAGCCCTCCCATGTTTGCTTTAACATCTGAGAAATAAATGCCGAACAAGAGGGGTCCCAGGACAGATCCCTGTGGGACACCACTTGTGACTGGCTTTGAGTCTGACATTGCTCCAGCGATTTTAACTTTATGGGTTCTGTCCTTTAGCCAGTTTGCAACCCATCTAGTGACATAAGGGTTTACTTTTAAGCTGTTGAGCTCATCTATGATGCCTGAGTGGGGTATTGTGTCGAAGGCCTTAGCCAAGTCCAGGTATGCTGTATGGACTGCTTTGCCCTCATCAATGGCTCTAGTGACTGTTTCAAAAAAGTCAACCAGGTTTAAAAGGCAGGATCTCCCCTTCACAAAGCCAAACTGGGTGGGGTCAATTGTCTGTAGGTCCCCTATGTCTCTGTTTATGAGTTCCATAATGATTCTTTCCATAGCTTTGCAGACCAGGCTGGTTAAGCTTATGGGGCGGTAGTTTCCAGGGTCTGTAGAGGCACCCCCCTTGTGGAGTGGGACCACTGTTGCTGTACGACAGTGTTCAGGTACATATCCTGAAGTAAGGCTAAGGTTAAATGGCATTTTTATGTGTGGGTTTAGCTCCTCTTGGAGTTCACGTAACACACAACCCGGGATACCGTCAGGTCCCATTGATGCTGTGTTTTTTGCTTTGTTTAGGGCGGTTCTCACTTGGACATCTGAGATGACAGGGAGATTACATTCAGCTGGGATAAGTATTTCTTCTTTTGGGGGTGAAGGAGGGGAGAAATTTGCACTGAACCTGTCAGCCAGAATGCTGGCAATATCTGTGGATTCAGTGTATTTTATGTTGTTGTGAACCAACTCTGAGCATATCTGAGGGTTTCCACTCAGGTTTCTAACATAGCTGAAGAAGGCTTTGTGGTTATCTTTAGTGTCCTTAGCGATTTTTCTCTCAAAGTTGGCCTTGGATGTTTTTATGAGAGAACGTAGTTTTCTGCTAATGTTGATCAGAGATGTCTTCCCTTCATGGGATTTTGCTCTGACGTGCGGTAGCTTCCTTCTTTTGTTATACAATTTGTTTATGGCTGAGGTCCACCAGACAGGACGCTTACCTTTGGTGAAGAGGGACTTGGATTTGTTTGGGATTGCATGATCCATGCATTCTTGGAGATGTCCATAAAAAGCATTTGTGAAGGATTTGGCATTGTGGGATGTGGTATCCACTGGCACAGTGGGCTTAAAGGATACCATCTCAGTCTTAAGAAGAGTGAAGTCTGCTTTTGAGAAGTTTTTCACGGTGGTCTTTTGTGCTGGGGGTGGAGGTGGGATATGTACATCCAGGGTGATTAGTTTGTGGTCAGATCTCACTAGTGACTAGTTGTTCCAGTGCATTTGAATTTATGAATTCCAGGAACCTTTGGGCTAGGGTATTAGGGCTAGAATAATGTACCCAATCTATGTTTGGGTAGTTGAAGTCTCCTAGTATGATGGTATTTTGTGATACATTCATATCCTCCAATGTCTTCAGGAAGGCTCAGTGGGGTTCTTGAGATTGGGAGGGTGGTCTGTAACATGCTACCAGTTGTATAGCAGTTTTGCCTATGGTTAGTTGCACCTGTTTGGTTTCTGATGCTTCATGTGTTGCTACTAACCTGGAGGTGTGGGTGTCCTTGATGAATATGGACACTCCCCCTCCCTTTGTGGTTCGGCCCAGGTTTTGGGGCCGAAAAGCATGATACAAGGTAGAGCCTGGTAGTGCTGGGGTGCTCTCCGGAGCCTTGAACCAGGTTTCAGTTACTGCACAGACGTCGATGTTCTCCATGCTGAGGAGCACATCAAGTCCCTGCATCTTGAGATTTAGACTTCTGGCGTTGAGCAGCATTACCCTTAATTTTTTCCATTTTTGTTTTCTAAGGAGGTGGGTTTGTCTTTTGAGCCTTGCCTAAAAAAGGCACTATGGGGGTGGCAAGAGCCTTAGCCAATATCACTGTTCTTTAATTTATTTATTAACTTCCAAAGTTCACACAACCTTATCTGTATATTTACTTACTTCATGCCTAGTACCTTTGTTCAGCAATGTATTGACCTTAGTCTTACCATATTTCTGCTTAGTTTCTTGCCATACTACATAAAAATTTCCATATATGTATTGTATTGTATTGTATTTCTATCCATTCTATATATTCCTTTATTACATGTTATGTAATTACTTCAGAAGTATGTATACTTAAAATGTGATCTGGGTTTATCTTTGTTCTTACTATTTGTTTACTTTAAACTTAGCTTTTCTCCTCGGGTCTCTGCTGAAAAAAGGCTTCTAAGAACCCAGGCAGACTAACCTGGTTAACAAATGTAAAAATAAATAAATAAATGTGGAATCTGGCTAGAGGAACAATGGTGATCGAGGCTGCCATTTTCCCCAAGAGTTGGAATAATAGATCAAGTGGGAGATTTGTGGTGACAGAGCAGCAGTTGAACCTGTTGCCTTATTTTTTGAAGCCTGTGGTCCGGAAGAGATGCTGTGCAATTTCTTGTGTCCAACAGTACCCCTATGAATTCCAAAGACTGAGCTGGGGTCATGTTGGATTTCTCCCAGTTTACAGTGATTCCCAGGCATTGTGCTGTGAGGAGAGTGTAGTGCAGAGCTTCTTCCAGTAGACACTTGGTGGAGGTGATGAGGAGCCAGTCATCTAGATATAGAAATGCCTGGAATCCTTGAAGTTGCAAGTGAGCGATAACCACTGCCATGCATTTGATGAACACATTGGGGGCTGTAGAGAGACTGAAGAGCAGAGCTCAAAATTAGTAGTGGCTGGCTCCTATGCAGAAGCAGAGGTATCTTCTTGAGCATTTGTCCATTTTTATGTGGTAATACACATCTTGAAGATCTACAGAGCACATCCAATCTTCTTCCAGGAGAGGAAGACTAGACTGAACTGTGACCATCCGGAATTTCTCTGTTTTTACAAATGTGTTCACTGTGCTGAGATCCAGACTTTGTCTCCAGTCCCCCATCTTTTTTGGGACTAAAAAGAACCTTGAGTAAAAACTGGATCATATCTGGTCTGGGGGGACTGTCTAGATGACTCTCTTCTTTGGAGCAGCTTTTGGATTTTGTGTGCTGCTACTCTTTGACTGGGTGGAACGTCGGGTAATACTCTGGATGAGATTGAACAAAGATGGAAGAGGATGCAATACCCTCTGGATATTATCCATTGTTACCCAAGAGTCGGTGGTTATATTTTGCCAGACAGTGGGGTACAAGGAAAAACAACCCCTGACCGCTTCCAGAGGTGAGCAGTCGGGCAACGCTTCAGGAGCTCTGATAGGGTTGGTCAGAGAGCGAATCTCTGGAACCTTGGTTTCACGGACCTCCTCTGCCTCAAAAAGGGTGTTTTCCATTGGAGTTTCCTCCTCTGTCTGTAGGGTAGAACTCAGCACGTGTCACGGAAAGAGTCCTGTGATTTCCTGTGCCACATCTTCCCACTCTTCTGATTTCTGGAGTAGAATCTTTGAGGAGTGGAGTGTCTGATGCCAATGGCAGATAAGGTCTTGCCTACTTGTTCACACCTTGCCAGCATATCTTTCACTTTATGGCCAAATAAAGAAGTGGCTTCAATGGGGTTGGTGTTCATGAAGGAAGCCTTAAAGAAGTCCGCAAAGTCACATCCAGGCATGTCTGGTGACTATACCCGTCCATGCCTGCCGGTCTAGCCACTCCTTCCATTGCGTGAGAAATAAGACACATGGAAGAATTGGAAATGGACTCTAGGGTGGCTATCTGAGAAGCCACATTTTCACGGACCTCATCAGAAACAGCTCCTGCCAAGGTTTCAGAGAGTTGGTTGATAAGATCCCTCTGAAGCCTAGTAAAGTGTGCCAAATAGTTCAAAGACCTTACGGTGAAGGTTACTGAAACAAACACATGCTTCCCTAGTCTATCGCCCGGGACTCCTTGTTGGGCAGATGGACAGTTTGGCGCTCTTCTGCCAGATCCTTCTTAGTTGCAACCGCCACCACCATGGCATCTACTGGAAGACCTCGTGACCAATGGGGATGCTCAGCTGGGGGTGATAAGATTTTGTCAGGCCTCCATGATATCACTTCCAGGGTGTCAGGAGCCTTCCATGCACACTAGATGAGCTCATCGGCTGGCATGGTAACCCGGGAGGTGGGGGGCCGGGCACAAAAGGCCTGTAGGAATACGGATTCCTCAGTGGAAGGATTAGAGGACTTCCAGTCACCCCTCTGGCTCAGGATCTCGAGGATGTTACCAAAGGACACCTCATCAGAGGGTGACCATGGGGACCCCTCCCCATCGTCACCCCTCTGGCTCAGGATCTCGAGGATGTTACCAAAGGACACCTCATCAGAGGGTGACCATGGGGACCCCTCCCCATCATCAAAGTCCGTATTTCAGTCGATGACTCCTCAGTGGAGTCCATGTCCTTCCTCTTGCATGACACTTTGCGGGGTACTTCCTCAGTGGGAGATTCTGGGGAAGACTGCAAAGAGAGGGTCTCCTGAAGAGGAGAAACCTGAGGCCCTTGTGCCCAGTGTCCGGTGGTTGTGGCTTGTGAGAGTTCCAGCACAGAGGGGGGAGAAGACTCTAACATGTGGGGTTTGCCAGTGGAGGCAAGCACCCTCTCCATGGCTTGGAAGGCCGGCCTGCCCAAGGAGGGATGGGAGCCCTGAACCGAGTATGACAACCTTGGAACCAGGGTCACACCCTGCCCCAACGAGTCAACCCCCAGACCCGGAGTCTCAAGAGGACTGTGAAGCATGAGAGAGGGAGGATTCCTGGAGGGTGCCATAGAAAAAATCAGAGTGGAACCAATAATGCCCTCCCGCATGGCACAGCCACTGGCCTGAGAAGAGCCAGATGCCCAGTGCACCGAGGGCCGCAAGGACAACTCCGGTTCCAAAGTGAGACCTATTATTGGAGTTGGAGGAAGGAAAGCTTTTGGAGTAGTGGGCTTCGATACTTGGGTGGAAGTTGAAGGAGGAGTGTACGTTGGAGTTTGAAGAGATATGCGTTCACCTGAAAGAGGGAACGTAGGTTTCAATGGTTGAGACACGTCTGGCCACAAGCAACTGGTGAACAAGCTGCAACACATCATGCTCAGAGAGGCTCCTGGTCAACCTCATAGAGAAACTTGAGGGTGATTCTGGCCTTTCTAGAAAAGGACTGTATTGGCTACCAATGAATGGATCCAAGGAGGGAGAGTACTTGGTCCTTGCTAATTCAAGAGGTGCAGAGCCCTGAACCGAGTAAATCTGCACCGAAGAGAATAGTGTGGAAATAGTTTGTACCAACATCAGCACTATAGAGGTCGAAGGTGTCTGCACCATAAAAGCAAAAGTCTGCACCGATGGGTACAGTGCCATCGAGGAAAGTGTCTGCACCAGTAACAATAACAGTGCCGGAAAGGACTGCACCGATGAACATGCCGGTGCCAAAAGTGTCTGCACTGTGGAGGACAATAACGTCATAGTCTGAGCCAAAGGGGATTGTACCAATGGTGCCGAAGGGGACTGTACCTGCATGGATGGTGATGGTAAGGGCTGCGACGGAACATTTGGAGCTGTAATTGTCTGCACCGGGAACTCCGGTGCCGGTGTCGATAAGGAGGTCATGGCTGGAGCAAGAATCAGTTGGGGCATTGCTGAGCCTGGAGCTGACAGGGTCACATGTGGCAGCACTGAAGTAGTAGTCAATTTCACCTTCTTATGAGTCTACTTCCTACAATCTCCAGAGGGAGATGAAGTGAGCTACCTCGATGAGGAAGAGGAAGAACGCCTCTTGCGGGGTTTAACAGGAAGGGGGTGAGCCCTCGACCCAGAAATAGCCTCACAGAAAAGAGGTTTGAGAAGACCTTTCAAGATTAATTTGTTCTTTCTCTCGTTAAGAGTCCTGGTCGAAAACTTTCTACAAATCCCACAAGGGGGATCCACAGTAAGATTGGAGACATTCAAACAATAGACACATAAGTCATGGCCATCAGAAAGCGGTGACTTATGGCCACAATCTTTACACTGCTTAAAACCAACACTACTTTTCTTATCCGACATAATGATGTGGAGAAGAACATTACCAAAAAGAAGAGGAAAGGCTACTCAGAAGGGTAAGAAGAGAGAAGGAAGAAGGATTACCAACGATGGTAATGAAGAATTACCTCAAAGGTAAGAAAAAGGTAATAAAGAGAAATAGACTAAAGGGAGCGAGTCTTAAGGATATGATAGGATAGGAGAATATTACCAGAAACTGAAAAACTTTAAAGTAGAAACGATATATAAAACTTTCAAAAAATTAGATACTTAGCTGAAGAGAGTGGCTTGACACGGCTGTACAGCAATGCAGCAAACGAGATCTGAGGTAACGGAGCATTCATCAGTAAGGAATGAACGAAGATTAACAACATCAGATCTAGTTTTCCATCAGGATTTTACAGTTACTCAAATTAGCTGTCTATCTTATATGTAAGCACTGATGTCTGGCAGGGTGTGTGTGTTATTAGGGAAATAGCATTTGCCCAGGACCTCTACACCCCTGGAAGGGCATTATTTCCCCAACAGCACACAACCTGGAGCGCATTATAGCACTTATATAATGGGCTGTCTATTAAATTGTTGAGTATTTTTTATTGATATATACTTTTTTTATATTTTTGATGTAAAATATTTCCTGTCTAATGTTTCAAACTTGCTGTGTCATATGTAGTTGGTACAGGAAGTATTTTATAGCCAAAATAGTTAATGTCTCTGCAGATACAAACATACCCAGAAAATTACAACCTCTTTGAATTAATACATCTCTGCTATCTTAACTGTGATCAAATGAATGGAAAAATTCATAGTATGCAAGGTTTTGCATCTCTCACCATGCATCTTAACCTTTGCTGCTCAGTTCTGTTCTGTTCCGCAGTAGAATCTTTAATTTGCTGGTAAATCCAGAAAGATTAAACACAATCAGTAATGCCACACATTACAGTTTCGTAATTCTAATTGTTTAGAAAATGTCTGCTGATCTGACTTTCTGAAATTTTTAGTTTTGTCTAGGTAATGTTTGAGTTGTCTATGTACATCCAGAAACCCTGAAGTTCTTTCTCCTCTCATTCTGTTGGTTTGTAAAGATGACAGGAAGAAGAATAGTCTAGTTTAAGGAAACTTCAGACACCTTGGGTGTAAACGTGGAGTTCTCTGAAAAACCCTGTCTGAGTAAAATCTTAAGAGGGGCACCTTACACATCAGTACATGCAGTTCTAAGATTCTTTCAACTGAGATGATGGCCACTAGCAGTGCTTCCAAGTAAAGGAATTGATTACTGCCATAGATGCTGTCTAAAAGGGAGGGTAAATGGTCCCTGATTTCCAATGTTGTCATGCTTCTGTATGCAGCCATTCTTTCCTTAAGATTCATGTTTTTTCAGAGTACTGCTTTGTCCCACCAACCTTGTGCTTGAAGACCCACTAATTGTGCACCCCAGGCAAGGTCTGAGGTGTCTTAGATTATCATCTGGTTGCAATAAATGGAGCTAGAAGGGGACACCCTTGTTATATAGGCAGACTTCTATCCACCAAGAAGAGCTCTTTTTTAAGACACAGGAGCTTTATTTTGAAACATATAAGGTATCTAAGCTGACACCATAAATTCTTTAGGTACAGTTGCATTTTCCTATGGAGAGTTTGACAGGGAAAATCAATTAGCATGCAGGAGGCCATGAATCCCAGAGCTTTGAAGATCTCTGTGTCTGTTACTGATACCTGCTGGTGTAGAGATTTGTAGAGACTGAAAGCATTTATTCTAGAAAAAGGACTTAAAAGGATTTTTTTCTTGTAGGACAGAGGCCACTTTTTTATCTAGCAGGTCTTCAGTCTGTAAGAGGAAGTTAAATTAGATTTCTTTAGGTTCAAGGAGAAACCCAGGTTTGAGAGGGTGGCCATGGTCAGGGTCATGGAAGTTTGCAACTACTCCATGGATGTTGCATGGATTAAGCAATCTTCTAGGCAGAAGTAGATTTGCATGCCCCTTGTCTTGCAATATGCAACTACTGGAGTCAGATATTTTGGGAGTACACATGGAGCATTAATAAGCCAAAAGGCATTTCACAGAATTGGAAGTGGTTCCTATCTGTGCTGAAATGGACTTATCACTTGTGGGGTTTTGCTATAGGATGTGTATGTAGGTATCCTTTAGATCTAGGGTGACCAGGAAAACATTGGCAACATTGTTTACAAAGTGAGCATTTTGAATGTTGGGACTTCTAGAATCCTGTTCAGCTCTGAAAGTGTAGGATTTGTGTCCAAAATCCCCCTTTTTTAACAGTAAGAAAAGCCTAGAGTAGAATCCTTCCCTTTTTCCTCTAGGAAAAATGGTTTGTTGTCCTTTTGAGACTGAAGGAATATGAACTGGAGGCAAAGTTAACTGAAGCCTGTAACCTTTCCTTATGATTTGAAGGATCCAGTGAAGTCCTCCACCTAGCTTTAAAGGGGAGAGGGGTGATTGGAATGGGACTTAAGGGGGCCAGGAGGTGCCCAGCTGAGTCGTGGCTGCTCCCCTTGGACCTGTGGGAGATGGGGTCTGCTAGACCTTGGTTTCTTGTCAGCTTTTTATCTTCATTGTTGTCTCTCTCTCTCCCGATTCTTCTCCCTCTCTATCTAGCCTGAGCTTGGTAGGGTAATTTCTATTGAAAATCAACTGTAGGTTCATAGGTTCATAGGTTCATACTAGGCTATCTGCCCAAGGGCATTTATAAGCCTAGCCCATAGTTATGTGGCTTTCGCCACCCCTTTAGTTTGAATAAAAACTATGCCTATCATTTTTCTGTGCCTCTGTCAAGCAGTGACACTGAAGTAATCCCTGGGGTATATCTGCGATCTCCCATCCATTGGTCAAGATTCCTCTTGAACAAGGCCAGCGAGGTGCTCTGCCTCACATGTACCGGGATTTTGTTCCACAGCATAGGGAGTCTCTGGGTGATGAATCTGTCCCTCCAGCACGTTCTATTTATAACCGTGTCAAGGTTTAAGTCTCCGCCCTTGTGGTTCTGAGGGATCTAGATTTTTGAGGTGAAGCATATTCATCAAATCTGGGTTTGACATGGCCTTATATGTCAGGCACAGGTCACCTCTGAGCAAGCGGTATGAGACTGAATAAAGCTGGAGTTCTTTCAGTCGGGCAGCATAAGACATATTTTTGAGACCCTTTATCCTTTTGGTGAGGAACTTTTGGGGCCTTTCAAGCTGCATCAGGTGTCTGGTCAGATACATTCGAGCGGGCATTGTACTCAATCATAGGTCTAATGAGTGATGAGTACAGGGGACGATGACCTCCCTTGATCTAGATGTGAATCCCTTCATGATCAGGTGGGCGATATAGAAGGTTTTCCTAACTACTTTAGCAACATGAGTGTCAAACGAAAGACTACTGTCAACTTGGGTCCCCAGATCCCTGATGACTTTTTCTGTGCTCAGTGGATTGTCACCTATATGGTAGCTAGGGGTAACCTTGTTTTTCCCGAAGGGTATGACTATGCATTTTAGGCGTTTAACTTCAGGCCATGGCTCTGGCACCAGTTATCCATTTCTGTGGGGCCCTTCTGGAGGATATCTGTGTCAGATGTGTTTTCGACTATGGCGCCCAGTTTGCAGTCATCTGCAAACTTTGTCAGCCATAACCCTCCTGTGTTTGCTTGTACTTCAGAAAAGTAGATGCCGAACAAGAGTGGACCCAGGACTGAGCCCTGTGGGACACCACTTGTGACAGGCTTTGAGTCTGACATGGCTCCAGCAACTCTGACCCTGTGGGTTCTGTCGCTTAGCCAGTTTGCAACCCATCTTGTGATGTATGGGTTTACATTCAAGCTGATGAGTTTTTCGATGATACCTGAGTGGGGTATTGTGTCGAAGGCCTTTGCCAGGTCGAGGTAGGCTGTATGGACTGCCTTTACCTCATCAATGGCCTTGGTGACTGTCTCAAAAAGTCAACCAAGTTTAAGAGGCAGGATCTGCCTTTGACAAAGCCAAACTGGGTTGGATCCAAAGTCTGCAAGTTCCCTATGTCTTTATTTATGAGTTCCATTATGATCCTCTCCATGGCTTTGCAGATAAGGCTTGTCAAGCTAATGGGCGGTAATTTCCAGGGTCTGTGGAGGCACCGCCCTTATGAAGTGGGACCACAGTCGCCGTGCGCCACTCCTTGGGTACGTATCCTGAGGTGAGGCTAAAATTAAACAGCTGTCCTAACTGTGGGTTTAATTCCTCGTTGAGTTCATGAAGCACACAGCCGGGGACACCATCCGGTCCCATGGATGCTGTGTTTTTTGCCTTAGTGAGGGCAGTTCTCACCTGGGAGTTGGAGATGTTTGGGGGGCTACAATCCTCTGGAAAAGATCTCTCCTTTTGGGGAGAGGAGAAGTTTGCACTGAACCTGTCAGCCAGTATGTTAGCAATGTGTGTAGGTTCAGTAATTTTCACATCATTTTGAACTAATTCTGAGCATATCTGGGAGTTTCCTCCTAGGTTTCTAACATAGCTAAAGAAGGCCTTATGATTGTCTTTAGAGTCCTTGGCGATTTTTCTCTCAAAATTTGCCTTTGATGATTTTATGAGAGCTCTTAGTTTTTACTTATAATGATCAAAGGTGTCTTACCTTTCAAGGATTTTGCTCTATCTTGTAGTAGCTTCCTCCTTTTGTTGTAGAGCTTGTTTATGGCTGGGGTCCACCAGACTGGGCGCTTGCCTTTGGTACAGAGAGTCTTAGTTTTGTTTGGGATTGCCTGATCCATGCAGTCCTGTAGGTGCTGGTAGAAGGCATTTGTAAGTGATTCAGCGGTTTGAGTAATGTTTACCACTGGCTCAGGGGCCTTAAAGGAGACCACACTAGTTTTTAGAAGTGTGAAATCGGCTTTTGAGAAGTTTTTCACTGTGGTCTTTTTGTTTCAGGTGGGGCGGGATGAGGACCTCCAGCGAGATTAGTTTATGATCTGATCTCACCAGTGAGGTATACTTCGGTGTTGAACATTTTGATCCCATGTTCGTGATGATGAGATCAAGTATGTTTTCACCTCTTGTGGGGATGGTGACTAGTTGTTCCATGGCATTTGAGTTTATGAACTCCAGGAATCTTTGGGTTAGAGTGTTCGGGCTTGAGTAGTGTTCCCAGTCTATATTAGGGTAGTTGAAGTCACCTAGTATGATGGTGTTTGGAGATACATTTATCCCTCCAATGTTTTCAGGAAGGCCATGTGAGGTTCCTGAGTTTGAGAGGGTGGCCTGTAACATGCTACAAATTGCAGAGCAGTCTTGCCTATGGTTAATTGCACCTGGATGGTCTCCGATGCATCGTGCGTTGCCACCAACCTTGAGGTGTGGGTGTCCTTTATGAATATGGACACCCCCTCCTTTCTTGGTGTTGTCCGGATTTTGGGGCGGAACGCATGATATGAGGTGAAACCTGTTAGTGCTGGGGTGCTCTCAGGAGCCTTGAACCAGGTTTCTGTCACAGCACAGACATCGATGTTCTCCATATTGAGAAGGGCCTCGAGTCGTGCATCTTGAGATTGAGACTTCTGGCATTGAGCAGCATTACCCTTAGTTTTTTCCTTTGGTGTTCTAGGGTGGTAGGTTTAGAATTTGAGCCTTGCCTAAAAGGCACTATGGGGTGGCAAGAGCCTTTGCCAATATCCGGAAGCCCAGGGTGACAGGTGCAAGCCGTCCCTTGAAGCAGCGTGGCTTGTCCAGCATGTCATCCCAGGCAGACAGACATTGATCCCCTTTGAATGACACCAGAATTTAAGCCAATTATTAAAGCTGATCATCTTATCACTGTATTGTGGCATCATTCTAGGTGAAGGTAGGATACTGCTCAAGGTCAGGGTCATACCTGCCTGGGCTACATAATCAGAGAGCTCCTCGGCGTCCCTTTTCATGTAGTCCAAGGAGGTGCGTTTCAGGTCGTTGACACCAGCGTGGACAATGACTGAGTCGTGCTGTACCTGCTGTTGAGAGACCTGAGTGCTTGCGTTATGTGGCGGATTCTAGTGCCCGACAGGCAGCTTACTGTGACCTTCTCCTTACTCAGTCTGGTGAGCGGGACGTCAGTGTGTCTGACTATGGAATCACCAATGACAAGTGTGTCTGGCATTTTGTTTGGCCTTAAGGGCTGTGACTGTTTGACACTCTGACTGTGTGGTCTATGTGTTGCATGTGTTGGGTCGTGAGGTGGTAGTTGTTTGGGTGTCTGCTTTGGTGGCCTCTGCTGTTTTGGTAAATTTTTGATCAGAGCCTCCGAGTATGTCTTTGTGTGAGTATGTGTATGATTTGAAGTTGTGATGGTACCATGTGTGACTGGGTATGTATTGTGTGTGGTTACCTTCTCCTCCTGTCTGGTCTTGCCAGTCCTATGTTGAGAGAGCTTAGCCTCCAGTTTGGCGTATAGTTGCATCTCTCGCATGTATTTGTGTTTTGTGGGAGAAGGAGAGGATTGTCTGTGTACATGAGGCAATTGTAACATTGCCTCAATATTCCCAGGTTCACCAGTTGAGCTGGAGAGGACACTAGCAACTGATCCCTCGACATACTAGAAGTAGTAGATAAAGAACTTTCAAAGGACTCCGGGGAAGTGGGTTTTAGGCTGGTGGGGTACTATCTATAATAAGAGTGCTTTATCAAGGTGCAAGTACTGTAGGAGTAAGTGCTAGGCTTTACAGATAGAGAATAGTCTACTTGGGAATCAAGTAGAGATGAACTTTTCAGTTATAGGATATGCTGGTTAGATCAGCAGTACAGTTTAGCGTGTTTTATAGCAGGGGCTGAAGGGAGCTAGGAATTGGCCCAAACGACCAATGGACTACTAGTTTCTGGCTGAAACTTCACCAAATCGGACAAAAGGCCGCTCAGTGCTTCCCACTCCCACTGGTAAGCAAAGAAACTTCCCTCCTTCCTAATAAGGCAATGGATCAGTAACAGGAACTAAAAACAAAGCCCAGGGATCAGCAACTCTGAAACTGGACTACTCTAGTTCAGTAAAGTGGGAAAACAAGAGATTTTTTGTTTTATTACAGAGATAAGGAAAAAACAGACAGTAAATGCTATAAATGCTGTAAATCGGCTAGCGCACTTTAGTGTGTAGCCTACAGAAACAATTTGCAACAATTAGTAACTTAAAGTGCAATAAACAGTGTAAAATGCAGAAATCACTTAAAGTAGCAGTAAAACAGGCGAAATGCAGTCGCTAGCTTAATAACAGTGGGAAAGCCACAAAAAATACTTATATCTGGTAGAAAGTCACTCTTTTAGCTCTCTACTGCTTGGATCACTCTGCAGGCCACCACGAGGATCTGTGCAGAGTTGGTACAAGCTGGAAAACGCGTTTAGCGTGTTTTATAGCAGGGGGCTGAAAGGAGCTAGGAATTGGCCCAAAACGACCAATAGACTACTAGTTTCTGGCTGAAACTTCACCAATTCGGACAAAAGGCTGCTCAGTGCTTCCCACTCCCACTGGTAAGCAAAGAAACTTCCTCCTTCCTAATAAGGCAATGGATCAGTAACAGGAACTAAAAACAAAGCCCAGGGATCAGCAACTCTGAAACTGGACTACTCTAGTTCAGTAAGGTGGGAAAACAAGAGATTTTTTTTTTTTTTTTTTTTTACAGAGACAAGGAAAAAAACAGACAGTAAATGCTATAAATGCTTTTAAGTGGCTAGCACACTTGAGTGTGTTAGCCTACAGGTAAAATTAAGCAACAAATAACTTTTAAGAGTGCAAAACAGTTAATCAACACAAAAACAGTTTAAATAGAATGCAGAGCTGTATAAACAGGCTAAGATGCAGTCGCTAAGCAGTAAATATTCAAAAAGCCAGAAAAAATACTTAAATCAGTTATAGCAAATACAGTTATAACAAATGCTCTGAAATATACTGTATATTTCCAATATGTTTGAGAAGGACAGTCAGAACACAAGAAGGTTCAGGCGAAAAAAAAAAAAGTTTTGTTTTACTTTTGAAAAGATAAAAGGAGGAACAGAAGGCCTTATCAAATGTTCTCTCTGTATTAAGAAGAATGAGCTAATGACACTAGACTGGGAGGTGTGTCACAGTAGGGGCGGGCAACTGCAAAGCCACCAAGTATAAGAGCAAGATACCAACAGAGGGTGGGACAAAATAGCCTAAGACAACAAGCACTACAGATAAGTTTTTAAACAGATAAAGATTTCTGAAGATTCTGAATAGACAAAGTGCTTTATATATATTAAATTATAAAAACAGTAATCTGTTAAAATAATCAAAAGATACTTATATTTTGTAGCTCAGTTGCGGTCAAACAACTTCTCAAGCCTGCACCAAAGACCAGAACAACAACTTTTTTTTTTTTTTTTTTTTTACAAGAACACAAAAGAACCAGCCCCCACTAGCCAAGAGATAATTACACAGAGTAAATGTTTCAGTTTATACAATAGCCTAAGACAACAAGTACTACAGATAAGTTTTTAAACAGATAAAGATTTCTGAAGATTCTGAATAGACAAAGTGCTTTATATATATTAAATTATAAAAACAGTAATCTGTTAAAATAATCAAAAGATACTTATATTTTGTAGCTCAGTTGCGGTCAAACAACTTCTCCAGCCTGCATCAAAGACCAGAACAACAACTTTTTTTTTTTTTTTTTTTTAACAAGAACACAAAAGAACCAGCCCCACTAGCCAAGAGATAATTACACAGAGTAAATGTTTCAGTTTACACAATAGCCTAAGACAACAAGCACTACAGATAAGTTTTTAAACAGATAAAGATTTCTGAAGATTCTGAATAGACAAAGTGCTTTATATATATTAAATTATAAAAACAGTAATCTGTTAAAATAATCAAAATATACTTATATTTTGTAGCTCAGTTGCGTCAAACAACTTCTCCAGCCTGCACCAAAGACCAGAACAACAACTTTTTTTTTTTTTTTTTTTACAAGAACACAAAAGAACCAGCCCCACTAGCCAAGAGATAATTACACAGAGTAAATGTTTCAGTTTATACAATAGCCTAAGACAACAAGCACTACAGATAAGTTTTTAAACAGATAAAGATTTCTGAAGATTCTGAATAGACAAAGTGCTTTATATATATTAAATTATAAAAACAGTACTCTGTTAAAATAATCAAAAGATACTTATATTTTGTAGCTCAGTTGCGGTCAAACAACTTCTCCAGCCTGCACCAAAGACCAGAACAACAACTTTTTTTTTTTTTTTTTTTTTTTTTTACAAGAACACAAAAGAACCAGCCCCCACTAGCCAAGAGATAATTACACAGAGTAAATGTTTCAGTTTATACAATAGCCTAAGACAACAAGCACTACAGATAAGTTTTTAAACAGATAAAGATTTCTGAAGATTCTGAATAGACAAAGTGCTTTATATATATTAAATTATAAAAACAGTAATCTGTTAAAATAATCAAAAGATACTTATATTTTGTAGCTCAGTTGCGGTCAAACAACTTCTCCAGCCTGCACCAAAGACCAGAACAACAACTTTTTTTTTTTTTTTTACAAGAACACAAAAGAACCAGCCCCCACTAGCCAAGAGATAATTACACAGAGTAAATGTTTCAGTTTATACAATAGCCTAAGACAACAAGCACTACAGATAAGTTTTTAAACAGATAAAGATTTCTGAAGATTCTGAATAGACAAAGTGCTGTACCTGAAGAAAGTCCTCTACAGTCTTAAGGGAGTTGGCCTTGTCCTCCATTTGTTTAATCTACCATGGGTCTGGCCTGAACCATACCTCTCAACTGTCCATATGTTTGCCTCATATTTTTGATCTGTTCATAAAATATGTGGTTTTCTGGTAGATTTCTGAGGATTAAATAAGGACATACATTTGAGTTTCAGACTTCATATCCTCCAGAAAAATGCAAGCTAATGCACAACCTGATGTCCTTCAAGGATGCATCTGCAGTCCTTACAAATGGGTTGTCCTGTCGTCAGGCAGCCCTTCGGTCGGCCGGAATCCAAAGTCTGGGTCTGGCTTCGGCTGGTGTCGCACTTCACCCGACGTCATTGCGGCAGTTCTTCGGGTATAAAGGCATCAGCCGACGCCATTTTCCTCAGTCTTTCTTGCCACGTGGTGCCCGAAGCAGAAGCTGTTCGCAAGTGCCGGTCGGTCAGATCCAGAGATTACTACTACCGAATACTACTTCGAAGACTTCTATAAAACTAAGTACCCCGTTGGGGACTCTTTCTTGCCTCAGCCGATGTCAGAGAAAGTTAATAACTGTTTATCTTGTGGGAAACAAATACCTCATAAAGATTTCCACTCCTATTGCATACATTGTTTAAGCCCAGACCACGACGTAGCAGCTTGTCTAGCCTGTGCTTCTTTTAACCGGCGGACGCTTAGACGTCGCTCGGACTTTGCTGAACAGATTTTCGGCTCCGATTTTGCCTACATTATGCCGTCGGATCCTCAGACTACGCAAATAACCAAAAAGCGCAAGAAAGGACCGACACTCGCGTCCGCGGTTTCGCTGAAACCGCGGTTAAGCAAACCGAGTGTCTCGGTTTCGGCGAAACCGAGCAAGCGGTTCTTTCTTCAGCCGATAACTTGCCTTCTACCGAGGCCTCTTCTATCCTGGTAGAAACGGCTTCTGAAATCCAACCTTCTGTTGTGATTTCACAGGATTTATCAGACACCATTCCCCTAGATATTTCTACCCCTGCACATGGAGCTGCTAGGCCTCCTCCAGCTATGTATATTAAGGCCTTTGCCAGGGCTAAAGCAGCCAAAGCTTCAAAACCTGTGCCTGCCAAGCCCCCCTCTCACAGGCCCAGCACCAGCTCCCATATGCTTTCTTTGGCAGAGGATCTCATCTCTTTAATTCGTGGATCCCAGCCTCACCCAGACAGGGCCTCTCTCCCTCCTCCAGAAAAGAGGCCTAGAGCAGAGCCCCCTGAGCCAGTAGCCACAGGTGATTCCTCTGATGACTCAGATCATACAGACCCTCCTGAGGCTTCTTATTCTCCTTACGAAGACTCTGATGCTGAGCCTCTCCTCCTGAGGAATTTTCCTTTGGGGAAACCATGCATGCTATGAGGGAACAATTTCAGTGTCAGGGCCAAGATTTCTCAGACTCTAGAAAAAGGCTTAGGACCTTTCTACACTTGCCACAACATAGGCCCTTAGCTATACCTCCAGTTCTATCTGTTGTTGATGATGCATTTAATGATGCTTGCACTGCTCCTGATACTTTACCTCCGGCTCCTGCTAAGCCCGATAGGTACTACAGGGTCCCGGGCACTCATCACCACTTATATAAGGCTCCTTTTGCAGATCCAGAGACTATCTCCCAGGGCCCAAAAGCTGTAGCAGCTACTTCTTCTAAAAACCCCCTCCCCTCTGAAAGGGATTCCAGGTCCTTAGAGAGATGGGGTAAAAAAGTTTACACCTCTGCTACTTTGTCAGCTAGAGCTTTGAACTGCCAATTTCATATGATTCAATATCAAGAGTTTATGCTTGACCAGTTGACTAAAAAGCTGTCCTCTGAAGAATCTTTAGATAAAAAGTATATTCAAGAAATGTTACATAACATACAGCAAGTTAGTAACCATTCTTTAAAATGTGGCTATGATGCACTGGAGGCTTCCTTTAGATCAGCCATGACTGGCACAGTTATCAGGAGACATGCATGGTTGAAAGAACAGGCCTTACCAGACCATGTCAAATCTAAGCTTTTGGATGCACCTATGGACAAGGTCAATTTATTTGGTGCCCCAAGACAGCAGGTACTAAAAAAGATGGAAGAGAAAGCAAAATCTGTGCAAACAGTCAAAGATTTCTTACAAGTTCAACCTCCAAGGTTTAGCAGGAACTGGCTCTCCAAGAATTGGTCCTTTCCGGACTCCTCTAAGACACAAAGAGGCAGGAATAGGCGCTCTAGAGGCAGAAACCAATCCAGGGGTGCCTACAGGGGTCGCCAGTGGCAGGGTAACAACCAACGAGGCACCGATACTGCCACCACCACTACAACAACTCAATCACAGTGACTTGGCAGTGGCACCGCCTACCAGGGAACAACTAGAAGCACCCTTAGGCGGAAAGCTATCATTATTTTCAAAAAACCGGCACTGCATTACAAGAGAAAAATGGATTTTGCAGACTATAGACAAAGGTTACAGGTTCCATTTCCATACACTACCAGGAAAGAGAGGAATGCCAAACCTACCACCTTCTCAAAGGACAGAAGCTCTAAAACAAATATCTCAATTATTAAGAATGAGAGCTGTAGAAAAGGTACCATTTTTCGAGCAAGGGAAGGGATTTTACTCCAGGCTCTTCCTGGTACCAAGAAAGGAAAACAAATGGAGGCCTATTCTAGACCTGTCCACTTTAAACACATTCCTCATTGTTCCAAAATTCGGGGGAGTTTTGGGGAAGGGGGAAGGAAGGGGGGGGCCCAAATTAAAACCTTTGGAAAGGGGAGGAACCCCCGGGGTTTTAAAAAAAATTTGGGGGTTAAAAAAAGGGGGAACCGCCCCCCCGGCCACCAAGGGGGGGCCAACCCTGGGGGGTGGAAAAACCAAGGGGGGGGGGCGGGGGGCCAACAAAAAAAATTTTTTCTTTTGGGGTTTTTAAAGAGAGGTTCCCGGTCAACTCCCATAGAGAAAACTTGAGGGTGATTCTGGCCTTCTAGAAAAGGACTACATACCAATGAATGGATCCAAGGAGGGAGAGTACTTGGTCCTGTTAATGGGCAGGTGCAGAGCCCTGAACCCAGTGTAAATCTGGCAATCAAGAGAATAGTGTGGAAATAGTTTGTACCAACATCAGCACTATAGAGGTCGTATATGTCTGCACCATAAAAGCAAAGTCTGTAACTGAAGGGTACAGTGCCATCGAGGAAAGGTCTGCACCAGTAACAATAACAGTGCCGGAAAGGACTGGGTAACTGGCTGTGAACACATGCCGTGCCAAAAGGCCCTGTAATTGTGGAGGGACAATAATGTCATACTCTGAGCCAAAGGGGATTGTACCCAATGGTGCCGGAAGGGGACTGTACCTGCATGGATGGTGATGGTAAGGCTGCAAACTGAACATTTGAGCTAGAATTGTCTGCACTGAACCTCGTGCCGTGTCGTATAAGGAGGTCAGTGGCTGAGCAAGCAATCAGTTGGGGCATTGCTGAGGCTGAGCTGGACAGGGTCACATGGGCAGCACTGAAGTAGTAGTCAATTTCACCTTCTTAAGTGAGTCTACTTCCTAATGCATCTCCAGAGGGGAGATGAAGTGAGCTACCGATGAGGAAGAGGAAGAATGCCTCTTTAAGGGTTTAACAGGAAGGGGTGAGCCCTCACCCAGAAATAGCCTCAGTAGAAAAGAGGCTCTTGAGAAGGACCTTCAAGATTAATTTGTTCTTTCTCCTCGCTATATCCTGGTCTAAAACCTTTCTACAAATCCCACAAGGGGGGATCCACAGTAAGATTGGAGACATTCAAACAATAGACACACATAAGTCATGGCCATCAGAAAGCGCCGTGACTTATGGCCACAATCTCTTACACTGCTTTAAAACCAACACTCACTTTTCTCTTATCC
Source organism: Protopterus annectens (assembly GCF_019279795.1). Classification (NCBI taxonomy): domain Eukaryota; kingdom Metazoa; phylum Chordata; order Ceratodontiformes; family Protopteridae; genus Protopterus; species Protopterus annectens. The sequence continues at coordinate 1,470,077,979 of NC_056739.1, forward strand.
CACATAATGATGTGGAGAAGAACATTACCAAAAAAGAAGAGTGAAAGGCTACTTCCAGAAGGGGTAAGAAGAGAGAAGGGAAGAAGGATTACCAACGATGATAATGAAGCACTACTCCCAAAGGTAAGAAAAAGGTAATAAAGAGAAATAGACTAAAGGAGCGAAGTCTTTTAAGGATATGATAGGATAGGAGAATATTACCAGAAACTGAAAAACTTTAAAGTAGAAAGTCGATATATAAAACTTTCTGCAAAATTAGATACTTAGCTGAAGAGAGTGGCTTGACACGGCTGTACAGCAATGCAGCAAACGAGATCTGAGGTAACGGAGCAGAGCATTCTGGGTATTGATATATACTTTTTTTATATTTTTGATGTAAAATATTTCCTGTCTAATGTTTCAAACTTGCTAAAAATCATATGTAGTTGGTACAGGAAGTATTTTATAGCCAAAATAGTTAACATGTCTCTGCAGATACTGAAACATACCCAGAAAAATTACAACCCTTTGAATTAATACATCTCTGCTATCTTAGGCTGTGATCAAAATGAATGGAAAAATTCATAGTATGCAAGGTTTTGCATCTAATCACCCATGCATCTTAACCTCTGCTGCTCAGTTCTGTTCTGTTCCAGCAGTAGAATCTTTAATCTGCTGGTAAATCCAGAAAAGATTAAAATGACAATCAGTAATGCCACACACATTACAGTTCTCGTAATTCTAATTGTTTAGAAAAATGTCTGCTGATCTGACTTTCTGAAATTTTTAGTTTTGTCTAGGGGTAATGTTTGAGTTGTCTATGTACATCCAGAAACCCTGGAAGTTCTTTCTCCCTCTCATTCTGTTGGTTTGCTTAAAGATGACAGGAAGAAGAATAGTCTAGTTTAAGAAACTTCAGACCTTGGGTGTAAACGTGGAGTTCTCTGAAAAACCCTGTCTGAGTAAAATCTTAAGAAGGGCACCTTACACATCAGTACATGCAGTTCTAAGATTCTTTCAACTGAGATGATGGCCACTAGCAATGCTTCCAAGTAAAGGAATTGATTACTGCCATAGATGCTGTCTAAAAGGGAGGGTAAATGGTCCCTGATTTCCAATGTTGTCATGCTTCTGTATGCAGCCATTCTTTCCTTAAGATTCATGTTTTTTCAGAGTACTGCTTTGTCCCACCAACCTTGTGCTTGAAGACCCACTAATTGTGCACCCCAGGCAAGGTCTGAGGTGTCTTAGATTATCATCTGGTTGCAATAAATGGAGCTAGAAGGGGACACCCTTGTTATATAGACAGACTTCTATCCACCAAGAAAAGCTCTTTTTTAAGACACAGGAGCTTTATTTTGAAACATATAAGGTATCTAAGCTGACACCATAAATTCTTTAGGTACAGTTGCATTTTCTTATGGAGAGTTTGACAGGGAAAATCAATTAGCATGTAGGAGGCCATGAATCCCAGAGCTTTGAAGATCTCTGTGTCTGTTACTGATACCTGCTGGTGTAGAGATTTGTAGAGACTGAAAGCATTTATTCTAGAAAAAGGACTTAAAAGGATTTTTTTTCTTGTAGGAGAGAGGCCACTTTTTTATCTAGCAGGTCTCCAGTCTGTAAGAGGAAGTTAAATTAGATTTCTTTAGGTTCAAGGAGAAACCCAGGTTTGAGAGGGTGGCCATGGTCAGGGTCATGGAAGTTTGCAACTACTCCATGGATGTTGCATGGATTAAGCAATCTTCTAGACAGAAGTAGATTTGCATGCCCCTTGTCTTGCAATATGCAACTACTGGAGTCAGATATTTTGGGGGCACACATGGAGCATTAATAAGCCAAAAGGCATTTCACAGAATTGGAAGTGGTTCCTATCTGTGCTGAAATGGACTTATCACTTGTGGGGTTTTGCTATAGGATGTGTAGGTATGTATCCTTTAGATCTAGGGTGACCAGGAAAACACTGGCAACATTGTTTACAAAGTGAGCATTTTGAATGTTGGGACTTCTTGTTCAGCTTTGAAAAGTGTATGATTTGTGTCCAAAATCCCCCTTTTTTAACAATAAGAAAAGCCCAGAGTAGAATCCTTCCCTTTTTCCTCTAGGGAAAATGGTTTGTTGTCCTTTTGAGACTGAAGGAATATGAACTGGAGGCAAAGTTAACTGAAGCCTGTAACCTTTCATTATGATTTGAAGGATCCAGTGAAGTCCTCCACCTAGCTTTAAAGGGGAGAGGGGTGATTGGAATGGGACTTAAGGGGGCCAGGAGGTGCCCAGCTGAGTCATGGCTGCTCCCCTTGGACCTGTGGGAGATGGGGTCTGCTAGACCTTGGTTTCTTGTCAGCTTTTTATCTTCATTGTTGTCTGTCTCTCCCGATTCTTCTCCCTCTCTATCTAGCCTGAGCTTGGTAGGGTAATTTCTATTGAAAATCAACTGTACCTGAAGAATGTCCTCTACAGTCTTAAGGGAGTTGGCCTTGTCCTCCATTTTTTTAATCTACCATGGGTCTGGCCTGAGCCATACCTCTCAACTGTCCATATGTTTGCCTCATATTTTTGATCTGTTCATAAAATATGTGGTTTTCTGGTAGATTTCTGAGGATTAAATAAGGACATACACTTGAGTTTCAGACTTCATATCCTCCAGAAAAATGCAAGCTAATGCACAACCTGTTATTCAAGCACCTTTCTAAGTTTATAAGAGCAATATTTAAAATGTGTTCTTGATTTAGGCCTTTGTCTCCCCCCCCCCCCCCAATTATGTTTTGGCTTTGTCTGCATTTCTTGTGATTAGAGGTTGCAGGAGGGTTCCCTAGAATTTGACCATTAAAAAAAAAAAAAAAAAAAAATGAGAATTCAGAGCTCTCAGCCAGGGTAGCATATATATAAACTTTCATTCCCAAACTGTCCAGGGTTCTACCCCCTTTTTCATTAGGCAAAGGTTTTCTAAAGGCACTGCCTTTGGCTCCCTTGGGACATAAGGAAACCACCTCAGGGTCTGCAACAAGGTTCTTGAAGAGGTATTTATGGGACTCCAGAACCCTTTAAAAATAGCCTGGCTCAAAGTAAACTCCAGTACAACACCATTTTAGGCATACATGAAATGAGAGATGGAACTAAGATACTCCTGTTGCAGAAAGAGCAATCAGCAAAACTGTTTTCCAAGTTAAGAAACTCAAGTCATCCTGATGAGCTGGTTCAAACAGAGCCAAAGATATTTTTTACAATTCAAAATTCAGATCCCAAGGAGAAGCCACCTGCTTTCTAGGAGGTTTGGTCTGTATTGAGTTATTGAGCATTGTCTTGCTCTTTTATTATTAAATATATTTAAACCTTTTAATTGTGGCTGGTTTGTTTAGAGATATTTAAGCTCTTATTCTACTTGCATATGTACGGGGTGACACTGTATAGGCCACTCCTAGATAGCCTTAAAAGTCTTGGACACACTATTTGGATAACAGTAACATTGCACAGTAGAATTGGTCATCCTTTGGAAAGGGCTTTATAGTAGCTGATAAAGAGTGGTTGGTGGCAGCTGGTACTACTTTATAGTCTGGGCAGAAGGGGGCATAGCTAGTGAACCTGTGCCAGCCTTCCCCAGGAGTGTGAGTGTGTGTGTGTGTGTGTGTGTGTATATATATATATATATATATATATATATCAAGTCTCAAAGCGTGTGTGTGTGTGTCAGTTACTTGGGCAGGGACACAAAGCACTGGTTGGACCGAGAGGGTGCTGGAGGTTCTGGCTTGACCACTCAGCTGAGATCTTAACCCTATAGCTATACTAGTGGAGAGTCTTATTGGGGATTTGGAGAAAGAGGGAGAAACCAGCCCCAGACTGACTGAGATCTCTGTGTGCTCTTAAAGGGACAATCCCAGTGTTTAAAATTCGGGTCCGAATTACAGATAACCAAAGCAACGCCCACTTAGCACGTCACTCACATTCCCAACCACAGTGTCATTTATCTTTTAAATATCCTGTGCCTGTTCAGTTCCAGTCTTGTTTTAACTCCCAGTGTCAACTGCCTTTTGGATTTGCGTTCCTATCATTTAAGTCAGACTGACATTTCAAACTTAAAGGGATCAAACCAAGTATTAAAAACTCGGAATTAAAACCGGACAAATTAACACCCACTTTCCTTATGTTACGAACATTCCTGCCTACAACTGCATATCCAGATATTACAATCTTTTTTTTTAGGTGCCTGAAAGAGCCAAGCTTTAGCTTTGTTTTCATAATTTTCAATAAGACTTGGCACATAAATCAGACTTCCAAACTTATTTACTTATTTTCATTCCTGCTAAAAAAGTGTACGATGTTTGTCACTGTGCTCTTACTTCATTACAGTCCACTGCCGGTAATGCGATATCGCAATTGCGGTAACGCTTTTTTTTTTAATTTTATTACAAGCATGCAAAACTGTGTATTAAAATAGTTGATTATACATAAATATGTTGGTACTGTTGTAATATTCTCCCAGCAAACATCATGCAATTTGAAAGGCTTGTCAGCACTATTTAAAAAAAAAAAAAAAAAAAGACATTAATTTCTTGGAATGCAGGTCAGTGATATACGTTTCCCTTCATATTGCTGGTGCCTCGAAGAGAAGTGAGAAAATCTAGAGAGAGCAGTACAATGAAGGAAGGACAAGTACCAGACAGTATGTTTTAAAGTAAATATTTACCACTGGATATGTGAAGCCTGCAGGCTGTGCAGAATTACATGCCATTCTGTACTCGTGCATGAAATTAACAGGCATGCATTGTAGCTGTGACATTGCATTTGAGACCATGCTCATGCTTGGAGCCACCATGCATACAGTGTGTTTGAGATGTTGCACTGGGGTATTTTTAAACTTGTGGGAGAAAGAATGGTAATTGAAATAGAGAAAGGAAAAGTGTGAAGTAAAAATGGGTTAAAAGTTGAGATTATGAAGCTTTGAAGAAATAGCTTTAGGATTGGTGATTTTGAAATGAATCAAAGGTCAGAGGTGGGACTATATCAAGGAAGAGGGTAGAGAAGAGAATGCTGATGAGTATTCCTACTTCCTTCTTGACGTTCTCCACCTAGCATCGTCTCATTAACCCATACTCTCCATCTCACTAACCCATATTCATCAAAACTAATTATTTCCATGCTTATCCTTGCAAAATTTTTTTTACATTTTTTTGCTCTCTACATATCATTTTTTTCTTTTCTTCTTAATTATTTTAGTACTGTCTAACTTTTGCATTATTCTTCCTGTTTTAACTCTGTCATGTATGTAATTTTTTTGCAATTTCTACCAGTAGAAATATTTACTATTATTAAGTTAAAACATTGTCCAATTAGGCATGCTGTTTTCTATAAATTCTATCTATATTTTAGTATGTATTGCTGTTGAGATACTCATTGTTAACCATGTTAATATTGTTTGAAACGTTGTAAAGATTTGTTAAAATTTCTATGTGAAGCTTTTCTCCCCTGGCCTGTAATGAAAATAAGCCAATTTTTCTCCCAGTCAGACAATCCCAGTAAACAAAGGCAGGCAATAAATATGTCTGTTTAATTATTTATGTCTGTTAATCTAGGGGTAAGTACAGAGATCATCAATGGATCTATTTTAAGCCATGGCCCAGGGTACTTTTGAACACATTCTCGTGCAATTGGGTGCAAAGTACAGAACTTTAATGAAAAAAAAGCACAATGTAAAATGTCCACCTTTTCATAAAATGTTGAATGTTATAAAACTGACTTGAAATATACACATGATGGTGTAGATTCATTTCATAGAACCTGTATAAGAGAGCAGAGAGAATTATAAATAACAGTAAGTAATTAATGTGAGGATGGTAGACTGCAGCAGGGAAGAATAATTAAAAAGTACGGTTATAAGTAATAGTGCAACTTTTCCAGGATAAGAGACTTTAGTCTAATTCTGGTATTAGTCAGCAGATGCTAAGGATGTGAAAAGGTAAAGATTAGCTTTCAGTTGTACTCACAAGTATAGCTTATTCTATAGTAGTTCATAAGCTAAGAGGTACTCTGGTTCGATTCTCAGCTGGGGTGCCTTCTGTGTGGAGTCTGCATCTCCTCCCTCTGGTCGCGTGGGTTTTCTCCGGGTGCTCCGGTTTCCTCCCACATCCCAAAGACATGCAGTAGGTGGATTGGACACTCTAAATTGGCCCTAGGTGTGTGTGTGTGTGTGTGTGTGTGTGTGTGTGTGTGTGTGTGTGTGTGTGTGTGTGTGTGTCTTCTGTGGAAGGTTGGGCGCTGGGCTGGCAACTCAACACCGTAAAAACTCCACTGCCAATCATGAGTGGACAAATGATCCGCTGTGGCGACCCCTAACCGGGAAAAGCCAAAAGAAGAAGAAGGGTGCACAGAAGCAAACTGTTTCTTCTAATAACAGAATACAGATTAACTCCACCCAGAGCACATGCAGTTTACTACAGTTCTTATTACAAGAAAACTAAGAATGCTGATCAAGCTATGTTCCTGGCATTTTTAACTTGCATTTAAAAGCAAACCAAAAATATTTACTAACAGCAAATGTACTTTAATGTAGCAAAGTGCAGCTTGGCAGCTTCAACTTTGTACGTTTTGCCAGCATTCTTAATGCAATTCACATAAGTGTGTACATGTGAGTGCACAGCAGTACATGCATGCAAGTGCGTGAGTGCTTGTATGACTGCACACAAATGTTTGCATCTGTCTGTCTGCCTCTGGGTGGTCACCCTTGTACATGCATTTCTTCATAACTCAGTAGTTATGCAGAAGCACATTTCTCAGATGTCATATTTTTGTCCTGTCCCTTATACAATTTTTGATTTTCTGGTAAATTCCTGAGGAATTCAGAAAAGTCAGTAGCACAGGACATTAATAGAGTTGTGTACCTCTTATTGTTCAGAAACTGCATGACTATGCAATGTTTTTTTTGTTACATTAACTGTAATTATTTAAGTGACAGAGTAATATAAAAACAAATCCTTGATTTTGCCCTAACCCCATTAATTTTTGCTATCTCAAGAAATCTTGAGAAAGAAGTTCAGAGGTATGCAAGCAACTATACTGCTCAACTGCAACCAATTTTGAGATGCTCTTATAAGTTTTACTTCACATTTTTTCCCTGTACCTAGTTTTCTGGTAAATCACTGAGAATTACAGGCATGGCAATAATGCCAGGCATTAGCGTTTCATAATTCTCATTGCTCAGAAAATAAATGTTGATGCAAATCCTGTTCTGTTATCTTTTTAATTGAAATAGAGTAATATTAAAAGTATACCAGGTTTTGTCCTTGTTACTTTTTGCTATGTCTACAATTCTTGATCATAGAAGTTGGGAAGTATGCAAGGAACCATACCTCTTAGTTCCCCTGGATTTTGCATGATGTCTTGGACTTTGGCTCATAGTTTCCTGCCCTATCCCTTATTTCCTGGTAAAGCACTGAGGATTGCAGTCAAGTCAGTACTTGTAGACAGAGTTTTATACTTTTTTTTTTTTGGAAATTCACACAGATGCAAAACCTGTTGTTCTGATAAACGTTTTAAATGAAGTATAGTATTTAAAATTGCCCCAGATATCTTTCTCTATTATTTTTGGCAAAGTCCATAATTCTTAAGCATACAAGTTGAGAGGTATATAGGGACCCCCATGTTGACTGTGACAAAATTTAAAAATAATGTACGTTCTGCTGTGATCTGCATCTGTTGTTACCACTGGCCATAGTTTTATTCGGTTTCCTATCACAATTTAAAAAAAAAAAAAATACCTGCAAAGAGAAAACTGTCTCTGAATATCCACAGCCATACAATTAACAGCAGTGTCCTAGTCACCTGATTCCATTTCTAAATCATAGTAACATGTAACTAGAGACTACTGACTCAGAACTAAGATCCTTTGCTAAGGGCAATGCATAGTAATAGGCCACGAGTTGGCTACCCATATCATAGAATGATGATAATGATGATAACATGGCACAGTTGTTAGCATTGTTACCTCACTGCAAGAGGTTCTCCAGTTCGATTTTCAGTCAGGATTGCCTTCTGTGCGGAGTCTGCTTGTCATTCCTGCATTCGTGTGGGTTCCCTCCGGGTGCTCTGGTTTCTTCCCACATCACAAAGACATTCATCTACAGCATTTCTCCCTGGGCCTCCGCTAAAAGTTGGCTCATTCCAAGTCGGACTTTCCCAGTAAACAAATGATGTTATGTAGTCCTATCTCGCCATAATTCTTGCTGGATGGGTTCGGAGCCGATACTCTGCTCCGACTCGGTCGATACTAAAGCTTGAGAGCTTTTACTTGCTCGAGGCTAACCCCTATCCTATGGTGCCTCCTGGCAATTCCCCAGATCTTGTTTGCTGCGAAAGCTTCGAGGCTGTCTCCTTACTGGTTCATTGGCTAAGTAGATTTTTTGATAAATCTTGTTATTTCTCGTCCTTTTCTTCATATTTCTACTTTAATAGTTATTATCTATTACCTAGTGTGTGTATTGTTGAGTGTTTGATCCCCTATTCCACCTTTTTAGGATTATATGGCCCGTTTTAGTTAGAGGGCCGTAGTTGCCCACATAAATTAGAGGGCCTTTCCTCCCTGAGTGCTAGTCCTTCTTCCCTTTAAAAAAAAAAAAAAATATATATATATATATATATATATATATATATATATATATATATATAAACTTTTCTTCTCTTCATAACTTTGCTGTTAGTTGTAGTTAGTATTGTTATAACTGTAATTGTTGTTAGCCTTGTTTTCTTGTCAGCATGTCTAAAGAGAAAGATAGAGAACATAAGGAACACTGCCCTTCTGGCTTCAAAAAATGAGACAAGTGTTCACAAAAAATGGACTGGTAAAACAAAAACCAGAAAGGCTCCACAATAGAAAAACACTTTAATTGACTTATTAGACTAGGTATATTATTGTTAAAAAATGTTTTTAGTTTTAATTGTTAGGTGAATTTTGACATTTAAATATTCAATTGACTAACACTTTTGATTGGTTTTAATAAGTGGGTGTGTGTATGAACTGACTTTTAAGAACTTGAATTTGCTTTTCACATTTCACTCTGATGATGCCCATCTTTATGAACGGGTGAAAGCGCTTAGTGAATTTAACTTGACTCTGTACTCGCCAGGTCACTGTTCTGTTGTTTTGTCAGTTAAAGCATTTTTCTATCGTGGAGCATTTCTGGGTTTTGTTTTACCAGTCTAGTTTGTTGGCCTTAACGTTTGTGGCGGTCACAAAAAAATGTCATTGACTGACAGTCACACTAGCTGTGTGTACTGTCTGGGAGAAGCTCATTTACAAGAACCCTGTACTTTTTGACATGCCTTCAGTACTAGGGTTCTTAATGAGAGAAAATGTAAATTGATAGACAGGGTCACAGGGGTCTTATGACTAGTTCCTTCCAGGAACAGCTGGAACTTGGTCAGACATCTCCCAAAACTGTGAAGAGAAAATCTTTGGTTACAGCTTCGGAGCCATCTAAAAAGTTTAAAGCGATGGAGCCAATGAGTTCTGGCTCCGATTCCGCTTCTTCTGTCTCTGTGATGTCAGTTTCTTCAGTGTTGAGGCAACCTTCGGTATCAAGACACTCACCAATTATTGACCCTATTTCACCAAAGTTGAGGTCTCCTGTTTTAGAAAGGCGGAGATCTCCTTCTGTCTCCACCCGTTCCTCCAGGACACTTTCAGATGAGGATATCGAGCAGGTGGTGAAGAGGTTGTTCTGTGCCCCAGCTCTGGCCAAAAAGTTAGCTCTTCCAGACCCAAAGGCTTCGGAGCCATCCCATCTCCAGACTATTGCTCCTCCTCCGACTGCTTCACATTCGTAGTTGAAAACTTTGGGTCCTTCGGTGTTGGATCCTTTGGTTGCAAAAAGTCTTCCTGCTTTCTCGGAACCGATAACTCTGTCCTCAGCAGCTCAGTCTGGAGCTGAGGAATCTGGGAGCTGACGCTCTCAAGTCGACTCCGATGGGGATAGTCATCCTGGTTTTTCTTCTGAACTGGCTCGACTGAGCTCGGTTCCCACATCAGCTTCAGAACCTGCCCCTCCTGTTTAAAGCCGACCTCCCGTCTCCTCAGAGCAGAGGTCATCTTCGGAGTGGGGTGGAAAGGCTTTAGAAGCAATAGAAAAAGCTTTGTCCAGTGCCAATGCCCTGCCTTTGGACTTGATGTCACACCAGCAGCCGGCAGCAATCTATTCTCCCCCGCCTCCCCCTCAGCGTAGGGAACCAGTGACTCAAGCAGCCCCCATTGGAGGTGTCCCCTCTTCTGAGACCTCCCCAGATTATCCCACTGGACAGCTCCATCGGAAGAGACTTTGTAAGAGGAAGCACATTGACTCACCCGAGTCTGTCATGTCAGACACTGATTTGGATGAGTCAGAAGGGTCCCCCTAGATCCCCCTCTGAGGATGTCTCTTTTGCTGACATCCTTGAAATCCTTAGACAGAGGGGTGATTGGAAGACCTCTAAGCCTACTGAGGATGAATCAGTGTACCTTAAGGGCTTTGGTTCCTGACCTTCCAGCTCATGGGTGACACTGCCTTATGACCAACTCTTGGTGGTCATATCCCTGAAAGCCTGGACCTCCCCGGACATAGTGGAGCCTGTCTCGAGGAGGCTAAACAAATTTGACTGCTCTGGAAGATAAGTCCTTTCTTTCTAAGGGAGTTCCTGTGGATGCTATGGTGGTAGCAGCAGCTACAAAAAAGGAGTTGTCCGAGACATTTTCTAATATCCATCCTCTTAATAAAGAGTCCAGAATGTACCTTCTCTTCAGTGGCATTTACCTTACGATCACTGAATTACCTGTCCCATTTTACTAGACTTCAAAGGGATCTCCTGAAGGAGTTGGGAGACACCCTTTAGGGTTCAGTAGCTTCAGGATCCATGGACAAGTTATCTGCGCAGCTCTCCACCCTTACGTCTATAGCTAACTCCTCCATGAGGCTGATGTCCTATGCAGCTGACGGACTGAGCAGGGCAGCCGCAGCAGGAATTTCTCTTAGGAGACATTCTTGGATGCATCTATGTAACTTCACAGAATCCTTTAAGTCTTCCTTTACCAATGTCCCCTTTGATGGTTCAACTCTTTTTGGACCACAGGTAAAAGAGACTTTGACCAGGTGCAAGCAGGAAGGGAAAACCTTATCTGCTGTTGAAGTCCGTTTCTCCCTTCCTTCTAGACCCTATCCCAAGGGTCAAACAGGAGGAAGAATGTGGTTCCATAAATCCCAAAAAGGTTTCCCTCAGGCACAAGGTCAACCCTCCCCTAGAGGCAGAGGGGGGTTATAATGGAAGATGCCCCCCCCCCTTGCTGCAGAGGAGGTCCGCAATATCAAAGAGATAGAGAAATTTTCTCTGATCATCCCTTCCATCACCCTTGAGGGGTTGCCCGACTGTCCATCTCAGGAGGCAGTTGGGGATCGTCTTTCACTGTACCCAAGCACCTGACTACAAATTACCCAAGATCATTCGGTACAAACAATAATTTCCAGAGTTTACCTTATTTTCTTTCTTTCCAATCCCCCAGTAAACCAGTCTGTACCAGATATGCCACCCATTCAGTTAGACTGTGCAACAACAGAAGTCATCTCGTTGCTTCAAAAAAGAGTCATCCAAGAAGTCCCCACAGAGCAAATAGGAGCTAGAAATTACTCACAATTCTTTTTAGTTCCAAAAAAGACAGGGGACTGGAGATCAATTCTAGATCTCATCAAACTCAACAAGTCTGTAAAGAAATTGAAGTTCCGTATGATCACTCTGCAGTCAATATTTCCCTTTATAGGGAAAGGCAATTGGATGTGCTCAATAGATCTTCAAGATGTGTACTACCCTATCAAAATGGACAGGCACTCCAGAAGACACCTAAGCTTTCGACTGGGAGCCAGTCATTTTCAATTTTGAACACTGCCCTTCGGCCTCACTACAGCCCTCAGAGTGTTCACCAAATGCATGGCAGTGGTAATGGCTCAGCTGAGACGTCAAGGATTCCAGGTGTTTCTGTATCTAGACGACTGGCTCCTCACTGCTACCACCAAGCACCAACTAATCAGAACCAGGGACAAGACTCTATCCTTGTGCACCAGACTAGGCATTACAATAAACCTAAAAAAATCAGCCTTATTTCCATCGCAGCACATTGTATTCTTAGGCTCAGAAATAGACAACCACCATGACAGCAAAATTGACACCAGAATGGATAGAATCATTGCACAACTAAGTCAAATCCTTGCTGAAGAAAGACAAAGTACAGGCCAGTATAGTCCTTCAGGTCCTAGGGACTATGGCTTCCACCATTCTCTTAGTTCCCCTAGCCCATCTGCACATGAGAGTACTTCAGTGGCTGCTATTTGCCTAGTGGTCAATGCAGAATCTCCCCCTGTCTCACCAAATACTCATCACAAATTCTTGCAAGAAGGATCTAACATGGTGGTTACATACGGATCAACTTCATCTAGGTCACCCACTTGCTCCCCCTCAACAAAATGCAGTCTTGACCACAGACGCCTCCCAGATAGGATGGGGGGCATTATCTGGGAATGACGATCCAAGGTATTTGACAGGATCACGAGAATCACTTGCACATAAATATTCTGAAGATGAGAGTGATGCTATACGCGTTGCAAGCACTTCACAGTTCTCTTCCCATTGGGACAATTGCGATTCAATCAGACAACATGTCTCTAGTGAGGTACATAAGCAAGGTGGAACCAAATCTTACCCACTTTGTTGAGAGGCTTTAAGAGTATGGAAATAGGTGATGGACGCTCAACGCTTTCTGGTAGCAACGCACATCCTGGGAAAGTCCAATGTGATAGCAAACAAACTCAGTCGAGCAATTCTGATGCTTCACGAGTGGTCCCTGAATTCAGAAGTTGCAGAAGAGATTGTTTGCAAATGGGACCAGCTTTGCTGCGACCTATTTGCCACATACATAAACACCAAATGCAGCAGCTACTTTGCCCTAATTCCCCATCCAGGGATGTCACCCAGGGATGCTCTGGTCCACAATTGGCCTCCGGGACTCCTTTTTGTTTTTCCACCCTTTCCTCTCATACCAAAAGTGATTCAGAAAGCAAAACTGTTGAAGAGTACCCTGATCCTCATTGCTCCTTACTGGCCTCACCAAGTCTGGTTCCCCTTCCTGTGGCCCTATCTCTTAGAGGAACCATGGATTCTGGAACCATCTTCAGACCTTGTGATTCATCAGTCAGGGCAGTTCCATCCTACTATCCAAACCCTGAAATTGACAGCATGGCTGCTGCAGTTTCACGACTAGCCAGGTGTGTTTTCCTTTCCCCTACAGTCAAACACATTCTGATTTCTTCACACAAACCTTCTACCAGGAAATTATACTCCAGTAAATGGAAAAGGTTCTCCATTTGGCTAGCAAACCAAGGCATATATCCCTACTCAGCTCCCATAGAGTCTATCCTGTCCTTCCTGGCATCCATTTTTCATGAAGGAGCTGCAGCTGGTACTATTAAAGTTCAGTTAGCTGCCATCTCTAATTATCATTTTGGCTACATGGGAAATCCAATCATGTCCCACTCCTTATGCAAAACATTTTTGAAAGGAGTCCTCCTTCTCAGACCTCCAATCAGGCAGCCACCGAAGCCCTGGGACCTAAACCTTTTTCTTACATCTTTAATTTATCCACCTTTTGAACCCTCATCTTCATTGGATCTGAAATTCTTGAACTGAGGAGCATGTTTGCATGCAGTGGAGGGACATTTTTTGCTGTTTACACTATCTACAGGCTGAAAGAGGAAGGATATAAGGAAAAGGCAAAGGAAGTAGCAGAACAAAGGAAATGCACTACAAATCAGCAATATAGGAGTCTGCAACCCACAATAGGCCAATGAAAGCACAATAAGACAGGTGGCTGCATAGCTGAAAATGGGAAGAAATTTAAATAAAAAATAAGGGGGCAACAGCACAAAATAAAGGAGAAATGAAGTAGAAATCACTACTATGGGATACTTACAAGTCAGAATTGGTATGTGTGTCTCCATGTATTTGTCACAATTGGAATGGCCACGATGCTTTCTCACTAAAAGAATCAGGCCCTAAACTGTAAAAACTATGCAGACCTTCTCATGGCCTACCCCTTTCCTCAGTGTCATAAGGCTACTGAGAGGAGGCTACTGCCTTCCATATAGACCTTCAACAAACTCTAGCTTGTCAGATTTATTACACATTTTTTTAAGCCCAATAGTGTCTTAAACCCCCACTAAGGGATCCCAACATACCTCTCAGCTGTCCAAATTTTCACAGAATGTCCAGATTTTTGCCTCATATTTTTGGTCTATTTCTCATAACATCTCTGGTTTTCTTGCAAATCATTCAGGATTGAAGTTGCTAAATATATTCAACTGGATGTATAAGAGAATTTAAGTACCTTTATCTGCACTTTTTAAAAAAAAATACAGTATTTAATTTGATTTAAACTGTGTTGAAGGAATATTTAACTGAACTGGCAGTTTTAACTCTGCTCTTCAGTAACTTGAACTGAAGCTAGTGTTTGCTGAATGTTGTTATTTGCTAGTAATTACAGGTGTGGGGGTAGCCACATTCTTTGATTTCCTGTCCTTGCCTATTTAAGTGTTACAGTGTGAAATATTTTCTGCTTAAAAGCCTCAGCTTTGGCCGGCTAAGAACTTGGTTATATTCAACTGGACGTATAAGAGAATTTAAGTACCTTTATCTGCACTTTTAAAAAAAAAAAAATACAGTATTTAATTTGATTTAAACTGTGTTGAAGGAATATTTAACTGAACTGGCAGTTTTAACTCTGCTCTTCAGTTATTCCCACCCACTCTCTCTGTTTTTGTTTTGGTGTTAATCTTAGTGGCCTTGAAACTGCCTGCCCCTCAGCCTGCCTCTGGGCCCATCTCATTTGCTCACTCAACTGAGTGCAGTGAGATCATATTCTGATTTCAGGCACTCCTACTGTGTACAAAGAGAGCATCTGGGAAACAGACAAAAAAAAAATTAAGCTTATTTCCTGCATTTCCTGTTAAGTGGTATAGACTATTTATAGGCTTCTGAGCCCCCAAGCCCTTCTGTGTTTGAGGGAAGCCTTCTAGCTTGTTTTTTTTTCTTATAACTAGTCAGTTTTCTAGTTTCAGCACTGAAATCTGTTTCTTTGATCTCAGCACTTGTTCAGATTAAAAAAAAAAAAAAAAAAAAAAAAAAAAATTCATCTGCTTTTACTGTACTTGTGTTTCTACCTACTTCATTTTACTTTTGCATCATCTTAAAAATACTCAGTTGTATTTATTACCTTGGTGTAACTCATTCTAAAACCTTGGTTGGTTTAAACACTTGGGCTTAGGACCAGTTGTTTTGCACTGAGAGGTTTGTGGTCTGCACTGTGGCAGAAGCAGAACAGTAGCTTATCCTTCTAGGTTGGGGAACTGCTGATTGAGGGGCTCAGTGTCTGTTATTCCTAAAAGATGCATTAATTCATGGTTTAAAGCACTTGGGCTTTCAGAGCCAGTTATTTTTACATTAAGAGGGTTTGTGGTCACTCTTGTGGAGGAGGAGGCTGGACTCTGCCCTTTCTGAGCTGGGAATTAGAATGGTTAAAGGCTTAAAGAAACATGCATGCATGCATATCTTTACTGTCTTACTGGAAGTTGAATTAGCCTTGTTTGCTGTGGCATGGAGCTGGATTAGGGCCCTGCTGGATCCTAGCTTTGTTTGTGTAACAGGCACTAACTAATCCAGACATTCTCTAAAGTATTGTACTATTGTACTTATTACTGCTTAGTTGTAACTTGATTAAGTGTAGTTATCATTCTAAGTCTTTTTGGATTAAGCACTTGGGCTTCCAGACCAGTTGTTTACATTAGGAAGGTTTGTGGCAAGAGCACTGTGAGGTGTAGCAGGACAGGTAGCTTTCATCCTTCTAAGTTGGGAACTGCTGCTGATTGAGAGCCCAGTGTCAAGTGTTGGATTCTGGTTTTAAGCACTTGGGCTTCAGGAGGATTAGTTAACATTAAGAAGGTTCATGGTCACAAAACTCTCTTGTGGGAGAAGAGGTGGACTCTGTGCCCTTCTGAGCTGGGTATTTCTTGTTAAAGGTTTATAGTGCCTGAATATTTGAACTGTATCTTACTGAAATTGGTACCTGTACTTGTTTGCTGTAGCATGGGCCAGAATCCAGGCCTGCTGGATGCTTTGTTTATATGCTTGTTGTTTGCTTGTTTGTTTGCTTGTTATTTCCCTGGAATGCTAATTCCACCCTAATCTGTGACTTCTCCAGCTTCTGTGAATCACTAGTGATATCTGCATTGCTTACTGTACTTATTTCCTTGTTTTTACACTTGAAAGAAAAGTTACTGTTTGTCGTTTTGCATTTGGTTACTTGTAACACATTGCACTCAAGTTACCTGGCACTTGCTCACTAAGCAATTATATAAGTCAGCACTAAAAATTAAAGCACTACACCCTCCTCCCCCACTGGCCCTTGTTTTCAATTATTAAGAAATTCCCAATATTATTCTAGCATGTCAAAAGGTCCAGTTGTCAATCTCCTCTCCGAAATCTCCGAATCTATCATGTATCTTTGCAATCATGTCTCCTCCCAGACCCCACTCTCCAGAGAACACAACCCTTAGCCAACACAAATACTAACAGAGAACTGGAGGGCTGCAACAAACTGGAGGCTGAGCTCTCTCAACTCACAGGAGCAAGACCACACACACAAACACACCACCACATACACACACCCCCAGCAACCACATGCTACCACACCTACACATCAGACACATAAACACACAACACCAAAGGAAAAAACTCTCACAAAAAAAATTTACCTAAACACACCAACACCTCAAGACAGACACCAACAAACAACTGCTACCAAACACCACCCACAAAGCACACACAGCCAAACACATCACAGCCAGCAAAAATACTTCACAGCCAAACCAGCCACAGTCACACACCACAACACCAGCGCCACATGTCACCACAGAACACAGTACAGACCACTCACCACTGCTGAACCATAGGCTGACACAACAGCTACACATGGTCACTCCACGGCAACACTCCACATACAAACACTCATTGCTGGTGCTGGTGACATGAGCCCAATATGGCATACCTCCCTGTCATTGATGATGAGAGACATAGAGGCGATACCTCCCTGAAGCTCATGTGAAAGACATAGAGAGGAGCTCTCCTGATTATGCCAGTATATCTACCTGACTGGGTAATGAAAAAGATTGACCTGTCACCAGATTTGACAATACTATGGCTTGATCATCAATATTCATTTTTAAAATCATTGTCTGGTCTGGGCATGCAAACCTGACACAGTCTGTCGCCGACATGCTTGACAATGCAGGGAGCACCTGTGCTTTGTACCCCCTCATCCACCCCTGGCACCCTTTGGCTTGCCACCTGGCTATAGGCCTCCTACAAAACCTATGCCTTTTAAAAAAAGGCTCAAAAACTAAAACCTATGCTCTAGATAACAAAAGATGAAGAAACTGAGCAAAATGCTGCTCAATGCCAATGGACTAAATGTAGGAGCCCCCTGTCTCATGGTTCTCAGAACCTCCTGTCTGTGCACCCTACTGAAAGAACTGAAACTCATGAGAGCAGACCACTTTTAGTAAAACCGGACCACCACCACAAGGTGTACACATCCCCAGGCCCCAAAACCCCACCCCTCACTAAAAGTAGGTGTCAGTGTTCACCCACAAAACACACACCTCACCTCAAGGTTGTACAACACAACCCTGAACATGGGAAACCAGCCAACTACACTAACCATAAACAATCTCTTGTAACCAACACAGCTTCCTCTCTAACCCCTCCCAAAATCCCCACACAGCCTTCCAAACACATTGGGTACCCCCCTTCAAACAAATCAACAACACACAGGAACATTCTATCAACTAACGAAACTTCTTAATAAATTCACACTCATCAATCTCAATCTAAACCCCATCACACTTGGTTCCTGTTTCCAAAAATTCAAATGCCAGAAAATACACTAAGCACTAATCAGAGAAAATCAAATGCCCCACACGATCACAAAACAACCAACAAAAAAAACAAAATCACACTAAAATCTCATCCCTCATTTCCTGATCCCTGATCCACAAAAAAGAAAACAGTGAAAACCACCTCCAAAGCAAACAAAACAAAAAGACCAAAGTGAAAACACCAAACCAAACTCTGAAGCCTAACCAAAAAACAAGAACCAAGACTCAGGCCCAGAGGGCAGCCAAGTGGGAATAAAACACCCAAGCTCTGATCAAAAAGGACAAAATCAAGCATATGAACAAAAAGAGGAAAACAAATAAAAGGCAAGGACAAATCCATGAAAGGCAACCCAGGCAAAAGGAGAGCCAAGCATTTAAAAATTACACAATAGAGAAAAAAAGCTATTACATGAAAAGACAAAATCCATAAATGGGAAGTCACCCAAGGAGGATAAGGTAAAAAAATAAAGTAAAAAAATAAAAAATTCAAGGCCAAGATTAAAAATCAAAATTGCAGAAGACATTAGGAACAAAAAAGCCTTTTTCAGCTCCCAAAGAGGAACCCCTGTTCTCTACCCAGAGATGCAGACCACAAGCTCAAAATGATACAAAAATCACTGAACATGAATTATTTGACCACCTGGTGGCAGACAGGTTCAGTGCAAACTGTGCCCCCTCCCCCCGGGAGAAGCTGCTCTCGGCCCAATGACGTCCCAGCCGTCCATAATCTTGTGATGCTCAAAGCTTCTGTGTCCTAAAAGCTAAAAACACAGCATCACATAACACACTGTGGTCCCCCTGCTGTGTGCTGGTGCCATAAACAAATGTAATTAAAAATCATCACAAGGCAGCTCTTTAATGCAAGCCTTAACACCAGATAAGGCAGATCATGCCTTTTGGCGTCCCCCACAAAGGTGGTGACTCTGGACGAGTCCACGGACCTGAGGATTATGGATGCACAGAGTTTTGAACTGCAAGGCTAATTCAAGCAGTCACCAAAGCTATGGAGCTTGAAAAAAGGGATAACCAGAACAAAGTGCCCGGGAGCCGGTGGAGTTTGGCTTGCACCCAGTGAGGAGGGCATTGAACACAGCCTCCTTTGATGAATTAAAACCCAGTTCTTCAAACCCTGTCTCCACAGAAGTACCCATAGAGCCCAATACCTTAAGGTATTGTGTCACAAAACATTGCAGAAAAATGTATGTCAGATTATCTGTTGGCTTAAAAAGTGTGCTGTATGCTGCAAGATTGGGTTTGAAAGGTAGTTGGGTTGTCAGAAGTCAGAGACACTTGCGTGTAAGTGTCCATAGGGGGCTAGTCTTTCAGATGGCCCCAAGGAAGGCATCCTTAGTCCCGGCTTGTTTTGGCTGACAGCTCCAGCAAACGACTGCAGGGTGGGAGGACTTTGGGAAAAAAAGTTTGCAGAGGGGAGCAAGAAGCCAAGGTGGAAAGAAAACTATAGTCAGATATTCAGGGCACAGAGGAGGTTGCATCCTACAATATAGCTGTACAGAGCATCAAAAAAAGTTTCAAATCACAAAAAATGTTATATCATAAAAAATCAAGTAAGTCAAAAAGGTTATCAGGCAATCCACTAAGCACAGAAGAGCCACTTCAGGGACCTGGGGAAGACTTGGGAAGATGGGACCCAGTTACTACCCCAAATTGCTCACCTTCACATCCACTATGGATCTTGCCCACCAAGGCAGAGAGGTGGAACTCTGTCAGACCAAGACTCATAGTGATGCCCAGGACTCTTCATACCAGCATCCACAGGAATAGTACAGACCCAAATTAATGATGATGACCCAACAAGAAAGTCCAAAACCAAATCCAACCCTCCTCCCCAAGCGCCAGGACTCACCAAAATCCTAACTCCAAGGCCAAATCAACAGGATAAACTGCCCATGTCAGACAATGAATACAAATTCATCAGAGGTGACATGTCTCAAAGTCAAGACTCCTGCCACCTCAAAAATGCTTAAACCAAAAAACACAAATCAGCAATCCACTGAAACCTTAGCACCAAAATCACCAAACCTATCCGTGGATGAAATAGGGGAGGCTGGAGGATATCAGGGAGAGCTAGAATCTGCCTATGCCATGGGGAGACTCCCAGAGCTCTTTTCCTTCAAAGAGCACCTAAGTGTGAGGCAGCACAAACTCTTGGCTTGCACGAAACAGAAGAAGGCGGGAACCTAAATAATGACAGCCATTTGATTTGTAGACTTCATTTCTTTCAGAAAATGCATGCCAACACCAAACCTTTCATTCTAGTATCTTTCTAAGTTTAGAAGAGCAATATTTAAAATGTGTTATTTTTTGGCCTTAGCCCCCCCCCATTATTTTTGCCATTGCCCGGATTTCTTGTGCTAAAAGTTTGAGAGGTATGGATCCAAACTTGCTTTATAAAATACACAGAACATGTTTGATGGATAGGTATGTATCACAGAGAATACCACTGCTGTGGAACCATCTTACACTTCACATAAAGTACTTCACTTACTCTATTTAAATGTAATTTGGACCAATGGATGTGTAACCACAAACCCACGACTGGTTTAGCACCCCTGTCCCTCATGGATAGGGGAAATATGTAAATCTCCCAACATATGCTTGCCTCTGAATTATTCATATGTGAAATATAAGGACTAGAAAGTGTAAAATTCCCTTACAAGGCAGAATAGTCCATGGCAAATAATTTTCCTAGCATAAAGTTATTTAATTCAGAGTAAAATCATTGTTTTTCTTTAAACAAATAAATTTGTGTAAGGTTTTCCCGAGCAGAGTACTTATCTGCCCAGCCTTGACAGGTTACTAGCAACTTTCTAAATTTATAAGAGCAATATTAAAAATTTCTCTCCCTTTCTGGGACTTTGTCCCCCATTATTTTAATTTTTTTTTCAGATTTCTTGGGCTAAGATGTTGAGAGTTATGGTGGTAACAGCACACTCTACCTAGAGAGATACAAGTTTTTTCCTTATGGCTGTGAATGACTGCAGTGTTCCTATACATTGTGAAGTAAACACTAGAGATGTTGCCTAGGAGAACTGATCTCAATACTTACTTTTTTACTACTTACTTTTTTTTTTTAACAGCTGGATTGATATGCGGGTAGTGGTAACATTACTTATTGCTCACAGACTTGATTCTGTCTTATTTTTTTTTTCTGTAATTAATTATTACAGTGATGGGGATGTAGATTTTTTTTCTAAGTTAGCAGTCAGCAGGTCCTGTTATCTGGCACAAGAGATCCTGTTATAAGGACAATTGCTAACTATAAACATCCTCAAAATTTTAACAAGTTTTTTTATTTTTTTTCTCTTGGAGGGTGAGGCATTTTTTTTAAATACTTGCAGAAGAGCAGCAGTATCTGTGGCCAGTGGTTGGAGACACTGCCCACAGCAACAATCCATTTGTGTTTTTGTTTTTCTTCCTCCTGAATGAGACTGAGGTACCTGTGAATAACCACAACCATGTCTGTTTACATTGCAAAGCAAACTAGAGATCAGTTGTCTAAAAGAGCCAGTCTTGATGCTTACCAAATCTCATCTTTAGGGATGGCTCCCCGCCTTCCAAAGCAGCAGGATGCAAGACCGTGTGCAGTGGTAACATATCTCTCAACTCTCCAGATCTTCGCAGAATGTCCCAATTTTTTTTGCCTTGTGAATTGGTCTGTTTCTCATAAATTTTGTAGTTTTCTGGCAAATCACTGTTGATTGAATTCAGTAAATAAGGACACACATTTGAGTTTCAGACTTCATATATTTCAGAAAGTGCATGCCAACACAAAATCCGATTATTCTAGGAACTTAATATATGTGTGTGTGTGCACGTGTGCATGTGTGTATGTGTGTGTGTGTGTATGTGTATATACATACACACCACACACACACATTTTTATCTATTTTTATTTATTTATATATATATATATATATATATATATATATATATATATATATATATATATATATATATAAAATGTATGTATAGCAAGTTTGCATGTCAGACCTATGTCCCTCTTGGACAGGAGCAGTTGGTGCTGTTCACAGGCTCCAGCTGCAGATATAGACCATACAACATGGTCAATAATGGAACAAGGTTATAACATGGGTAGACTTATAAAGGTCCGAAGGCCATTAGCTAGTAACTTCCTATGAACCTATGAATCTGAGTCTCCAATAACTGGAATGTTGGATTCTGTGGTGACTTGCCTATTGTGCTTAGAAGCAGAGGCTCCATGAAATGTAGCCATACATATTGATGTAAATACATCTCTCACATTCCATATATTTGTTTGAGAATTAACTGGTTATCAATAAACATGAGATAATTTCTACATTGCCTCAATAATAATTTCTACATTGCCTCAGTATGCCCATATCCACCAAGCTGGTAAGGGAGATAATGGGAAAGTTCATATTCATGGCAACAGACCCTTTTATCGGCTGGAAAGGCTCACCCAGACTCTGCTACAGTTTGCTCTGAGGGAAATGTTAGTTGGCTTTTTATTTGCTGTATTCTGCATTACTTTATTGCCTTTTTCTATTTTGTATACTGATTTGTTTTCTTTACACTGTTTTACTTGTATTCTGCTTTTAACAAGAAGTTATGTACTCACCATAACGTTCGATGTATGTAGTCCATCTTGCCTCACATTCTTACCCGTGGGTTTGTAGCCGAATGTCGGCTCCGACTCAGCCAAACCTTTTTAGCTCTAAGTCTTTCTATTGCCTGGGCTAAGATGGTATCCCCTGCTGCACTGCTCTCTATCCCCAGATCTAGTTTGCTGTGAGAACCAGCACTCATTCTCCATGCATAACAACACCTAAGGAAAGGAAGAACAGACCAAGAATGAAGGGAGCTCTGAAACCAGACCTAACCTCCAGATCCTTCAGGACGGGGGAAGGAGAGGGGGTAAGAATGTGAGGTGAGATGGACTACATACATTGAACATTATGGTGAGTACATAACGTCTTGATGTTATGTAGTCCAATCTCACCTACATTCTTACCCGTGGGACAGCGTCCCCAGCACCTAAATCCTGGGAGGCTCAGTGGAAAATACTCCAGAGCACTGTGGAACCAAAGGAAGGCCTGCCCCTAGATACCACATCCAACTTGTAATGAGTAACAAAGGCATGAGGAGATGCCCAAGTAGCCGCAGCACAAATATCATCCATAGACAATTTGGCCTGAAAAGCTGTAGATGTAGATACAGACCGATTTAGAGTGAGCCTTCACCCGGAACGGTAAATCTTTACCCCCTGAGGAATAAATGAAAGAAATACAACTGGAAATCCACCTGGACAATGTGACTTTGGAGACAGGAGACCCAATTCTGTTTTCCGAAAAGGAAACAAACAACTGATCAGATTTTCTGAGGTCTTTCATTCTGTGCAAATAAAAACATAATTGTCTGTGCACATCCAATTGATGAAATTTGAATTCTGCCTTGTTTGAAAAATGGGGAAAAAACAGTGGCAATTCAATAGATTGGTTAAGATTACTGAGTGACACCACTTTGGGAAGAAAAGAGGGGTTTGGTCTGAAAGAAACCCTGTCCTTATGAAAAATCAAATAAAGGGGTTTGATTGATAAAGCTTGAAGCTCCGAAACACGTCTGGCTGATGTCATGGCTACTAAAAAGACAGTCTTCCAAGTTAAGAATTTTAAATCGCAAGTGGCTGCAGGCTCAAAGAGGGGTGAAGTAAGACCCTGTAGAACAAAGTTTAAGTCCCAAGGCATAACATGTTCCGATACTGGAGGATGAAGTAACAAAGTGCACTTCAGGAAAGCCTTACATCGTCTATGTGCCATCAGGCTAGGCTTGTCTGCGACATGAAAGGTAGACATCACCGCCGACTGGACTTTAATGGTAGCGGCCGGTGAACCCTGGTTAAAGAGCATAGACAAGAACTCCAATATGGACGAAATTGGAGCTGTGTAAGGGTCAATCTTTTTGGCATGTGCCCAGATTGAAAACCTCTTCCATTTGCTGTAATAAATCTTCCTGGTTGAAGGCTTATGAGAGGAAGATAAAATATGAACCACCTCTGGTGAAATATGATGAAGCCTAACTAATGACGGAAGTGGAGTAGCCAGGCTGTCAACCAGAGGGTCCGAAGAGAGGGATGGAGCTGCCCTGACATGAGTGTCAGTAAGTCAGAATCCAAGGAGCATCCATGAGATAGGGATGGAGAAAGGGGAACCAAATTTGACGAGGCCAGTGTGGGGCAATCAGAATCATTCTGCTTCAAGGATTGCACTTTCTGAATAACCTTTGATAGCAAGGGGACCGGAAGGAAGGCATATAGTAGACCGGAGGGCCAATCGTGAGCTAGAGCATCCCTGGGTTACTCCCCCTGAGGGGGGGATCAACGTGAAGTAGCTGCTGCATTTGCCATTGAGGGGGCTGGCAAAAAGGTCGCAGCAAGGCTGACCCCACCTGCGGAAGATCTGTTCTGCAACTTGACAGTTCAGCATCAGAATAGCTCTGCTTAGCCTGTCTGCGATCACATTGGACTTCCCCGGAATGTGCGTTGCCACCAGAAAACATTGGGAAGACACTGCCCACTGCCACACTCTCATGGCCTCTCTGCAAAGGTGTTAAGACTTGGTTCCTCCTTGCTTGTTCAGATGCCACACCACTGCCATATTTTCTGAGTGGATTGCAATCGTCCCGAGAGGAAGAAAACTCTGAAGTGCTTGCAACGCTAGTAGCACAGCTCTCATCTCCAGGACATTGATATGCAGATGCATCTCGTGCTCTTGCCATGTGCCTTGGACAGTCCTGCCTAGATAATGCCCCCCCACCCCATCTGGGAGGCATCCATGGTCACCGTGGCAATCGGGGGCGCAGGAACGAAGGGCTTTCCTACATTCAGGTTGTCAGTGCGAAGCCACCAACTGAAATCCTGTTTGCACCTGTCTGTGAGTAGAATAGGCTGAGAAAGTAGAAGACGTTGAAGAGACCACTGGGCAAAGAGTAGCCACTGAAGGAACCTCATATGTAACCTTGCCAGAGGGACTAACATAATCATAGCAGCCATTGTCCCCAACAGTTGAGGACCCATCTTAAATTTGCTCTCCTCAGAGGGAGCAAGGTGTGAACTTGTTGTAGGACTCTGATTCTTTCCTGTGGTAGAAACGCCCACATGAGGACGGTGTCTAGTTCAGCGCCTATAAAAGTGACATGCTGTGAGGGCAACAAGCCAGATTTTTCCCAGTTCAATGTGATGCCCAACTGTTGACATAGGTTGATAGTAGCGTCCCTGGTCTGATGTAGTAGATGTCTGGTGGTGGCATTAAGGAGCCATTCATGCAGATATGGAAACACTTGGAATCCCTGACGTCTCAGGTGAGCAGTCACCACTGCCATGCAATTGGTAAACACCCTGGGGGCTGTGGTGAGACCAAAGGGCAGGGCTCACAACTGAAAATGACTGGCTCCCAGCCAGAAGCGTAGGTGACTTCTGGATGCCCTGTCCATCTTTATGTGGTAGTAAGCATCCTTGAGGTCGATGGAGCACATCCACACTTCTTTTCCCAAAATGGGAGAATAGACTGCAATGTGACCATTCGGAACTTGAACTTTTGCACATGGGTGTTCAAATGACTGAAATCCAATATGAGTCTCAGGTCCCCTGTCCTTTCTGGCACCAAAAAGAATCTGGAGCAAGTCCCTAATCAGATCTGGTCTGAGGGGAATTGTTGGATGGCTCCTTTTCCTAGCAGTTTTGAAACTTCTGAAGCTGTATAATCCCTTTGACTGGGTGGAACATCCGTGATTTTCTTGATTGGAGGGGGATTTGATGAGAAGGGAATGACATATCCTCCGGAAATTATTCGTAGAACCCATTGGTCCTGGGTGATGTCTTGCCAGGCCTCCGGGTATAATGATATTTGACCCCCGACTGGCTCCGGAAATACACAGTCGGGCCTCCCATCAGGAGCAGCAGTAGGGAGAACCATGAAAGCAATCACGGCCTCCCGAGTTGTGGGGGCCTCCTGTGCCCCTAGAGCAGCATCTCCCTGAATAACCACCCTCTCCCCATGCCTCTGGAGGAGGGCTCACCTTGTGCACCAGGGAAAAACCTCTCTGATTTCTTGAACCACATTTTGCCACCCCTCTGGGACTTGGTATAAGGCCTAGAGGGAAGGGAAAAATGGACTCCTATGGCAGACAGAGTTTTTCCCTCCTGCTCGCACCTGGTGAGAGTGTCTTTCACCTTGGTTCCGAACAAAGAGGAACCATCAAAAGGGGCATCTGTGAATGAAGACTTGAAGGCCTCCGCGAAATGACAAAGGTGCATCCAGGCCTGCCTCCTAAGAGCAACTCCTGAACTTGCTGCCCTACTCGCTCCTTCGGCTGCATAGGAGATTAGCCTCATGGAGGAGTTAACGATGGAATTGAGGCTAGACATCTGAGCGTTAACCATCTGAGCAACCGCCGCAGAAATGTTACCCGTGAGAGTATCTCCAAGCTCCTTGAAGAGATCTCTCTGGAGCCGTGTAAAGTGTGATAAATAATTCAATGACCGTAACGTAAAGGTCAATGAAGAACTGGTCCATGGTCCTAGACTCCTTGTTAGGGGGATGAACAGTGGAAGAAGTCTTGGCTAATTCCTTCTGAGTGGCAGCTGCCACTACCATGGCATCCACAGGGACACCCTTGGACAGAAATTCCTTATCAGGAGGAGCAGACAAAAATTTAATGGGTCTCCTGGGGACTGGTTCCACAGAGTCAGGGGTTTCCCACACCCTTCGACAAACCAAATCCAGAAGCTCGTCGAAGGGTGGAGATACCCAGGAGTTGGAGGGCTGAGCACCAAAGGCCTTCAGGAAGACCGACTCCTCCTCAGAGGGGGCTTTGGATGGCCAGTCACCTCTTTGTTTAAAAATCTCTAGGATGTCCGAGAAAGAAACATCCTCAGAGGATGACTTGGGGGACCCCTCCGATTCCTCGAGGTCGGTGTCTGATGTGCGAGACTCATTCTGGGAATCTATATGCTTCCTCTTGCATGTCTTCTTTCTGGGTGGCTCCTCAGGCAAAAACTCTGAGGGGCCCTCAGAAATGTGGGGACCACTCATGGGGGTATTCTGAGGCCTTTGGGCTCCGCTGTCTAGAGATAGATGATCAGAGACTTGCACCGGTGTAGTAGGGGACAGAATAACTGACCTGCATGATGCCACTGATGACCTGGCCAGCGCGCTCTGCATGGCCTCAAAGGCTGGTCCCCCCGAGTATGAAGAACAACCAGCCTCCAAAGCCACCAAAGGAGTCAAACTTCCCTGGGCCGAAGCACCGAGAGGGAGACTAGGAGCTGAGAGGTGTCCTGAAGCCTCTCCCTCGGGTCCAACCGAAGAATCCTGAGTCCTGAACCCCATGGACGGCGCCGACCGGGTTGGAGCTGACGTCGGCACAGATAAGCCAGGAGGGGCTGTCGGAACTGACCTAGGGATATCATGCAGAGCTGAGCACTCTGGCTCCGAAGGCTGAGGTGTGCTCTGAGGAGGAAGTATCGAAGCAGGTTGAGGGACCGGCTCCAGAGCCGACTGGGTCAGAGCCGAGAACAATTTTGCCAGAACCGGTGACTGAAGGAGTCTCTGCACCACTATCGATGCCATCTGATAAGGTCCTGAAGGATTTAGAGGATAGATAAGGAGATCGAGACCTCCTCTCCAAAGGGGACCTGCAAGAAGGGGATACTGGCCTAATGATAGGCGATTGGCTCCGAACAGGTTCCAAGAAGATTGGAGCCGAAGCAGGTTCCATAACAACTGACACTTCCTGTGGCTTCAAAGGCAATGGAGCTGAGGATGTCGAAGCAGACTTTGCTATTTTCTTCGGTGGCTCCGAGGAGACTGATGGAGCCGGAGATCTCTTTTTTGATTTAGAAGATTTAGCCTTAGAGCTGGAAGCACTCTCCAGACCCTCCTTGAAGGAGGGTTTCAGAAGTCCCTACCAAATCGATTTATTCTTCCTTTTCTGAAGAACTTACAGACTAAAAGCATGACAGAAGCTGCACGACTCCTGGAGATGAATCGCTCCCAGACAATATACACAGACGGAGTGTCCATCGGTAATGGACATTTTGTAACTGCACCTATAGCACTTCTTGAAGCCTGAGGGCTTGTGCTCCTTAGTATCTTTGGACATAGTTAACCAACAATAATAAAGCACCAAGACAATCAAACACTGAATAAAAGGACCGAAGGTCAAACAGTCACAAGGCGGGAAAAATCTACAACACAAAAATGCCACAAGATCTCTAAGTTAAACGACTAATACCTCTAATTTAAATGGTACTTAGTCCCGGTAAACTTAAGACACAAGGAAAGCAAGGGGACAGACTAGGTCCTCTAACTGAAAACAGGCCTAACCCGTTGGAAACAGCTAGTGGGATACCACAGAAAAACTATCCAAAACACAATTTTTTCACAAGACAAGAACACACAATAGCTATTAAAATAGCGTTTTGTTTGCAACAAATTTCTCTGATAAGGAAGAAAAAGGGTACTTAGCCACAGCCAAGAGCGAGACCACGTCTGAGCTACACGAGCGGCAAACGAGATCTGTAGATAGAGAGCAGTGCAGCATGGGATACCATCTTAGCCCAGCCAATAGAAAGACTTCGAGCTAAAAAAGTTTGGCCTAGTCGGAGCCGACATTCATCTCCGAACCCACGGGTAAGAATGTAGGTGAGATTGGACTGCATAACATCTGCATATTAAAATGTGAAAATACACTACAGCTCTGTTTCTTAAGAGTTAGAAATATTCCCCACCCACCCACCCACTCGGTTAATGATGTATTTTTTACTGTAATTGCCTGTCTGTCCCTTATGTTAATTTGACCATATATCTCATTCCCTCTCTGCTTTTACTGGCTGGTATGAGTAAGCACAAAATTATCATTTTGTGAAATCACTCCCCTTCAACTATTTAAATTTATTGGTCATCCTACTGTATTCCATAGTACCAGAATACAAAAGTGACTACCCCCTTTCAATCTATCTTGCTGTTTTAAAAATAGTGACTCTCCAGTAAAACTTAAGTTACCTACTTTCACATCTAACTCCTCTAGTGCACACTGCAGTGTTTTGGATAAACCATTTTTTCATCTTACCTTTAAGCATCTATTGCAAGACCACCAGTTATGGTAGAGCCCACATTCTGCCTCTCATTAGTCATCTTAGGATTAGCACTTCTGTTTTCTCCTGGTGAGAGAAGGAGTGCAGTTACATTATTTCCTGGAGACTGCTGATCACCGGAAAGCTTAATAACTGCTTTATAGCTGACAGCTTGGAATCTGTGCTTATATTCTGATCCTGTTAAGAGAAGTAGCAGAGTCCATTGATTCCTGACTTTTTTCTGGTTGGAGAATGAGAGTCTGCGCTTAATGTACCTGACTGGTCTGGTTGCTATTTGAGGCATCTATCAGAAAAAGTCTACAAGCCTGCAGACCCTTGCATCATCTGTGACAAGACTTTGGCTCACCAATGGTCTGGTTGCTATTCAAGGCATCTGATCTACCAGAAAAAGGTTACAAGCCTGCAGACCCTTGCATCATCTGGGACAAACTGTGGATCACCAAATAGGCCATGGCTTGCTTCTCTTATTGGGATTGGTGCTAACATTTTTCTTCTGGTGAGAGAAGAAGCAAAGGAGTACTATATCCCAACAGAGTGAAGCTGTGCTGAGACGAGCATTAGTAGTAGCCAGGCAGTAGCCATTCATGCGACTCCTCTCTTTTCATCATTCTTGACAAGCTAATTCTTTATTTTTCTGTAAGTACGGCTTGATTTCTTCCCAGCTTCAGAATATCTGCCTAAATACTTCATCCTTAAATTTTCAGGGCCAAAGTATTAGTTTCCCCTCAAGTGTTTGGCAGTGCTCTGTACAGACTCAGACACTTTGAGTGACATTTTTCTTGTAAAAGGAATATATACAGAAACAGCTCCTGAACTTAGTAATATTGGCCATCCCTCCTGGTATGTCTAAAGGTCAGTTCCCTGTGCTTTCTCCTATTAACCTGGTGAACGTGGACATTCTGAAGCAGTATAGCAACTGCCTCATGTACACAGATGACCCTCTCCTCTTACCTACCAACACTCAGACTTGTGAGAGATGCACTTATATATCCAAATTGGCAGCCACGCACTCTGAAGCCAAGACCGGAATAGCTGGTTCAGAGAAGGTCAACACCTGCACCACACCACATGCAACACATAGCCCTCCAGAACACCCACCATCACAACTCTCACATAAAAACACAAACCACACACCCACCTTCGTGGAGGCTCTCAATAGAAATCTACACAAACAGCAGAGACTTCCAAGGCAGAAACGCACTCGACCACCACAACACAGCACACACCACAAGACACATAGCTCACCTACACAGTGTGCTCCTCAACCTAAGCTCCTAAGGAAAAACAGCTCTCCATTTCATTTCCACTCCCTCTCCTTTTTTCCTTTCTCATAACTCACCCTAGTGACTCCCTTCATTTCCATGCCCTCTCCCTTTTTCCTTTCTCATAACTCACCCTAGTGACTCCCTTCATTTAATTTCTACTCCCTCTCCTTTTCCTCCTTTCTCATAACTCACCCTAGTGACTCCCTTCATTTAATTTCCACTCCCTCTCCCTTTCCTCCTTTCTCATAACTCACCCTAGTGACTCCCTTCATTTCCACGCCCTCTCCCTTTCCTCCTTTCTCATAACTCACCCTAGTGACTACCTTCATTTCATTTCCACTCCCTCTCCCTTTTTCCTTTCTCATAACTCACCCTAGTGACTCCCGTCATTTCATTTCCACTCCCTCTCCCTTTTTCCTTTCTCATAACTCACCCTAGTGACTACCGTCATTTCACTTCCTCTCCTCCTTTCTCACAACTCACCCTAGTGACTACCTTCATTTCATTTCTACTCCCGCTCCCTTTCCTCCTTTCTCATAACTCCCCTAGTGACTCCCTTCATTTAATTTCCACTCCCTCTCCCTTTCCTCCTTTCTCATAACTCACAATAGTGACTCCCTTCATTTAATTTCCACTCTTTCTCCATTTCCTCCTTTCTCATAATTCACCCTAGTGACCCCCTTCATTTCATTTCCACTCCCCCTCCCTTTTCCTTTCTCATAACTCACCCTAGTGACTCCCTTCATTTCATTTCCACTCCCCCTCCCTTTTTCCTTTCTCATAACTCACCCTAGTGACTCCCTTCATTTAATTTCCACTCTTTCTCCATTTCCTCCTTTCTCATAATTCACCCTAGTGACTCCCTTCATTTAATTTCCACTCCCTCTCCCTTTCCTCCTTTCTCATAGCTCACCCTAGTGACTCCCTTCATTTAATTTCCACTCCCTCTCCCTTTCCTCCTTTCTCATAACTCACCCTAGTGACTCCCTTCATTTAATTTCCACTCCCTCTCCCTTTCCTCCTTTCTCATAACTCACCCTAGTGACTCCCTTCATTTCCACTCCCTCTCCCTTTCCTCCTTTCTCATAACTCACCCTAGTGACTACCGTCATTTCATTTCCACTTTCTCTCCTCCTTTCTCACAACTCACCCTAGTGACTACCTTCATTTCATTTCCACTCCCTCTCCCTTTTTCCTTTCTCATAAATCAGCTTAGTGACTCCCTTCATTTCATTTCTACTCTCGCTCCCTTTCCTCCTTTCTCATAACTCCCCTAGTGACTCCCTTCATTTCATTTCCACTCCCTCTCCCTTTCCTCCTTTCTCATAGCTCACAATAGTGACTCCCTTCATTTAATTTCCACTCTTTCCCCGTTTACTCCTTTCTCATAACTCACCCTAGTGACTCCCTTCATTTCATTTCCACTCCCTCTCCTTTTTTCTTTCTCATAACTCACCCTAGTGACTCCCTTCATTTAATTTCTACTCCCTCTCCCTTTCCTCCTTTCTCATAACTCACCCTAGTGACTCCCTTCATTTAATTTCCACTCCCTCTCCCTTTCCTCCTTTCTCATAACTCACCCTAGTGACTCCCTTCATTTCCATGCCCTCTCCCTTTCCTCCTTTCTCATAACTCACCCTAGTGACTCCCTTCATTTCATTTCCACTCCCTCTCCCTTTTTTCCCTTCTCATAACTCATCCTATTCACTTTCACTGTTCTACTCTCCTGCTAATTCTTCCCACCTCTCACCTCATGAAACTGAGTGCATTAAGTGCCTGCACTCCAAATTATACTTGTGTACTACAAAATACTTGTTTTAATTTCATTCAGTACTTTGTTACAACACCTTGCTCAAATGTTATTTTTCTGTCTTATATATCTCTGTGTTTTTAGTAGTTTTGAAAACTGTATTGTACTTAACTTGGTTGATATTATTTTATTTATTTACCATTTGTTGACTGGGAAAGTCCGACTAGGTTCCACAGAGCCTGTTTTCAGCGGAGGCCCGAGGAGAAATGCTCCAGATGCATGTCTTTGAATCTATTAGCTTTGTAATAATAGAAGAACACAGGAATCCACAAACACAGGAAAATTACGATCTCCAGAAGCAAGCAGGACAAATAAGAATAACGCTCTTTATTTCAGGAATCACGTTTTCGCTCCCACAGTTGCAGAAGCTTCCTCAGCTAATAACAAATTGGTAAATTGGAAAATTCATTTTATATACCAATATATCATGATGTCACTTCCTTTTGTAATTAAAACAACAAACCACAAGGAAAGTGAAGTAAATAAAAACATCATTTTTTAAAATGTCACTTCATAAATTGAATATATGTTCCATATCCACACATTTTTAATATAATATAGTACAATACTAATAGGACAATATTACTAGTTCATATATAAACAAAATATAAAAATAAAAATAAAATTATAAAATGTGAAATATATATATATTGGATATATCAAAGTTAAAAACATCCATTTAGGCTTTCTAGGACCTATATTGAAAGGTATATGTATACCAGATATGTATATCACACTAAACCTAATATTTTTAATAAGTATATATGTATGTAGATATCCTTAAATTATCTCATATAACTTTTATATTTCAGAATAGCTGAAATATTACAGGATTCATTTAATCCAGGATAGGTAAAGGCATCTAATCCAATCTGCCACTCTAATTCTCTTATTTCAAGTAACAGAGCTTGAGGTCCGCCCCTAACTCCAGTTGTAACATGTTCAATACCCATAAACTGGAAACTATGTCCAGTGTTATACATAACATGTTTGGACAAAGCATTGTCCATCTTTTTGTTGTTTATCGCATAGAGATGTTGGTAAATTCGATCGCTAAACTTCCGATCGGTCTTCCCTATATAGAAGCAGGGGCAGCAGACACAAAAAGCAATGTAAACCACAGATTTTGTAGTACAATTAATTCTTGAGGTGATGGTATATTTCCTATCTCTAATGACAAATGAACTACCAACTTTCAAATAATTACACCTGTTGCAAAACCCACACATAGCTGTACCAGTTTGTCTATTAGAAAGTGTAGATGTCACGGGTCTCTGTAATAATTCTTTCAAATTATTTCCTCTTTTAAAGACTACAAGGGGGTGAGGTCCCAACTTTTGAAAAAGCACAGGATTATTAAAAATAAAGTACCAATTTTTCTTTATGATGTTCCATATAGCCCCAATATGTCTATTAAAAGTTAAGACAAGACTTGTCCTAAAGTTATTTTGGCTACAGGTTGTAACAACAGTAGTCTTCTGTTCTAACCCATTTTCTAAAGGTAAGTCTAAAGATTCACTGATTTCAATAATAGGGGTTTGGCCTTTACATTTTAACAAAGGCTGATAAAAACCTGAATTCCTTTTCATAGAGACTTCATAAATCAACTCATCTATTAAGTGAATAGGATACCCCCTATTTATAAACAGTTCTTTTAAGAAAGAACACTCAGACCTAAATGTTTCGAGTGTACTACACATGCGTACGGCTCTCACTAATTGTCCTTTGACAATAGATCTTTTCTGTTTGGCCGGGTGGTTGCTTGAATAATGCAGAAAGGCATTACAATAAGTCGGCTTTCTATAAATAGAAGCCAGAAAGCAGCCATTACTCTCATCCTTAGTTATTTCCACATCTAAATAATCAATGACAGTCATAGAGAACTTATAAGTGAATTTCAAAAATGGATTAGAGTTATTCATAAACTCAACTAAATCAACTGCTTCACTTTCACTCCCCTTAATCAAAATAAACACGTCATCTAAGAAACGTGTATAATATTTTACAATGTTGTTAAAGAGGGAATTATTCTTCAAAGTAACCTTTTCCCAATAAGCAACTACCAGGTTCGCCACGCTCCCTCCACATGGGGACCCCATGGCTATACCTTGTTTCTGTAGGTAGTATTGGTTATTGAAAAGGAAGAAGTTTGATGTTAAAACAATATCCAATAACTGTGTAACTAGAGAGATCTCGTTTTTTGTAGCTCCTAGAGCCTCTAACATCAGTTCACTCCATTCAATTGCTTCCTGATGTGGAATCGATGTATACAGATCGATAACATCGATCGTTAAGAAATTAAGTGATGGTTCAAAAGAAATACTACTTATTGACTCTAAGAAGGTCCAGGAATCTTTGCAAATCTCAGGTATTTGTTTTAAATATTTTGAAATAATGCCATCAATGACTCTGGCACATGGGTGGGTGATGGCACATCTGCCATCTATTAATGCCCGCATTGGTGGATTCGAAAGGTCCTTATGCAATTTTGGGCACCCAAACATTACAGGCACTTTAGGTGATAAAATGTTGATGGAAATTAAAGATGTCAGTGTCTATTAAGCCATCAATGAGTAGGTCACGAAAGTAGCCTCTGATTCTATTATGAGCACCCATCATTTCACTATAAGAAGCATGTGCATAAGCATCAGATTCTAAAATTAACTGCATTCTATCAATATATTCTGAGTTGTCAAAGATAGCTACCCCACCCCCCTTATCAGGTTTCATCACCCTTACTGATAGATCTCGAAGGCTATTTAATGCCTTAGTTTGTTCAAGTGTTATGTTACTGTGTGAATCAAACCATTTGATACCTTGAAAAAGGTGTCTTAGGTCTAATTCACAAACATTTTCAAATATATTAAGGTTAGGGTGTAAGGGGGGGGTTAAATGTACTGGGTAGCTTAAAGGGTGGTACCTCTCCAAGAGCTTCGCTACTAAACAATAGTTTTAAATTTAGCTTTCGTACATAACATTTTAACTCCACAAGGGTTTTGGCTAAATTTAGCCTTTGATCAGGTACAAAAGAAAAACCTTTTGCTAGCAGCTCAAATAGTTCTTGATCCACATCACACATAGAAAAGTTGTATACTTTGAAGTCCCCTTCTTTATTCAGTAAAACAGTAGGTTTTTCCGGTGGGATTGATGGAACTTCATCTCCATCCATAATTAAAGTCTCTTCTACAGGTGTAGGAGCATTATGAGGTCAGTGAAGTTTTAGGGGAAATTATTTGTTCTTGTGCCACCGGTTTTGGCCATTTTTGTTCTTTCCTCCTAAAAAAGGCTTTTGATACCTCTTATTGTTGTAATTCCCTTGGTTGTACTGTTGGGAAGACTTTATTCTGTTACTTCTCCTTAGTACCTGGTTTGAATTAGAACTACTCACGTTCTATAAATCGGTGATGTCATCATTTAAATTACTGTCCAGTACATCAGTCGGAGAATTATTATCATCCAAATCCTCAGTCACACCATTAAAATTCCCCTCATTAGTCAACTGCCTTGAAAGATTCGGGTATGCAAGCCCTTTGGAATAGGCTTGTCTATCCCTCACTAATTTTTTAGATTTAGTGAATTTCAACTTAACCATGAGCGCATCAATACTTTTAAATATGCGCTCATAGTCGTATTTATAGCTAATAAAGTCAATGTCATTCTTAATCATACCATCAAGCTTTTCAGTATCGGCAAGTAGGCCACTTATGTAGGTATTATAATATTTGACCATCAATTCCAATAACTGTAATCCTTGCTGATCGAATAGAGTTATTAAATCCCTTGAAAAGTTACAGTCACTAAAAGTTTGTGGGTCTGAGCGGTTCTCAGACCTTTTGGTATTATTTTCTCCAAAATACACTGCTGGAAGTAGGACACTTCCAATTGTAGCTTTTTAATTTTTAATAATTTTTGGTCAAAAGATTTTAAATTCTCACCTATATTATCAGTAGAATTGCCTGTTGTTTGATCCGATGGACGTGTACTCCCAGCGTCTTGTATAGCAAAACCAAAACAATCATTCTCCACCCAGGTAGAGAAAGAGGGTAGGCCAGTAGTTTCTCGGCTATTATTTGAAACCATGCTGTCCGACAGCTGTTGCCATAATCCTGATGTATTATCAGGCACTCTGTTACTATTTAATAATCCATCGAATGTCCGCAAACCAGCTGTGGTGGTAGAAATACTTCCTACTGCATCCACTCGCTGTGGAAAGGCCAAATTCGTTGTACCTGACGTTGATGGAGTCGATGCGTTAGGCACTCGACCGTTAACTGGTTGTTGACGGGTGGAATAGAACAATTAGAACTACTCAAGCTCCATTGCTTTGAGATCATACGATGTTAGACCATGAAAGTCCAGTATTTAGCCCACAGTTCCATTTTGAAGCAACACATTTTCCTTTCGATGGCGTCAAGCGCTTATCTAGCTGTTCAGGCAGCTGGTTCAATAACCCCAACAGAGCAGCGTTCGGTAGTTCATCCTCCTTATTTAATTCACTGGAACCCGAACAGGTTGGCGTCTCTGCTCCCAGAGGTTCCGGTTGACATACTAATAGAAGAACACAGGAATCCACAAACACAGGAAAATTACGATCTCCAGAAGCAAGCAGGACAAATAAGAATAACGCTCTTTATTTCAGGAATCACGTTTTAATCTCCATGATTGCAGAAGCTTCCTCAGCTAATAACAAATTGGTAAATTGGAAAATTCATTTTATATACCAATATATCATGATGTCACTTCCTTTTGTAATTAAAACAACAAACCACAAGGAAAGTGAAGTAAATAAAAACATCATTTTTAAAATGTCACTTCATAAATTGAATATATGTTCCATATCCACACATTTTTAATATAATATAGTACAATACTAATAGGACAATATTACTAGTTCATATATAAACAAAATATAAAAATAAAAATAAAATTATAAAATGTGAAATATATATATATTGGATATATCAAAGTTAAAAACATCCATTTAGGCTTTCTATGACCTATATTGAAAGGTATATGTATACCAGATATGTATATCACACTAAACCTAATATTTTAAGGATATCTACATACATACATACTTATTAAAAATATTAGGTTTAGTGTGATATATATCTCAATGTCTATTACTCTGCTCATAATATGGGTTACTTCAAATAATTTTAACTTTATATATCAATATATTTATAATTTTCACATTTGATATTTTATTTATTTTATATATGAACTAGTAATATTGACTCCTGTGTGTGTACTAATGTGGAAGTATGGGGCTATATATTCAATTGTGGGAATGTTTAATTTAAAATGATAGTTTTTGTTACTTCACTCATAATGAGTTATTGTATTAATTAGGCAAAAGAGTGAAGCATATTATGACCAGGCGGTAAATGAAGTTGCAATTTCGTTGATGGCTGAGGGCTCTGCAACAGGGCAGACGTCGTCTGAAACTTCCGCGTTCCTGAGGCGTGCTGTTGTCCTGCTTGCTGAGAAAGCAATTGAGCACTCGTTCCTGTGTTCTGTGTTCTTCTGTGTGCTGTCGGCGGCGGGAACCTCTGGGGTCAGCCTGGCAATTGGGTTCCGGGTGGGGATGAACTGAGCGTTGACGGGGCTGACGGGCAGGCGTCTGGAACTGTTAGTGGCTGACCAGGCTCAGCGATGTGGACAACAGACAACGACAACATATCGAAAAGGAAAAATGACGTTGCTTCAGCGCGGAACTGGCTGAAATGCGCAAACTGTCTGGACTCATGGTCTATTGTCGATTGGCGCGTCGTCAAGCAACGGTGGACGGTCTGATGTTCCACCGGTCGACAACGCGGCTGGTGCGGTGCTTGACGTGGGCACGTGAATCGGCGTCCGGCCGACTCCGTCGCCGTCGGTCACACGTTGTTTCCGGTGGTGCGGTAAATGCGGCAAGCTATTTCCACCACAGCTGGTTGTGGGAACGACCGATAGTTATTAAACGCGTGACGAAGTGCCTGATGTCTGTGATAACATCGAGACTCTGACGGCAACCGTCGGTTCAACATGTTCAAATAACCGGCTGACTTACTCTGGTGGAAGGCTGTGGTTATTGTTTCAGAACTGCTATGGGCGGCTAAACGCTGATCATCGGGACGTCGAGCGGTGAACAGTTACTGATGGGTGGGTGGATTGAAATCTTTGGGCCAAGGTGATGAGAATGAAAGCTACAGTGGAGGTGTCTACTCAACTGACCCCGGCAGTATTGGCCAGATAGTCTCAGGAATCAGTTCGAATTTCTGGTCTGTACAAATCTCTTGGTGATGACTTTCGAGGACAACAGCTCTGTTAGATCGTGGGCAGGATGCGATTGACCGGAATTGACAATAGTATAGCCGTGAGCTTGCCCGTGCGATATGGTCGCGATGCCTGGCGGTGACATTGCGGACGTTGACCAGCGCAGGCATGTCGACTGTGAGCATGCTGTTGAAAGCGGCTCATGATGATCATGTTAGGTTAATTCGCAAATCTAAGGTGGTGAGGATGAACAAGCCTATTCAGACTGCGCCAGACTCTTCAGGCGGTTCAAAGGCAGATGAGGCCTGTGGTGTGAACTGACAGCAGTGATATTCGGGCGATGGCTGGACGGTAACGGCCCAAATGATGACATCACCGACGACAGAAGGCGTGGTGGATGTGGAAAAACCGAAGTACTGGGAAGTAACAGGCAAAATCTTCTGACGGACAACGAAGATTACAACGTGGAAGGTCAAAAGCGGCACAGGAGGAAAGGGCTAAAATGACCAAAACATTGACGATAATGTTCTAAAACTGACCTGTCGTTCACGGTTGTGAAGGACTTCGGTATGGATGGAGAGATGATTCCGTAACGGGAACCGAGCATGCTGTTTACTGAATAAAGAAGGGGACTGTGCAAAAGTATGCTGGCTTTCTGATGTGGATCAGGAGCAGTTGACTTTCTTCGGCAGACCAAGGTTTTCTTTGTGCCTGATCGAGCAAAGGCTGGTTGTAACTACCGTGATTAAAATGTTGTGTGCGGCCATTGGCAAACGGTAGTTTGTGGCGGTAAGGCCGTGCTGAGGAAGACGCCTGCGGCGTGCGTTATTTGCCGCCCGCGCACTAACATGTGTGTTGAAAATGTTCGTGGTGAACCTGAGACGCCTTTCGGAATTTCCAGGCAATCAGGCTCAGTTTGATTCACCTGACAATGACATTTCTCAACGCTTGAACAAACAGGCGTTAAATAACGCCAGTCGGTCTGTCGACGAAATGGTGAAACCTGATGAGGGTGAGGTGAGGCGTATGCTTGACGGCTCGGAATGATGGGGAATGCAGTGAGCCACAGAATCTTGGTGCTTGTCTGTAATAACGTGGTGTTGATGGTGCTCATGGCATAGAGATCAGGAGGCTACTGCGTCGCCTCGTGAGTGTGTGGTGCTGGGCATCAACAATGTTCATCGACCCCATTTTGTCACCTAATGCTGGTGCTAAATGTGTGTTTTAATCCGCCAATGCGCAAATTGATCCGCAATCGCGGGGCGGACAATGCCGCCATCCGCTTGCAGAGTCAGGGGGCGGGACCGTTACGCTTCAAGCTGGCATTAAACGAAATGCGAGACTGGTCACCAGACTGCTGTGGACGCTCGGTTAGTAGTGACTGCACGAACCATCGCGAACTGTTTGTGGCGATCGATGTTATCTCTGTCGATGGGTTCACATCGAGGCAATGACCAGTGGGTGAACTGACTCTGGAAACGGATGCGCGGATCTGACACGGTTGATACGGTTATTGACACAACATCGAGCTTCTTCGCTTTCAGCCGTAACCAATACTACGAAGCTGGTGATAGTGGGGTCCCCGGCTGTGAAGGGCGACCATGACTAATGAACCTAATGGTGCTGAATAATTCCCTGCGCTGGCAACGTTGCTGAAATCGAATCTCCACCTGTTGGAATGTTTCGTGAGGGTGGTGAAACGGTGATTGGTCTGGTGGTAACAGATTGATTTACGATTTATGA
Organism: Protopterus annectens; assembly: GCF_019279795.1. Lineage (NCBI taxonomy): Eukaryota > Metazoa > Chordata > Ceratodontiformes > Protopteridae > Protopterus > Protopterus annectens. Next base: position 1,470,118,185 of record NC_056739.1, read on the forward strand.
ATAATCCGTTTTGAAGGTCGCTTATAAATTCTCTGTGTTTAACTGGGTGGTGACCCAGATGGAAGCAACAGGATGAGGTAATGGCTCGGCTGTTATGGAAGCCGACATTCGTGCGCTGCTCGTATTCGAAAGCTGACCGCCGAGCATAAACGAAAAGATGTATTGTCGAGGACGGTGATGAGCATGTTGTACACTGTTGTGGCTGAGGAAGCAGTGCGTCTGTTCTTTCTGTAAGAACTGTTTATAATGGGGTATCTATTCATGACGCAATGGGCAATTGATTGCTGAAGGGGTCTCTGTAAAAGGTTCGAGTTTTTATCGACGCTGACAAATGTGAGGTAAACTGACAGTCGATCTTCAGACTTACTGCTGAAAATAGGTTGGGCACAGAAGACTACTGTTGTTGAAGACCTGTTGAAAAATCTTGTGGGACACAAAATCCAAGTCTTCTGCAATAGACATATTGGCTCGAGGCATCATGGAAAAATTGGCCGCGCCTGACTGTTTCTGATAATCTGTGCTTTAAAGTTGGACCTCACTGCAATCTGTTAGAGGAAATGAATTGAAAGGGTGTTATCTAGACCCGTGAACATCGCGTAGACAAACTGTGCAACTGCTGGGTTTACAACAGGTAGTATTGGTGGTAATGGTCGGCGCAATGCGGTCGTGAAGGCAAATCATGTCACCATTACCCGTCGGAATAAGGCGAAATTGATTGTGCTACAGATCTGTGGTTTGTTAACTTTTGCTGTGCTTCTATAGGGAGACCCGATGGACTGGCGGTCAACGTACCAGCGCTTTATCTCTATCTTGACAAACAACAAAGATGGACGATGTCAGCGCATGTTATGTGTTGCTGTTTGCTGGACGCCAATTTCGGTTGTCAGGTGATGAGCTAACTGGAGTTAGGGCGGACCTCAAGCTCTGTTACTTGAAATAAGAGAATTAGAGTGGCAGATTGGATTAGATGCCTTTACCTATCCTGGATTAAATGAATCCTGTAATATTTCAGCTATTCTGAAATATAAAAGTTATATGAGATAATTTAAGGATATCTACATACATATATACTTATTAAAAATATTAGGTTTAGTGTGATATACATATCTGGTATACATATACCTTTCAATATAGGTCCTAGAAAGCCTAAATGGATGTTTTTAACTTTGATATATCCAATATATATATATTTCACATTTTATAATTTTATTTTTATTTTTATATTTTGTTTATATATGAACTAGTAATATTGTCCTATTAGTATTGTACTATATTATATTAAAAATGTGTGGATATGGAACATATATTCAATTTATGAAGTGACATTTTAAAAAATGATATTTTTATTTACTTCACTTTCCTTGTGGTTTGTTGTTTTAATTACAAAAGGAAGTGACATCATGATATATTGGTATATAAAATGAATTTTCCAATTTACCAATTTGTTATTAGCTGAGGAAGCTTCTGCAACTGTGGGAGCAGCTTTGTAATAATTGTATAGGGAGCTTTTCTCTCTGGGCCTCCATTGAAAACGGGCTCATTTTGGCCCAATGGACTTTTCCGGTTATCAAACTACAAATAAATAAATAAATAAACAGTCAGCTGTCTATCAAGTGCCGGAATCCGATACATAACACACACACTCAGGTCACTCCATAACAAGTACAAGTATGACTCTGTCACTATCCGCGTGGGTATGAATGACCTTAGATGCACCTACCTGGAATACATGAAAAAAGTCATGGTGTAGCTCTCGGATTATGTGGCCCAGGCAGGTATGTCCCTAACCCTGAGCAGCATCCTACCATTGTCCAGATTGATACAGCAGTACAAGCATAAAATGATTGACTAACAATTGGCTAAGTTTCTGGTGTCATTCTAAGGGGATCCAGTATCTGTCTTCTTGGGATGACATGACTGACAGACTCCAGTGCTTTGCCAGAGATGGCCTGCATCTGTCACCCATGGATTTCCAGATACTGGCTGAGGCTCTTACCACCCCTATAGTGCCTTTTCTACACGATGTTCTAAAGACCAAATCACCACCGTAACAACTATAAATAAATGCATTCTGATGGTCATGCTGCTCAATGCTATAAGTCTAAATCGCAAGATGCACTTGCTTGAAGCACTCCTCAAAATGGAGAACATGGACATTTGTGCTGTAACGGAGACCTGATTTAAAGCAGCAGAAAGCACCCCTGTGCTACCAGGCTACAACTCACTCCACACCTTTCGGCCCCAGAACATGGGCCGAAGCTCCAAAGGCAGTGGTGTCTCCATATTCATAAAGGATATGCACACCTTCAAACTAGTAGCCCAGCACAATGCATCTGAGACACTTCAGGTACAACTAACACTGTAACATTGGTAGAATGGTAATTCTGGTCATAGCCTGCTATAGGTCCCCAACCATGTCCCAAGACTCTCACTCCACATTCCTAAGCACCCTGGAAACTATTAATGTCCAACCCAACACACTCATACTAGGTGACTTCAACTACCCCTCCATCAAATGGGGAAAACTACTCATACACTAATACACTGGCCCAATGTTTCCTGGAATTCATAAATTCCAAAGCCCTGGACCAGCTCATTCTTGTCCCCACTAAAGGAAGCAACATCCTTGACCTGGTTATTACTAACATGGGCAACCATTGCTCTACACCAATAGTCAATTCCTCCCTGGTTAGATCCGACCACAAACTAATCACCATGGAAATCCACATCTCACCCCCCCCCCCGCAAAAGTAACCACCATGAAAAACTTCTCCAAAGTTGACTTTGGGCTCCTAAAAACAGAGGTGGCTAATTTCACAGCACCCATGTCAATGGAAAATAGATGCATGACTGCCGAATCATACACCATTGCACTGTATGAACACGTACATAAATAAATGGAGCTATCAATACCCAATAGAACCAAGACACTCTCCTCCAAGAAGCCAATCTGGTGATCCTCTGCCATTAATAAACTCTACAACAGAAGGAAGAAACTGTTACAAAAAAAGGTGAAGTCCCAAGATTGGAAAAACTCCCTTATTAGCCACAACAAAAAGTTGGGATCGCTCATCAAAACCTCTAAAGTCAGCTATGAAGGCAAAATTGTGGCAGACACTAAAAACAACCACAAAGCCTTCTATAGTTATATCAAGAATCTCCATGGCAATACCCAGGTTTGCTCTGAGTTACTGCACAATGGTACCTCCTATACTGAGCCAACAGATTCGGTGCCAACTTTACCCCTCCCCCCAAAGGACCAATCACAATACAGGAGGAATGCCAGGTACCCAGTATTACTGCAGCACAGGTTAAAGTTGCATTGTCCAAGGCCAAGAATACAGCTTCCATGGGACCTGATAATATCCCTGGATGTGTTCTACATGAACTACAGGGTGAACTGGTACCACATCTGTGTGCCCTGTTCAATCACAGCCTCACCTCAGGCCTTGTCCCTATCGAATGGCGGACTGTTACCGTCATCCCTCTCCATAAAGGGGGAGTGACTACAGACCCTGGAAATTATCGCCCCATTAGCCTGACGAGTCTGATATGTAAGGCTATGGAGCGCATCATTAATGATACAGGGAATCTCCAAACTCTAGATCCCACGCAATTTGGTTTTGTGAAAAGTAGATCATGCCTGCTCAACCTGGTTGACTTCTTTTAGTCCGTAACCAGAGCTGTGGATGAGGGTAAGGCAGTTTATACAGCCTACCTCGATCTGGCCAAGGCCTATGATACCATTCCCCACTTAGGAATTATTGATAAACTCATCAAACTAGGTATCAAGCCCTATATCACTAGGTGGGTTGCAAATTGGTTCACAGATAGAATCCACAGTGTGAAAGTAGCAGACTCCAAGTCAGACTGCCGACCAGTCAGGACTGGAGTCCCACAGGGATCAGTCCTGGGTCCCCTCCTATTTGGCATCTACTTCTCGGAAGTCCAGTCCAACACAGAGGGACTCTGGGTAACGAAATTCGCAGACATCTTCAAGCTGGGAGCCATTATTAACTCCCCAAGTGATGTAGACATTCTACAGAAAGACCTCACTGAGACCAATGACCGGTGTTGAAACCATGGCCTTAAGCTTAATGCCAAAAAAAGCGTCATCCCCTTTGGGAAAAACCTCAGGTCACACTAATTACCACATCGATGGGAGCCCACTGAAGGCATTATAAGAGATCTGGGGATACAGATTGACAGCAACCTCTCCTTGACCACCACATTGCCAATGTGGTCAGAAAGTGCTTCTATGTGGCACATCTCATTACCAAGGGTTTTGCATCCAGGAAGAAAGAGGTCATCATCTCTCTCTCTCTGCTCTTCCCTCATTAGGCCAGTCATTGAGTATAAAAACCCATTGGCATGTACCTCAAGAGACACACGCAACAGCCGGAGAGGCCACTAACGTACCTGACAAAGAAGATCCTAGGCCTTAAACACATATCCTACATGGACAGACTCAAAAACCTCCAGCTATACTCTGACTCATATCGTCTGCTAAGAGGCGATCTCTGCTTGACTTACAAAGCCATGTCTGATCCAGCTCTGTTAGAAATGCTACATCTAAAAAATCCCAATCCCTCCGGACCACATGCTCCAGAGACTTCAACCTCATTACCACAATCAACAGAGCATGCTGGAGGGACAAGTTTATAACCCAGAGACTGCCCATGCTCTGGAATAGACTTTCTAGACATGTCAAGCAGAGCACCTCACTGGCCCTCTTCAAGAGAAATTTTGATGAGTGGATGGGAAATAAAGTTCACCCCAGAGATCACTGCAGTGGCTCTACTTGATAGAAGCACTGGGAATTAACTTCAGGTGGCACGATGCCAGGGCACTTCTACGGGCTAGGCTTGTCAAGGCTCCAGGGCCGTTAGCCTAGTACACACCTATGAACCTATTAGACAGATGGAGACATTTTATTTGTTTTGATGAATGTACTCATTTTTTAATTGTAAACAGTTCTTGCAAAGGACTGTAACAAACATGATTTTTATTTCTGTTCTGAAACAAGTTGAACCTGAAAAAAATGGAAAAACTGTCCCACTCTTCTAATGTGGTCAGTAGCTTCATATGTGTTAGCACAATCTACCTGTGTATGTATGTCATGTCTTTCAACTGTTACCTTGAAAATATGGACAAAGAAAAAATAATTAGGGAGAAGCTTTCATATTAGGTACTGTTATTGGGTGCTGTTAACTCAAAATCATTTTCAAATTTAGGAGGGATGGAACAAAGGTTTGAGAACAAATTAGATTTGTTCCCTCCAATTCGTGAGACCTGAGAGGTGCATGTGTGCATGCGTATTGGACTTTTATGATTTATGACTGAATATTAAGTCATTTTTGGTTTCAATAAGTTAAAGAAATATCTATATGCACACACACACACACACATGAATGAAATATTTAGTAGCAAGGCTTCAATAACAAGATGGAGGAGGGTTACTAATGGCATTCTGTATCTTCACAGTAACCAAGCTGTGAATCCCTCCAAGCTGTCTTTTTGTGTTGCAACTAGTGGTGATGGTAGATAAAAGCTAAAATGAGGTGCTAATAGCTTGTATTTGTATTGCACAGGGACCAGTTTGCACACATTTAAAGATCACCACTTGTGAATGCTCTTCTTTGTCATTTAATGAGATTGCTTACTAAAGCTGAGGCCTATGCTGAGGTAAATTTGGGTATGAATATGTTTTGTGAGTAAATAACTTAGACCTAATCTTGCTGAAAAAATGTATTATGAACTACAGCTGGCCTAAGTAGTAATTTTTATAAATTATTTATTTATTCATTGTATGTTAATCAAGCAGTATATAACATACACAGACTCCAATTAGTAGTTTTCCATGATAGTAGGTATAACAAGATTAGGAAATTGAAACTCTAATTTCATCCACAAAGGATTGAAAGAAAATATTTACTTGTCATCTGGGAGGGGAAAACAACACATTTTTTGAAAAAAAATGGATTTGCTGTTTTTATTTGTTTTGTCCTGAATTCTAATCTTACAGTTATCCAAACTGGTTATAAAGGTTGCAAAAGAAGTACTGCTTGACATGTAAAGTCAACCTATTTTACAAATATGGAATGCATTGGGTAAGTTACTTATCCTGACGTCTGGTATTGTTGATGTGATAGTCTAGGTCTACAAGTAGTTTTATTATGGTGATTGTGATCTTAGAGTGCTGGGTCATTTGTAGCATGGGAACTTTAGTGGACATGACCCCCTCAGGAATATGTAGGATACTTTGTAGAGAGACAGGTCTTTCAGTCTATCAGAGTAACTAATGTTAGTGAGACCCGAGATCTTTTGTTGAGGTAACATTGAATTATTATGAATTGTTTTCAGTACTTTGTGAGGTATGTGCCAATGGGGGCATTGTTTTCAACGATGAGCCTAATAAAGAATGAATACAGTAAGGGTACAACTTATTTAGAACTTGAAGAGATGCTGCAAAGGATAAGCTGTGTAAGGTAGAAGGATTTTACAACTACAGAACCATGGTGATTAAAGGAGATTCTGCAAGCAATACAGGGACCCAAGTACCTGGTGACTGTGCCAGAGTTAATATATCTGTATGGTAAGTGGTACAGATATAAGCTTTACCAACATAAACTATGCTGCATTTGAAGGCATTGAAGGTAAGTCAATGATTAACACACCAAGCATTTGTTGGAGATTTTGAATATCAGAATGGGATTTGATAACTACACCCATTTCAAAGCCATCATAATTACACTTCATGCCAAGGATGTGTGTGTGTGTGTGTGTGTGTGTGTATATATATATATATATATATATATATATATATGAGTCTACTTCATAAGATCGACATACCATTTGATCAATATTCATTTGGTCGACAGCTCATTTGGTCGACAACCAGTACTCAAGGCACTTAACAGGGATTTGCCCCCCTCCCCAATGTTGTGCGACCCTGGAGTTGATATAGTTAGAGGGGTGTGGGGGGCAAAGCCCCCCACCTATTTCCGTTTAAAATGTGTAGTTTTTGTTGTATTTTCATGTTTTAAATGGAAATAGGTGGGGGGCTTTGCCCCCCACACCTCCCAATGTGGTGGGCTGTGCCCCCAACCCCCTAGCTATATATATATATATATATATATATATATATATATATATATATATATATATATATATATATAAACACCAGGGTCGCACATTGAGGAGGGGGGCAATTCCCAGGTTTTGCCTAAAATACTGGTTGTCGACCAAATGAGCTGTTGACCAAATGAATGTCGATCTTATGAAGTAGACCCATATATATACATATATATATATATATATATATATATATATATATATATATATATATATATATACACATATACAGATACACACACATACATATATATATATATATATATATATATATATATATATATATAAAATACACACACACACACACACACACACACACACACACATATACGTATGTGTGTGCGTGTGTATATATATCTATACATGGATCTACTTCTAAATTTCGATGGTCCAAAACCTCCATCTTCAACAGACCGTGACCAGAAGATCTGTGTGTGTGTGTGTGTGTGTGTGTGTGTGTGTGTGTGTGTGTGTGTGCGTCTGTGTGTCCATACTTTGGCTATGTCCATAGTGAACAGGTACTGAAGTCGCAATAACCACATTAATCTGATTGAGGGTATCACTCTCCACCTGTCCAATATTTGAGGGCTCACTGGAAGGTGTTGGTGTAGGCCTACTTGGCTGTGTCTGATGGAATTACAGATGATGGCTGAATGTCAATCTCAGTGTTAGATTCACCCTCTGCACCCCCCACTGTGCTTCTGTTTGGCCACCATCATCAGAGTCTGCTGATATACTTACATCAGGTGGTAGATGTCCCACACCTGTACTGTCAGGATCACCTGTGATAATAAATAACAAATACAGGAAGAAATTAATAACATATGGTAACAGACTAACAGTGGTACTACTCTTACAGACAGTACAGCAATACACACAACAGTCCTGACACCCACATCAGAAAATAAAAACGCCTTTTAATTCCTCATCAGTAGTGACAAAAAACGTTTGTCTTGTCTTGTGTAGATGCTTGTCTGCTCGATATATTAGAGATGGTCATGTAAAAAGTTAATCAAAAGATAAGGACACCAGCATCACAATGAAGATTACCACATGGTGTTTTAAAATTTTGCCTTTTATATAATCAATTAACCATACTTTTAACAAGAACTTGGGAGGACACATCTAGGCCAAGCCCATGTATAATCAACCTGAATGTGTTTATCAAAGATGTATTCCCCCCCAAAAAATACAGTTATAAATGTTAAATAGAAGATTGTATTTGCTGTTAATATTTTACTATCCATTTTTGGTCATTATTTTAGTATCCAAGACGTATTTAACAATTGATATAGTTAAGCCTATGTGGACACTCCTCCTGGACCATCCTTGTCCTCCCTGAAACAGCAGCACCAATGTCAGTCACATGCTGCTGTGCACTTCCCTGTGAGCTGTCTGGATCCCTGACAGTGGACAGGAACTCTTCATTTGGTGTCAGTGGTGGCTGCATAGCAGGTCCCCCCCCCCCGTAGCCATATGGTCACGGGCCACTCCAGCTGCTCTCCTACAGGCTAATGAAATCATGTCAGTGGCTCTGTGGCGCACCTGGTCATATGTCCTGCTATGTCTTCCCATTGCATTAACATCAGCTGCTATCTGCTGCCAAATTCACATTCTGCCAGATATATCTCCTTACTTCCTCTCAAGTAGAAAGGAACCATGTCACCTAAATGCTTCGACAATTACCTGGCTATGGAGTCAGGTAAGCATAACCTCAACCACAGCTGTTAATCACCTTCTGCTCTCAAGAAATATTTTGAAGTGTGGTTTGCCATAGTGGTAAAGGTGTTTACCTCACAGACGCAAGGTACAGTGCTTGATTCTCACATTTTGAAAGGTAAACTGGCTAGGCTTAAAATGGCCTACAACAGCAGCTAGCCTAGTAGTTATCTATGAAAGTATACTGTAATGCATCTAGGTCTGAGTATGTAATATATTTTACTGTTAAGTTTACGCAGTGCTGGGCATTGTTTCTGAGGTTTATAACATAGTTAAAGAATGCCTTGTTGTTATCCTTCAATTGTGTGGATGTTTTTATCTTATATTTGGCTTTATGACTTCATCAGGGTCTGGAGTTCCTTGTTCAGTTTAAGAAAAGCATTTTTGTACCTTGAAATTTCATTTTTGTTTTGTTTGGCATGTAGTAAGTTTATTTTATTATAGCACCTATTTATATTAGAGTTCTGCTACGGGGAGGGGGGTATTTTTGAATCTGACGTAATTATTTCTGAGGGTGACAAATGCATCTATGCAACTATTTACATGTGCTTAGAACTTGCTAGTTAAGGATTTCACATAAGCAGTGGGGTTGATGCCTCTCAACCTCTTAGAATAACAAATCTGGACAAAGCATGGTCAAAGGCCCAATAATAGGTATACATTTTAAATTTTACTATTATAAAGTTAGAAAATTGATAGACTAAAAGGTGTTGCATTAGCATACATTCTCTGAAAAAAGTTGGAAACACACAAGTCTCACTGATCTGCGAGAAAATCATAAATTTTATGTGCGACAAACTGAGGCAAAAATCTGGACATGCTGCTAAAGTCTGGACACTAGAGAGGTATGCTGGGGTTCTCAAGATGGAATGAGCTTTTTTGAAGTTAACCAGGTCATTACTCAGTTTTAGTAGATAAGCCTTTGTATAACTTCGAAATACTGATGTATTCAAAGTTTATTCAGAATTCAGTGTTGCACAGAATGTGAATGATTTGCAAAATTTCTCTCAACTGTCTAGATGTTTACAGAATGTCCAGATCTTTGACTCATATTTTTGTTCTGCTTCTCATAAAAGTTTTGGTTTTCTGAGAAATTACTGAGTATTGAAGTCACTAATTAATGATATACATTTGAAGTTTTGACTTCATATCTTTCAGAAAAATGTATGTTACTGTAACAATCTGTGACTGTATCAACTTTCTAAATTTGTAATTGCATAATGTAAAATATGCCTCCATTTATGTACCCTTGTTACCCATTATTGTAGACCCTGTTCTGATGTTTTGCCCTAAGAGTTTAAGGGTTATGATTGTGGTTTGATTTGATCATAGAGGACATTATAGTTGGCGGGGTGCAAAACTGGCCCATACTAGTAATGAACAACTCTCATTGGTTGTTTCATTGTCTGAGGTCATTGACATTTTTATTATCATTAATGTGTATTTATTGATAGGCCAAGATACTGTCTTGTCCAGTGACCTATTATCTCATAATGACAGGATAATTCTTATCTGGATGCAAAAGATCACCCATGTCTACCTGATCAAGTACAATATTCCTCTTCTACCAAGCACATTTTACTGATTACACTAATGGTTCAGTTGTGTGTTTATGTTAGCATATGTGTGTGCCTGTGTGTTTATATATATATATATATATATATATATGTGTGTGTGTGTATGTGTGTGTGTTTATATGGTTGTTTGTGTGTATGTATATATATATATATATATATATGTATGTGTGTGTGTGTGTGTGTGTATACCAAGGACATTGATATACATGGGTGCCAAGCTTTGTAGTGAACAGCAAGTGCTCCAACACCCAGTAGAGTGACACCATTTGGTCAATGCAGACAGTTGTCAAGTGTGTGACCTAGACAATCCCCGAGAATGTGGAATGTGTGATCGCAGAGTTAGCATTTATAATTAGCAGGGGATGTGGGGGGAACATTAGTAGGGCATATAAAGTATTGCATGATAACTATAAGAATCAGAGGAGTTTAGAAAGTTCACAAAGACAAGGACATGATATATGTAATGCTTCCAAATATGCAAGAAAGTCAAGAAGATTTAGGATTTTTGCTTGGAATTGTTTGCAGAGGTATTTTAGTACCCCAAACAGACTCAAAGAATGTTTCCTCAGGTAGATCACACATGTTGGAGGCTTTATGGGGAAGAAAGAGGTAATTGGGAACATATTTTTGGGACTACAATGGGTTGGCAGACTTGAAAAATTCATTGTAGACTACTCTGTTAGAAATAATGCATATGGCCACAGGCAACCATCACAAGTTACCTCACCAGTTGGATCTCCTCACAGGACAAGAGGTCTGTCATCCATCCCCACTTGCCTACTCTTCAAGTAACATTGTGGGTGATAGGCTTTTGATCCATTTCAGGCACCTCTTTTCTGAGCATGTGCTCAGGGTTTTACAGGAGGCAAGGAAACCCTCAGCCAGAAAATCTTCATGGCTGGCCTATTCTTCTATGAAAGCCCATTTGCCAGGCATTTCTGCTCGTCTACCCTTGACTCCTGCTTTGACTTCTCATTTTGAGATCAAACAATTTCTTAAAGGTGTCCTGCATATTAGGTCTCTAAGAAAGCCTATTCCTCCTCCTTGGGATTGTACTTTTGTTTAGGAAAAACTGACTCGGGCTCCTTTTCAGCCTGTAGATTCTGCTTCTTTGCAGCATTGTACCTGGAAGACTGTTTTCTTGCTGGCTCTTACTTCTGCTCAGAAGGTTTCTGAGCTCCAGGCCCTTATGGCCTTTCTTCCTTTTTTGTTTTTTCATAGGGACAGGGAGTCCCTGTGTACTAATCCTACTTTTACGCCCAAAGTAGTCAATGAGTTGTCCTTTAGTCAGTCAGTACAACTACCTTTCTTTTTTCCTTCTCCTTAGTCTGCTAGTGTGAAGGTCCTGCATACCTTGGATTTTCACAGGCAGCTCAGGTACTATTTGGATAAAACTAGGACTATTCGTAAGTCTAATCAGCTTTTTGTTTCTTTTTATACCAGGTCTTTGTGTTTGTCTGTTTCCAAACAAGCCATCTCCACCAGGATCTCTAAGGCCAGTTATTTTTGTTATTCTTTTTCATGACAAATCTCTGTCTGCTTTTGTTAGAGCTCATTCCACTAGGGCTGTTGCCTCTTTTGGTGCCTTCTTCAAGGGGTTGGACACCATTCCATCCTTGAAGTTGCTATTTGGTCTTCAGTGCATACCTTTATTAAGCATTATAAGTTGGATATGGTTTCTATGACCAGAGCAGGTTTTGCTGAAGCCATTGTATGTGGGTTTTTTGAGAGCTCTTCTCAGCCTTCCACCTCCCATTCTGTTCTTGAGCTTTTTTACTCTCTCATCTGGACTCAGTACTGCAACAGTGATATAAAATGACATAGTACACTTATTTATTTTATTTATTTATTTATTATCGGTTTGATTACCGGGGAAGTCCACTGGGCCAAGAAGTGCCCATTTTTAGTGGAGGCCCGGGGAGAAAAGCTCCATGAACAATATAATACAATAAAGGTTGCAAAATGCAAATACATGTTACAAAGTGAAATACAATACAATATAGGTTGCAAAAAACAAATAAAGGTTACAAAGTGAAATACAAGAGTAGGATTCATACATTCAAGAATTGCAAAGTGTAGTGTACATTATGAGACAGTTTAACAGATTTTTTTTTTTTCAGATGATTACGATATTTACATGCTTGGAGTCAATTAAAATCTGCTACTTCTGGTTCTTTGGAGCAATAAGTATGAGAGTACAGTGGAGTGGGAGTAAGGAGAGCTTACTGGGGAATCCCTAGAATTTATGTGGGGTGAAAGCAGGAGCATTTCCATTTGGATGAAGGAAAAGTTGGGTCTTTAAGGATTCAGTGTTGGGTATAGTCCTAAGAGAAGGAGGCAGAGAGTTCCATTTTTTACCTAGAGAGAAGGAAAGTAGAAGCTGGCCAGCGGGACGTTTGGGTTTGAGAATGGAGATTAGGTTTTGGTGTTCAGATCTCAGTGATCTGTTAGGGATGTATGGAGGAAGGATGTTCTTTAAGGCTGGGCATTTATCAGGGGAGAATAGACACTTATGTAAAATCGTACCATAACAGTAGATGTCCTACTCTTCATTATTGTAGTATTCTCTCCCTCCCTCCAATCTCCTGTTGTTTATTCTGCAGTTTTTTCCTTCTGGATGTGTATAGACTCCTTTGTCCTATGACGAACATGCTCTTCTAAAGCAATATAGTTCTAGGTAGTTGCATCCGTAAGTCCCTCTTATGACCTGTGTTTTGTGTGGGGAGCTTAAATGTGACATACAGCACAACCAAGATCTCTTAAGCTTATTTATGCTAGTCAAGCAATGGACTGTCCTTGGCAATACATCACTTCTGTACTGAATACTGTACCAGAGAACAGCTGTTATGGTAAGATTTTACACAAGAGTACTTTCTGTCACTTTGCTCCATCATCACTGCCATGCATACCTCTCAACCGTCCAGATTTTCTCTGAATGTCTTTATTTTTGCCTCATATATTTGGTCTGTACCTCATAAAATTTTGATTTTCTGGCAAATCACTGAGGATTGAAGTTACTAAATAATGACACACATTTTGAGTTTCGGACTTCATAGCCTTCAGAAAATGCACACTAAGAAATTGTTATTCCAGCAACTTTCTAAGTTTATAAGAGCAGTATTTAAACAATGTCTCTATTTTTGGACATTTCTTCCTTATTATTTTAGGGTTTGTCCAGATTTTGTGGGCTAAGATGGTGAGAGGTATGCTACTGTGTGAGTAAGTTGGAATGGAAACAGTTTAAATGTTACCATGTAAGACTAATCATTGCCAAACCAGGAATCACACACTCGTTAGGTGCTGCAAACTGTTAGAATGATGCCAAAAGCTGTATAGTATCATTTCAGTTACTTGTTTATATATAACAACAGTGAAACTAGAAACAGATTTATACAGATATAAGGTTACAAGAGATAGAAGTTTGAAAACATAATATAATGTATTATACCATGACCCCCCCCATTCATATTCCAAAACGTGCACGCTGATTGGCCAGCGTGCCCGTTGTAAATCGAGTTATACTAATGGAAAAAGGTCCGGTCACCCGGACTTTTTTCCATTAGTATAACTCTCTTTTTAAAACACTGTCTCGCTATGTTAAATGGGTTTAATATAGTGAGACAGCTTTAAAATAAGCAACAGAGATCTCTGTTGCTTATTTTAAAGCTGTCTCGCTATGCTAAACCCATTTAACATAACGAGACAAAAAAAGCAACGGAGAAAGCAAGATCTCCGTTGCTTTTTTTTTACTGTTTCGCTATGTTAAATGGGTTTAACATAGCGAGACAGTTTTAAAATAAGCAACGGACATCTCCGTTGCTTATTTTAAAGCTGTCTCGCTATGTTAAACCCATTTAACATAGCGAAACAGTAAAAAAAAAAAGCAATGGAGATGTGCTTTCTCCGTTGCTTTTGCCCACAGCTCTGATGTACTGCGCAGGCGCGCAGTACGTCAAAACTGCCACGGATGCCAGACATCTGCGGAAGGACAGTAAACAGGCATTATACTATGCCATTATTTAAGGAAAGTAATAGTTTCTTTTCTTAAATAATGTCATGGTATAATAGCAATAACCCACTTCTGGGTGTGGGTAATGCTGTATTATACCATGACCCCCCCAAAACGTGCACACTGATTGGCCAGCGTGCACATTGTAAATTGAGTTATACTAATGGAAAAAGGTCCGGTCGCCCGGACTTTTTTCCATTAGTATAACTCTACTTTTAAAACACTGTCTCGCTATGTTAAATGGGTTTACCATAGTGAGACAGCTTTAAAATAAGCAACGGAGATCTCCGTTGCTTATTTTAAAGCTGTCTCACTATGCTAAACCCATTTAACATAGCGAGACAGGTTTTAAAAAAAAAGCAACTGAGAAGCAAGATCTCCGTTGCTTTTTTTACTGTTTCGCTATGTTAAATGGGTTTAACATAGCGAGACAGATTTAAAATAAGCAATGGACATCTCCATTGCTTATTTTAAAACTGTCTCGCTATGTTAAACCCATTTAACATAGCGAAAACAGTAAAAAAAAAGCAACAGAGATCTTGCTTTCTCTGTTGCTTTTGCCCACAGCTCTGATGTACTGCGCAGGCGCACAGTACATCAGAACTGCCGCGGATGCCAGACATCTGCGGAAGGGCAGTAAACAAGCATTATACTATGCCATTATTTAAGAAAAGTAATAGTTTCTTTTCTTAAATAATGTCATGGTATAATAGCAATAACCCACTTCTGTGTGTGAGTAATGCTGTATTTACCCACGGTTGGCTTTGTTTGGTCCCTCGGGCTTCACCCTCGGGACCAAACCACGCCAACCATGGGTAAATCCAGCATTACCCACACCCAGGCGTGGGTTTTTGCTATAGTAACTCACTAAGGTGTAGCATGTACACTAGGGTGTGCTTTTGGCTAGTAGCTGGAAATTAGCAAAAAATAAAATATGAAGTGAAAGGAAAAGATGAGGGTATACTCATTTTTAAACTTTGCATCATTCATGCTTCTACAGATGTACAAGCAGCCCACTCATAAAAATAGTGCATTTGTCTAGTAGTATTCAGAAATCAGCACATATCAAACTGGAAAATGAAAAAGGAACAGAAGAGTGTGTCTACTAATGCTCCAGTCTTCTGTCACACACTTGCTTTCTATGGAATTACTGGCAGGTCAGGAAGTCACTACACCCGGCTAGTATTCAAAAATCAGAATACAGTAAAACATGAAATGAAAGAAAGAGAAATATGGTTTACACTACTGTTTGCCTCACTCAGATGCTTTCTATAGGTAGAAGCCATGTCATAGATTTGTTGTAGTTGGCCAGATTTCACAATCACCACAGAATAAAACATGAAATAAAAGAAACAAAAAACTCTGCTAATGTTTTAAAACCCTTGCATTGCTGATGTGCTTTTAGCAACAGCTGTCAGGTCGTAAAATGCCTGAAAGGCTGCTTTTCTCAATGTTTAAAATGCACAGATTACACTAATGAATGGCTCACAGAGAAAGCTGTTAGTACAACTGCAATTTGAGATGGAATTTGGCTCACACCTTTGAAACTTCCTGCAGGCAGTCTTCCCCCACCCCCCCCCCCCCTCAGCCAAAGTTGAGCATGCTCAGAAAGGCAAACCTGAAATGTAAACAAAGGCTGAATCAAAACAAAAAATCCCTGGGATTGTCCCTTTAAGGGAAATTGTACATTATTGTGTGTGTACTAATCATCCTCCCAGTATGCACGTCCCTCACTGGAACTAGTGGTGAGGATTGAGACTACTTGATTACTGGGCCAATGCAGGGGCCTCACATATTAATTGTTTGTCAGTGGTGGGATAGCCACATCACATATTAATTGGCTGATGGTGAGATAGCCACATCACATATTAATTGGCTTGTAGTCATGTGAATATTGAATTCATGTAGCTTGAGTACAGCAATCACTGAAGGTGATTGTACTCTTAATCAGCCATGCAGTGAACATTCAGAGTTCATATCACATTTGCTTTTTTTGTTAGCTTAGTCAAGGAGAGCAGGCATGCATGTCAGCAGAGGAGTATGATAAGCTGACAAGGAGCCAGTTGGCTGAGATGTGCCAGGCTAAAGAACTAGTGCATGCCAACCTGACTAAGACAGACATGATTGCAGCTTTAGTCACAGCTGCATCAGAGAACAGCCACCAGGAGGATGATCAGACTGGCCATGGAGATGTACATCTCAGAAAATGGACAGCTCAACTTTTCCACAGAGGACTTAAAAATCCGTCTAGAGTTAGAGACTTGAGCTAGAGGCCAAGTGTTTGGAAATAGAGGCAGCAGAGAGACTGAGGAAAATGAGAAACTGCTATGCCTAGATGTTGAGATGAAGGAGAGGCAGAGGCAACATGAAAAGGAGATGCTGAGTCTTCTGCCAGAGTCATGGAGGTAATGGGGAAGGGAGTAACTGAACCCTAGAAGCAACAAAGGTCAGTAAAATTCTTACACAGTTTACAGAGTGGGATAATTTGATAGTTTCATTCATATGTTTGAGAGGGTATGTAAACAGTATAATGCTGACCAAGGGCTCTGGGTACAGTTACTGACCCCTTTACTCCATGATAAAGCTATAACTGTTCTTTCCAAGCTGTCTCATAATGACTGCTTAAATTATAATGTTGTAAAGAATTGTTTGGTAGAATTTTTAAGTTAACATCTGAAGCTTATAGGAAAAAGTTTTGTGAGCATAAACACAAGGCAGATGAAAGTGTGTGTGAATTTTCTGAACTAAACACTTATTTTCATAGGTGGGTGAGTGGATGTCCGGTCACCACTATTGAAGGGCTGGCAAAACTTTTGGTGAGGGAACAATCCCTTAGCACTTTGTCTGAGGACATGAGAATCTGGATAGCTGATAGACAATGCCTTACTGTAGATGAGTTGGGGAAGAAGGGCGACCTATACCTGCACAGGAAAGGGACACCCAGTTCTGCTCATTGGTCTAAGGGAACCCATGGTGGGCAGCCCAGATTGCCCCAACAGAGTCCACAAGTAGCAGGGGAAGCCAGTAGCCAGGTAAACATCCAGGACCAAGGGTTAAATGTTTTAAATGCAACCAGTGGGGCCATGTAGCATATAGATGTCCACGAAGGCAAAGTGGGGAACAACAGGTGGGAGAGCCAGTAAGTGTGAATGACAAAATGCCAACAGTAGGTTGTTTTGAGACAACAAGGGTATCAAACTACCACAAGAGGTTATGGCTTATCTTAGTGAATGGGAAAGAGGCCATGGCTAAGAGAGACACAACCTCTGACCTAACCACTGTGAAGCCTGCAATGGTTACAGAGGAGCACTACTTGCTTGGTCGCAGTCTACTTCAGTCAGAGCTTTAGGAGGGACCCCATTTGAAATAACTTTGGCTAGGGTTCACCTTGACTGTGGGGGTGGAAAAGGAAGCCAGCAAGTAGGTGTGTGAGGATATCCCTGCAGATGTCCTGATAGGGAATGATTTTGATAATGCAATACCATGTGTGTATGCAGTTACAAGCAGTCAGGCATGGAGACAAACATATGGGTTTGGTAGCCTTAGGAAGACCCAGACAGACCACACACTTGCAGCCAGGACTGGTGAAGTGGTTACTTCAGGGAGGGAGCTATCCTGTAGCAGTGAGACTGAAGGTGAGCCACAGCTGCTAGTGGTTACTGATGTTCCCTTGGACAGAGTGACTGCAAGGGCAGAGGTGAGTAGTAGTACCCAGGCTGACAGCGAAGCACCGCTGTCAGAGGATACAAGACATCCTGTGAAAGGGAAGCTGGGAATGGTTACAGAGAGAGATGAGACAGGCTTAGCTCTTAGACCCTACATTACAAGGTAGCTAGTGAGGCACCTGATTCTCAAGGGAAGGAGGAATCTGTATACTGGGACAAAGGATTACTGTATAGAGTGTAGATCCCTGAGAGAGGGCTAGAGGGTGAGAGAATACAGCAGTTGCTAGTGCCCAGAGCCTACCATCTGGCACTTCTAGCCATAACCCATGATATCCCTTTGCAGGTCACATGGGCATAAAACGTACAAAGAGATGTATTATGCAGATCTTTTATTGGCCTGGGATTTCCAGAGATGTGACAGGGTACTGCAGGACCTGTGAGCAGTGCCAAAAGGTAGGCAAGGCAGGAGACAAGGTGAGGGCTCCTTTGATGCCTTTGCCTGTGATTGAGGAGCCATTTCAGAGGGTAGCTATGGATATTGTGGGGTCTCTGAGTACCCCAAGTTCCACAGGGAAAAATTATACCCTAGTAGTAGTAGATTGCTACCAGATACCATGAGGCAGTGGCTCCGTCCTCCATTGAGGCAGAAAAGGTGGCAAATGCTTTGGTAGAGATTTTCAGCAGGGTAGGTTTCCCAAAAGAAATACTGACTGACATAGAGGTGCCAGTTTCATGTCAGACCTGCTGGGTTGACTGTAGAAGTACTGTGGGGTGAAGCATCTAAAGACCAACCCCTACCATCCCCAGACAAATGGTCTTGTTGAACGGTTAAGCTATGCACTCAAGAACATGCTACAGGCATTTGCAGCCCAGTTTAAGAGGGACTGGGACAAATATTTGCACCATCTGGTATTTGCTTACAGAGATGTTCCCCAGGAATCCACAGGTGTTTCACCCTTTGTTTTGTATTGGCATAGGGTGAGGGGGGACCTCCAGATTTAATTTGAGATGAGTGGGAGGGTGAGCGTGAATCCCACAAGGAGTCTGTTGTGGTATATGTCCTAAACCTCAGGACAAGGCTCACAGAACTCATGGGATCAGCCCAGGAGAACCTGGCAGAAGTCCAACAGCAGAAAAAAGGTCTGGTATGACAGGAATGCTTGAGATAGAGAGTATGCTTTAGGGCAGCAGGTAATTGTTCTCATTCCTGTCAGACATAAGCTGCAGGCAGAGTGGGAGGGACCCTACAAGGTAGTAAGGAAGGCCAGTGATGTTAACTACATGGTAGAACTGCTAGGCAGGAGGCAGGGGCACACATTCTACCATGTTAGCATGATGAAACCTTACCATGATAGGGAAGCCTTTGTGCTGAGTATTTGCAGTGGATTGCAGGAGGAGTCTGAGGGGAATCTGGTGGCTGATATCCTCAGTGTAGCTCAGACTGACACCTCAGTGGAAGGGGTAGCAATGTCCTAGTAGCTACCCCCTACCCAGATTCAAGAAATCTGAGCAGTGTTACAGGAGTTTGGTAACATGTTCATTGGGGAACCAGGGTGCACCCATCTGATGCTGCACCATGTGGATACAGGACTCCAAAGGCCTATCAAGCAGGCCCCTTATAGGGTGCTTGAGAGAGTCAAACAGACTCTGAGGGAGGAGAAACAAGAAATGTTGGAATTAGGGCTAATTCTGGAGTCCAGCATTCCCTGGGCTACCCCAGTGCTGCTGGTACCAAAGAAGGATTGCAGTACCAGATTCTCTGTGGACTACAGGAAATTAAATAGTCACATAGAGTCAGATGCTTACCCCATGGCTAGGTAAGATAAAGCCCCGGAGAAGCTGTGTGGGGCTAAGTATCTTACCACCATTCATTTTACCAAGGGTTACTGGCAGGTGTCCTTGACTCCCAGTGCTAGAAAGAGGTCAGCCTTTGTGACTCCTTTTGGCTTGTATGAGTTCACAAAGATGCCCTTTGGGATGAAAAATGTCCCAGCAAATTTACAGAGGCTGGTAGATTATATCCTAGCACTAGATTTTGCCCTTGCATACCTAGATAATATTGCCATCTACAACCATTCCTGGCAAGAGCACCTTCAGCATGTCAGGGAGGTGCTGGGCAGACTGCAGAGGGCAGGGTTGACCATTAAGACCAGAAATTGTCAAGTGGGCATGGCAGAGGTCTCCTACCTAGGACATAGAATGGGGAGTGGTAAGATCAGGCCAGAACCTGCCAAAGTGTAAGCCATTCAGGCATGGCCTGCACCTGTTACCAAAAAGCAGGTGAGGGCATTCTTAGGGACAGCAGGGTACTACAGACAGTTTGTCACCAGTTATAGTACCATAGCTGCTCCCCTCACAGACCTGACAAGGAAAAACAGATCAGATAAGGTAGTGTGGACCCCAAGATGTGAGCAGGCATTCCAGAATCTTAAAGGAGCTTTGGGAGGACCACCTGTGTTAGCCAGGCCAGATTACAGCAAAGAACTTCTTGTGCAGGTGGATGCTTCAAACCATGGGGTGAGGGCTGTACTTACCCAGATTTCTTCAGAGGGAGAAGTGCACCCTGTGGTTTATCTCAGTCATAGGCTCCAACCCAGGCAGGAATGCTATGCAGCTGTAGAAAAGGAATGTCTAGTCATAGCGTGGGCACTGCAGAACCTTCAGCCTTATCTGTATGGAAGGAAATTAATTGTAGCTACAGACCACAATCTCTTAGCATGGCTACATTGATCCTGCTAGCAAAATGCCAAGTTGCTAAGGTAGCACCTACGATTGCAAGCATATATGACAGTGCAGCACCACAATGGGGTTAGCAATGCCAATGCAGATGGGCTCTCAAGACAGGGAATGGGGTAAGGTAGTCCCAGATAGGCTCAACCCTCTCAAGTGATGTTTCTCAAGGATCAGTTGAAAAACTAGCTTGAGTTCTCGTGGGAGGGAGAATTGTGAGACTGCCAGCCCAACTAACTAGAATTTTGTAAATAATTTTGTCATTCGTGAATATTAACATGATCCATAGGCTTGTCTTACAAATGTAAGCAAACTATATGTTATATGTGTATTAAACTGCTGGTGCAGAAGTGTGTGTTAAACTGTATGTTTTGTGCTGAGGTTCAAGAATATAACCATAGTGTACCCTGCTGGAAAAGAGCAGAAATGTGTATAAAATATATGCCTGTGCAAATGTATGTTTTCATGGTAGAAGTTGGAACATACAGATTTAACTTGCAAAACTCTAAGAAAATAAGTTCAAATTGTTTATGACTGTGCTATAAAGTTAGTTAATGCAAAGAGACAGGATATCTAGAGCTAGGAGGTTTTGTTATTGTCTGGAAACAGAAATAATTACAGGTTTCAAAGGTAAAAGTGTTTAACTGTTTTATAACTTCCAGTTCCAGGCAAACTTCTGAGAAATTAGTATTTTTGACACAAAGTTGCTAAATTTTAAGTTTCTGTTAGGTGACAAAGAATGATGCAATCTGAGATAACCCAGCAGAAATGTTTGATAAGTAACTTAAGAACTATCTCAGAGAGAGATAGATAGGAATATAGTAAAGATTAGTTTAAATGTTTTCGGTATTTATTTGAGACTGTCCTGCAATGTTTTAAAATATTTCCTGTGATTCTGAACTCTGTTGTCACTGTATTCAGTTATTGAGTATTGGCTTGTTATTTTATTATTTATTATTAAATATATTTAAACCTTTTAATTGTGGCTGTTTTTTTAGAGAGATTTAAGCTCTTAGGGTACTTGCATATGTATTTGGTGACACTGTGTAGGCCACTCCTAGATAGCCTTAAAAGTCTTGGACACATCATTTGGATAACATTAACATTACACAGTAGAATTGGTCACCCTTTGGGGAAGAGCCTTACAGTAGCTGATAAAGAGTGGTTGGTGGCAGCTGGTACTAACTTGTAGTCTGAGCATAAGGGGGCATAACTAATGAACCTGTGCCAGCCTTGCCTTGGAGTGTCTGTGTGTGTGTGTGTGTGTGTGTGTGTGTGTGTGTGTGTGTGTGTGTGTGTGTGTGTGTGTGTGTCAGCTACTTGGGCAGGGACACAAAGCACTGGTTGGACAGAGAAGGTGCTGGAGGTTTTGGCTTGACCATTCGGCTGATATCTTAACCCTATAGCTGTGCCAGTGGGGAGACTTATTGGGGATCTGGAGAAAGATGGGGAGAAACCAGCCCCAGACTGACTGTGATCTATGTGTGCTCTTAAGGGAAATTGCACTTTACTGTGTGTACTAGTCATCCTCCCAATGTGCACGTCCTCACTGGTACTAGTGGTGAAGATGGAGGCTCCTTGATTACTGGGCCAGTGCAGGAGCATCACAATTAGTCTTAAAGGATCCCCAGTTCTTGCCTTTGCACCAACTAGAAAATATTTTCATTTGCTAATACATAATTTCCTAACAGCTGGATTTCTTGCCTCCTCTGAACATCTGAGAACTGTCTCAAAATAGTTTAAAAAAAGATCCAGAAAGGGTCTCCATGATGCTTGTTTCTTTGGCACCAGAAACATTCTAGAATAAAAAAAATGTGAGGATGAGGGATTGTTTCAATGAGGAGGAATCCATTGAAAGAGAGGAAGCGATTCCCACTGCCATCTGTATCGATGATGAATCTCTTTCAGAACCTATTTGAGACTATCTTGCCAGAGACAGAGAAAAATAGAAGTTCAGATTTTTGGGAGAATTAAAGGCTTGTCAGTATGAGGAGGAGAGGGCATTCTGAAGATAGTCATTCAGACTTGTTAGACTGTCCTTCATTCTGGCTTGTTCCTCCTTTCTTCTTGGAGCCTCCCTGCTATTCCTTTTTAAAATTATGCCCTTTTTTGTAAAATGTCGTACAGGTAGCATTAAATCCCTTCACAGACTTGGAGAGGGAAAGCTGAAAAAATCTGTGACATTCCCTGAATTAGCTTGCCTTTTTCATCACAACTTTTGAGAGACCTCTACAGCAAATGGTCCAAATACTACCTCTTTAAGGGAGAATTCAAAATTTCAGATTTAACATTCTTGGGAGGGTTTTAAGTATGCAGCTCAGCAAACCTTCTCATAACAGTTCAAGTAGCAGTAGGCCTGGACATGGCAACAGCTGACTCATAAGCACATTTCAGAGAATGGGTAGTCACATAAGCAATAAGATTACATGAAGATGTTTTCTCGAGTGAAGGAAAAGAAGCCATAATGCTCTTCATGTTCTCAAAAGAGACTAGCATAAACTTTAACATATTAGCTTAACCACTGGGAATTCTAAAACTAAGTGCTGCAGAACAACATGCTTTTTTTCCCAAATCTATTAAAAACTTTCCCATCCTTGTCAGAAGGGGATGGATTAGAGTTAACCAGATGTTTAACAACAGCTGGGTTCACCAGTGAAGTCACTGCTGGGTTAGATCTGGGGTTTGAAAATAAAAACTTGTAAGACTGAGAAACTGTACAATCTATCTCCTTTGCTGGAGGCAGCAGGCTGTCTGTCTGGCAAGTTACAGGCTTTGATAAACACATTAAGGGGGATTGGAGTAGGTCCAGAAAAAATCCAGTTACAGTAAATCATGTTTCTTGAAAGAGAGCGAAGGTTCCCTCAGAAACAATTCATTTATTCTGGAGATTTTCATAAAAGGAAAATCCCTGAAAGGGAATGTTAGAAGCTACACTTTCTCAGACTCAAAATCATAAACCTGAGGAGAAAAAAACAATGCCTGAACCAAACCCTGAGCTAAGCCCAATAAATTATTTCTGTCCAAAGTAGCTGAGACAGGAGAAGGCATTTGTCCAACTTTTTTGGACAATTTCTGAAGAAGCAGACTGATTTTGTTCATGCAATCTCCCTAGGGGCAAGAACTCCAATATGGCTAGGCATAGAGGAATTTCCTACTCCTCCTCCCAAGAATGACAAAAGTTGTTCTCCCTTGCAGGGCCATTCCAACAGCCTTAGATGATTTGTCTAACCTGTGGTCCATGGTAGGTGGGGGGACTACATCAGAAGATGCCAAGGAAGAAGATGAATGGTATGAAAAACAGAAATAGCTGCAGCAGAATCACTCATTTGTAGCTAGGGTACTTTTGTAGCCTGCTGAAGTGGCAAAGGCTGCTTATTTTTTTTCCTTCGTTTTGAGGCTAGGAGAAGCACAACTTGGACCAGTGGTTGAGAAATCTGAAATGCACCTCTGGTCTGGTACCTGTGTCTATGATGAACAGAGGCAGTCAGTAAATCAAATTTGTGGGTCAGATTTGGGTTGCACGGCTAGGCTTATACATATAAACCTATGAAGGAACCATTAGGCTGTTCCATGGTACAGCTGAAAAGGATGCTGGATTCCCAGGGGGTGCTTGGCAGCAGTAGCTAGTGAAAAAAACATGGTGAAAAGCACTTTAAACACATACCACCGTAAAATACAACTTTTACCAAGGAAAAATAGTTTTATTAACTTTTTACTTTGGTGGGGAAAAACTAACGCTCCTGTTTAAAAGTTGCTAAAAGTCAAGTGGCAGTCTATGAAAACACTTTTCCTAGCTTAAAATTAATAATTTTTCAGAAAAGGTTCACTTTCTGTCATAAGATTAAAAAGTATTTTTCCCCACATAGGGAACTTATCTGCCAAACAATAGAATGGCTTTAGTTGACTGCGTCCGTGAAAGCCCACAAGAGAAGTAATTTTTGGTGGCAGGAAAACCCTGAAGGACTTGAGAATTCAGATGGGTGGTTATCAGGAGAGTTGGTATCCATTCAGTAAATGACTGCTTTTTTTTGTAGGTAGTTAGCGAAGGAGGGATAGCAAACTGGTTGCTAGAAGTTTCCCATTGTAAACTGAGTCACCTAACATAATGTATTGTTTTATGTATGTTTAGGGGAACAGTAAAAAGTATTTTTATACATTTTTGCAGTGAAATTGTGGAAGACAAAGGTATGTAGTTCTAGGTGACTGTATACATTGAAAGAGTATTTTATTGTATTTGGATCCTGAGCGGATTGTTTAGGTGAAGTTTCAGTAAGAATGGAATGGATTGTAGATGTTCTTCATCTCCTGTATGTATGCCTAGTCTTGTACTTTGGTAAATGTTAATATTAACATAGGCATGCACAAGTAACAAAGTTAACATATGCCAGATCATATGCAATGAACAATGTTTGTGTGGAATTATGTGAGCATGAACTATATTTACATCACTGCAAGCAGGTGTTCAGGAGGGATGGTGAAAAAGAGACAGAGGTAAGGTCTTGTAAGAGGAAGATATAACCAGGTTCTTTCATCAGAGAGCAGTGTATACATGTATAATAAAGTATGTGACATAACTGCACATAAAAATTTAGTGAACAAATTGCTGTTTTGGGGAAGGTCTTAGGCACACCTGTCAACCACACTGTATTTGACAGAGTGCTATGATTTTACTGTCCAAATTTCTCCACTCTGTTTTGATGTGAGGCAGTGCCAATTTCTCCTGTCTCATTAACTTTATAGTCAAGCCTAACTCTCAGAGGCAAGCTGTTGTTTCTAGGAACCCTGCTAGACGCAGAAAAACGAAGGGCATTCCTGCCAGAGGAAAAAGTCACTTTCCTAATCCAGTACTTCCAGTCTCTTTTGGGCCAAACCATTATCACAGCTAGGGAAGTCCTGAGAACCTTGAGATACACAGCATCATGCATTTTGATGATCCCCCTGGTCAGACAACATTTGAGGAAGATTCAGTGGTACCTCTTTCAGAAATGTTATACTTGCAACTTTACATTTATATAAAAACAGTATTTAAACTCTGTCCCTAATTTTGTGTCTTTGTTCCTGATTCTTGTTCTAAGTGGTTAAAATGGCATGAAGGTTCTGTTGAGTTGTACTGTATGGATCTGTCAGCAGCAAGATGAAATATTTTTCAGGGCCATTTTTTATTTATTCATACATTTGTTTGATCATAATTGGATATAGAACAGGAAGGATACAGGGCTGCAAAAATGCAATGTGTTATCTGCAAAAATGGAAGATCTTATAGCAATATTTTGGTCAGGTGGCAAAACAATTTTGGAATGGTGCTCTAATTTGATGCACATAGATCATGGAACTAAATTGAGCTATTTTTTTCTGGAAAAGGGAAGAATTGCATTAAAAATTACCCAAATGCTTTGGCTGTGGGCTTTGTTAGCAATGCTCGGAGCTCAGGTTTAGTTCTAGGCTGAGGTGTTTTCTCTGTTTTTGTTTATCCACAACATAAATGTGTTTATTGAAAGTCCCATAATCATGTTCTGGACAATTACAAATATACAACGTTTATACTAATTCTGCTAACTAAACTACAGTTAAGATTGACATGTATAGCAAGCCAAGGACTAGTAACAGAACAAAGATGGGATTTTTCCCCCCACTTGATTCATTTGTTGTTTAACTGAGACATGGATTGATCTAAAACAGGTAATTTTCAGCTAGAGCTAAAGGTTAAGTACATCACACAAATAAAAACAGAAAACAAAACAGTTAATTGTTTCTATTACAAAGCAGAAATAAACATAAGGTACAGTAATGTGACTAGAATACAACCCAACATTTGCTGACCCATTGGTGTGGAGTGAAAACTCCCATATTTGCTCACAACCCCAGACAGCATTTGGGGGTGGATACTGAGTAGCCCTTTTCAGCACTCTTCCTTGTGATGGAGTGTGCTGGATTCCCTTGTTTGGCTAATAGCCCTCAGTGGAGACCAGCAGCTCTAACCTTAGCAGGTAAGTAAGAATGGTATGCTGGTAGATTACTAGAGTGCATGGACATGAATTGCACTGACATCATTGTAAGCCATGGACTGGGGTGGACTGAAGGGGGAGGCCAGGAGAAAAGCCTCATGTGATGAGGATGGTGGTGTATGATGATTCCCTTTCTTTTCATCATGCTGTCAGAAGAGCACTGCAAAAAGTAACAGACGGTAGGTGACAGCAAAGTTAAGTAATTAGAGTACAGTTTGAAAACAATGCACACAAAAGGCAGTGATTGTATTTTTATGTACATGTCAGGATTTGGTAAGTCTCAGTGTTAACACATTGCTTACTAGTAATGGTATTCCTTGTAAGTATTACTTGTTGGGGGGTATGTAAAGGTACAAGAAAAGAATGACAGTGACTTGGTTCCTGGAAAAAAAGACTAGCATATGTAATGAGTAACTAATGAGTTACTAGATAACTACGAAAATGTAACAAACATGTAGTTTGTATTTATAACCTTCATAGAAAGTTTAATAGTGAAATAATCCGTAGTATAATGAACTTATAAAATTGTGATACTGGAACAGAAGGAACATAAAGCTCTGGATGTTGGGTATTTAAGGAAGACTGGAAGGACAGGAAGTTCTCTAATGTGTTCTTGAATTGAATTTGAAAGCCTTGACTTTTGAATGGCAAAGGTGTGCTTCTGTAGTGAAGATTATTTATTTATTTTTATTTTTATTTGCAGTTTGTTAACTGGGAAAGTCCATTGGGCCAAAATGAACTTGTTTTCAGTGGAGGCCCGGGGAGAAAAGCTGCATATACAATTATTGCAAAGCTAATATCAACAAAGTTAAGTACAATACAATTTTCAAAACTACTAAAAACACAGTAATATAGAAGACAGAACAACAACATTTGAGCAAGGTGTTGTAACAAAGCATTGAATGAAATTAAAACATAAGTAATTTGGAGTATATAAGTATAATTTGGAGTGCAGGCACTTATGCACTCAGTTTCATTAGGTGAGAGGTAGGAAGAATTAGAGCAAGAGAGTAGAACAGTAAAAGATGAATAGGATGAGTTATGAGAAAGGAAAAAAAGGGAGAGGGACTGGAAATGAAATGAAGGAAGTCACTAGGTTGAGTTTTGAGAAAGGAGAAAAAAAAAGGGTGGGGGAGCAGAAAAGATATAGAGGGAGTCAGGTGGGGTGAGAGCATGAACATTCCCAGTGAGAAGAGAGATGGGAATGGAGCATGGTCTTGAAGGCGGAGTGGTTTTGGGTGATTTGAATGTGGGGGGGGGGGTGAATTCCATAGGCGAGCAAGGGAGAAAGACAGGAGAAATTGCCCAGGTGCACGTAAAGGTTTGTACACTTCGAGGAGGTTCTGGTTACTGGACCTGAGTAGTCTGTCAGGATGATGCAAGGTGAGTATGGAGGAGAGGGAAGGGCAGTTAGAGGGTTTGAAAATGAGTTTGTGAGCAGCTAACAGTTGAATGCAAGAGAGATAGTGGGGGAGTTCTAGACAGTTCAAGGAGTGGAGTGCATCACAGTGGTGGGAGGAGGATTTGGTCCCAGTAGCAAACTTAGAGATTTTATTGTAGCAGGATGACAATTTTGACTTTAGGGAGGATTGAAGGTTGTTGAGGAAAGGGGCTCCATGCAAGAGAGAGCGAGTGAAGTAGGAAATAGACTGTATATGTTTGAAAGAGGGAGTGAAATAACTGCTGTGATGATACAACTTTCCGAGCTTTTGGTGTGTTTCCTTAATACTAGTTTGTATATGAATGTCAAACATTAAATGTTCATCAATGATAACACCTAGAAGTTTTGATTGGAGACTAGTTCAATGGGAGTCTTATTCTGACTGACTATGGAGAAGGAATTTTTATCGATAGAAGTGTTTTTAGATGGGGGTAAAGATCATGATTTTGGTTTTGGATGCATTGAGAGCAAGGTGATTTTTCAACATCCAAGACTCGGTATAAGAGAAGGCATCTTGTGTTAGTTGCATGAGTTTGAGGAGAGATTGAGTTTAGCGAATTATGGTATTGTCCTATTGGACACGTTTGGTATTAGGAATGAACTGATGAAAATTATTAATGAAGATGTTAAAGAGTAAGGGACCCAGTATTGAGCCTTGTGGAACTCCTGCTGGAGTGTGAAGGAAGGAAGAGGTACTATTGTTCCACTTGACGGCTTGCTGTCTATTAGAAAGGTAACTGGAAAACCAGTTAATAGAGGAGGTGGAGAGACTGAGAAGAGAGAGTTTGGACAAGAGAAGGTTGTGGGAAACAGTATCAAAGGCCTTTGATAAGTCTAGAAGGGTAGGATACAATGTTGCCAGAGTCTCCCGCATGGATGATGATATCAAGGAAGGAGAGAAGGGCAGTGGTAGTACTATGTCCAGATCTAAATCCATGTTGAGTTGGAGAAAGAAGTTGATTGTCTAGGAGGTAGAGAAGGAGTTGCAAGTGTATGCATTTTTCAAGGACTTTTGAGATAGGGGCCAGGATGTCTATAGGACGGAAGTTGGAAATTTCAGTATTGTTGCCTCCTTTGTGGAGGGGAATGATGAATGCTTTTTTTCAGAGGAGGGGTACATAGGATTTTTGGATTGAACGGTTGATAAGTATGGTGATGGGAAGGGCTATGCCATTGGCAGTTAGCTTGAGAAAGTTAGATGGAAGGTTGTTTGGGCATTAGAGCATGGTTTTAGTTTTAGTAGAAGTTTTTTATGGTGTGCAGAGAGATGGGTTGTATGGTAAAGGGGGGAGATGAGTAGTGTTGATGTCAGTGGGACTAGACTTGAGGATGTGGGATGAGGGTGGAGTAGAAGTGTTATTGAAGAATGATGTGGTGAGCTTGGCTATTGAATCAATAAAGAAAGAGTTGAGTTGAGTAGCTAAGATATGATCTGGAGAGTTAGGGTCAGGACAGGGAATATCTTTGTTGCCAGAAGAGAGAAGAGCAGATATATTGTTCCAAAATTTTTTTGGGTTGGATCTATGACTCTTTTGAAGCTTGGAGTAGTAGGACTTTCGGTCTAAAGCAATTTGTTTTTTTCACTTTATTACAGAGTTGCTGTTACTCAGTAAGGGTGTTAGGTGTTTTAGATTTAAGGTAACTCTTCCAAGATTTATCTCAGAGATGCATGAGTGTAATAGTTGCTTTAGTTAGCCAAGGGGTGGATTTGGTTTTGAAACTTTTAGTTCTGGAGGGAGCAAAGCTATCTAGTAGGTTATTGAATGTAATATTGAAGTATATAACAGCATCGTCAAGAGGGAGGGTTTTTACAGGGATACAGTTCGTATGTTTTAGTGAGTCAGAGAAAGCTAGGGAGTTGAAGTTTTTTAGGGTATGAGTTGTGATGTAGTTGTGGTGAAACTGGAAGGAGGATAATGAGCAAAGGCAGGGAGATGATCACTGAGGGAGTTGGCTAGGGTGTAGGTGTCAGAAATGGAGTTGGGGTGAGACACTAATATCCAGTCCAGAATACTACTGGAGTTATCTTTATTAAATCTGGTAGGAGAGGTAATTATTTGGGTGTAGTTGTGTAGGTTTATATTCTGAGGTGATGTAAGTGACTGAACAGAAGTCCAGTTTATGTTTATATCACCTATGAGTATAGTTTCATTGCTTATGTTGGATGAGAACCAAGAGTGGATATCTTCAAGAATGGGGATGTTATTTCCTGGTGGGATATAAAGTGCAGCTATACAAATGTTTTTATGATTATTAATTTTCAGGAGGGCCAGAGTTAATTCAGCTGTTGCAAATTGGGGTATATGCTTGGTAAATGGTGTCACTGTAGGGGAAGAGGAGAAAAGTAGGGCTACTCCACCAACTTTCTTTTGAGTTCTGTCATTTCTTATGATCTTGTAGTTGAGAAGGGTAATTTCTAAATCTTTTATGTGAGGTTTTAGCCATGTTTCAGTGATAGAGAGAATGTCAGGGTGGTAATGGGATAGCCAGGCATGAAGGGTTGGAAGTTTATTGCATAAACTTTGGGTGTTAATTGTAGCAAAAAGGAGATATTTATGGTTAGAGGGTGAGGAAGACAAGGTAGGGTTAGAAGCATGGTTGTCTAAGGGTCCAGGATTAGGATACATGTCACCAGAGAGGAGGATAAAGATTAGTTGGAGTAGGAGGGAGGCAATGTCTTTACATTCTTTGGAGTTGAAGTTGAGAGCAGGGTAGCTGGACAGGTATGGATTGTTAGGGATTGGGACTGTATTACAGATAGGAAGAATCGTTCTAGTAAAGAGCAGAGAGTCATTATAGTAATAGAGGTGAGGAAAGATATAAGTTGAGAGGTGAGATTCTTTTAAGGCATGTATTGAAGTTGTATGATAGAGAGGGGAGTTAGAAAAGTCAGGTAGTCTGGTAAGATAGAGTAGGCAGTAGAGGAGGAAAGGTAGACATATTAATGGTAGAATATGTGTAGGTTTGATTTGGATGGTAGAGTAAGGTTATAGTACGCAGTGAGGATGTGCAGAGGGGAGAAGGAATAAGCAGAAGGCAAAGTGGTGTGTGGTCCTTGGTAGTAAGAATGGGGGAAGGTAAGAATAGGTAAGGGGAGGGTACTGTCTAATGGAAACAGGGATTGGTGGATGAGGAGGTGGGTGGGGATTGTCCTGATAGGCTGAATGCTAGCGGGGGTGTGGTTTTGGGGCTATAAGTGTAGAGGAACTGGGGGTAGGGTGGGAATTGGGGGCAGGGTAGGGGAGCAGAAAGAGGCCGAAGGGCGAACAGAGCAGGCAGAGCCGAGGAGGAGGAAGGAGCAGAAGAGACCAACAAAAACAATCAGTGATACTGGCACTCTCGAGCACTCAAAGGTACTGACAAGCTCAGAGGTATTTTACTTATGAGTTAAGGTTTGGCCTAATTCAAGGAGAATTGAAGAGGTGTGACAGTTGTGCAAAAAACAAAGGGAAAGGACAACAGGCCTTACAGTTGCAGGGAGCAGGGAAAAAGTGTTGAAAGTTACCTAATACAATGTGTGGGAATATATCGCCACCTAGTGTCATTCCTGAAAAAAGTAAAATGTAGAATCAACTTATTACAGGGAGTGAAATGGCTGGAGGGGAGAGAGTTGGGAAAAGGGACTGCTGCAGAACTGCTAGTGTGCATGCCATGGGTTAGGAATCCAAACACCTTAAAAAATAAGGTTTAACAAAGAGTATTGCACATACATGTAGATGGAGGGAGTTATTTTTCAGAATGTCCCTAGATTTCTTCTTTGGGGAGGTATGTTCCTCAGTCAAAATGGAGCTGTAGAAGGGGGGGGGCAAGAGAAAAATACCTGATTGAGCTGAAAGAGAGAGAGAAGTACTTTAATATAGAGGCATGGGAGAACTGGGAGAGGCAGTAATAGGATAGGCTGGAGAGATCCAGTTACATGTGATCAGTACAGCACAAAAAAGGTGTGTGGTCACTGATGGAAGAACATAGTGATATTCATCACGTTTCACTGTTGTAGTAGTAACAGCATGGGATTTCCTTGGTATGGAAGCCCTTGGCTGGCCGAAATGCCAGAGACTTTTTTCCCTCCTCTAGGGGCCTAGTGGGTGTATTCTTCCTGACATCAGGGCATCTGGGTATAATATTTGATGGCCAGCACCACGTTTTCAGTTCTTTCTTGCAGTTTAAGCCTGAAGCATCCAGTATGGGAGTGCTCCAATGGAAAAACATTTCCTGCTTTTCATAGTATTGGTGTATGCAATGTTCATTTAGCAAAATAATTGCACTGAGTGTAAAAAGTAAATTCCTCATTGAGACTTCCATACTCTTTTTTTGCCTGGGCCTGGAGCAAGCTTGCCTACCCCCCCCCCCCCCACTGTGCTCATTTTAATAGTCATACTATTAAGAGTAGGACTGGCTTTTTAAACAAGAAAAAGGGGTATCAAGGACATTCATGTTGTATGGTATTTGCCAGTCCCACTGACTCCAACCCTTCTTGTAAATTAAAGGAGAAGCAACCCAAGTGCATTAGAGTAGTGGATGACAATCATTCACTGTCTGCCATTCCACTCAGACTCATGGTAATTAAGAGAAAAGATAATTTTGAAGACCCCTTTGATGATTGAATGTATGGCTGAGGCCTCTACTTGAGACCCATTTGGAGTCCGATATATCAGCCTTCCCTTCCATGTCCGCACAGTTCAAATGACCTTGGTTGTCAGTTGTACCTGTGGCTACTTTGCAGGCCTTTGCTTCCGACACCCACACTAGGTCTTCCAAGGGTTAGGTAATGGGGCAGAATCCCCATGTTAGAAAGGAGTCATTAGGAGACTTAGCACAGGCCACAGCTGCCTGTCTTTGGCTTGGTTCAAGTACATTTGATGCTTCACCCAGACCCAAGCTAAAGGTTAAACTTATAGGTTCATAGGTTCATACTAGGCTATCTGCCCAAGGGCATTTATAAGCCTAGCCCAGAGTTTTGTGGCTTTTGCCACCCCTTTAGTTTGAAGAAAACTATGCCCATTATTTTGCTGTGCCTCTGTCAAGCAGTGACACTGAGGTAATCCCTGGGGTATATCTGCGATCTCCCATCCATTGGTCAAGATTTCTCTTGAACAAGGCCAGCGAGGTGCTCTGCCTCACATGTACCGGGATTTTGTTCCACAGCATAGGGAGTCTCTGGGTGATGAATCTGTCCCTCCAGCATGTCCTATTAATAACCGTGTCAAGGTTTAAGTCTCCCGCCCTTGTAGTTCTGAGAGATCTAGATTTTCTGAGGTGAAGCATGTTCATCAAATCTGGGTTTGACATGGCCTTGTATGTCAGGCACAGGTCACCTCTGAGCAAGTGGTAAGCGACTGAATAGAGCTGGAGTTCTTTCAGTCGGGCAGCATAAGACTTCAGTGAGCTTGCCACAGCCTAGACTTTCTTTATCCCATTCTTACCAGAGCTATTGACAGGATATAATCAGGCTAGATGGGGATCTCAAACAAGTTGTGAGATCCATGTAACATAGCCCTGCCAGTACCCTTGCTCCATGATCTTCTCCTGGAAAAAAAAGAA
This sequence comes from Protopterus annectens, assembly GCF_019279795.1. Taxonomy (NCBI): domain Eukaryota; kingdom Metazoa; phylum Chordata; order Ceratodontiformes; family Protopteridae; genus Protopterus; species Protopterus annectens. Next base: position 1,470,152,006 of record NC_056739.1, read on the forward strand.
GGATCTTCCCCCAAGGAGTCCACTGATTCCTATGACTCTAATAAGGATGAATTGACATATTGACCATATCTGCAGTGGTTCATATGCTGATTCAGAATCTAATGAAAGTATTGCCTCATCTATACCACCTGAATACTTCACCTTTGCAGAGACATTGCATAAAATGAGGGCTTTCTTCAAATGGGGAAACTCAGGACTGCTAATCCAAGTGTAGGGTAAAAGAATTTTTAAAACTCCCTAGCTACAAACCTCTTTCAGTTCATCCCATACAACAGGTAGTGGATGATGTTGCATATATGGCTACCATGCAGCCTTACTCATAACTACCTGCTCACAGAATACCAGACTAATTTTACAAGGGTCCTGAATTCCCTTAGGCACAATTTTAAAATCCTTTGAGCAGATCCTGAGGTGGTGTTTCCAGGTCTCAAGGGAGCTAAGGGCTGTTTCTCTAGTAATCCTTTGCCAAATAAGAAAGAAGGCAAGACCCTTGACAAATGTGGCAAAAAGTTTACACCCCTGCCACCCTGGCCATGAGAACTCTCAATTGCCAGTTCCATATGGTCAAATTCCAGAGGACTCTTCTGAATCAAATGAAGGAAAAACTGGAGGGGATGGAGGACAGAGCTCTCTCTAAAGAATTGCTTGAACTTTGAAACTCATGTTCTCAGGTTGCTAAGCATTATTTGCATTGTGGCTTTTGATGCTTTAGAAGAATCAATGAGGTGTCTGCCTCTGGGACAGTTAATAGGCATTCCCCCTTCGAGAGCATGTAAAATTAAAACTTGTGGATGCACCTTTGGACAAGGAGTATTTGGATCTAAAACTGAAGCAATTTTTAAGAAGCTGGAGAACAAGGTTAAATCTGTGCAGAATGTTATGGACTTTTTCCAGGTACTGCCTCCTCGATTTAGCAGGAACTACTCTACATATCCCTGGTCCTTTCCTCCTTTTCATCTGAGGCAGAGAGGGAGAAGGACCAGAAGGGACAGAGACAGCAACATCAAGGGAGATGGCAAGCAGACCAAGCAAACAGGCCTAGCAGGCCCTGTCTTCTGGGGCTCAGCAGGGAGCAGCCATAACTCAACCAGACACCTGTCTGTCCCTCCTACTCCCAAGTCCTATCTCAACCCTTCCCTGCCCTGTTCCCTCAATACTTAGAAGATGATCATCCTTGTTCCTAGAGGAATGGAAAACGTTACATCAGGACATGTGAGTCTTGCACATAAATTGCAGTTACAAATTACAATTTGCTTCACTTCCAAAGCCAGTGGTCATTCCTTCCATCCAAAAGGGCCATCTAAAAGAGGCTTTAGTACAAATAGATATGTTGCTAACACACGGCTGAATAGAAACAGTCTGTCTAAAAGAAAAGGCTATTACTTCAGACTGTTCCTAGTGCCAAGGAAAGAAAGAACCTGGAGGCCTATCTTGAATTTGTCTAGGTTAAACAAGTTCATGCTGGTCTCCAAATACAGCATGCTCAACCTACAAAAACAACTGTTTACATTATCACCTCAAGAATTCTTGGTCACCCTAGACCTAAACGCATTCCCATTGCAATAGCTCAAAGGTGGTATCTGCACTTCAGAGCAGGTGGAAAGCATTATCAATTTTTTGCTTGACCTGTCTAATGTGCCTGACCCTAGTAAATGCTTTCTGCAGGAAAAAGGGCATCCAACTTTATCTCTTTTTGGGTGATTGTCTAATTCAGACAAAATATGTCAATGAACTGCAGTCATCCTTTCATCTCACCATGACCATTTTCTCAAACCATGGCTTCAATCTCAATGTAAAGAAGTCAAACCTAACTCCCACATGCAAGCTGGTGTTTCTAAAAACACTGGTAGGCACAGAAAAAAAGGACCATCCTACCAGAGGAAAAGGTCACCTTCCTAATCCAGTAGTTCCAGTCTGTTTTGAGCCAAACAATTATCATAGCCAGGGAAGTCCTGATGGCCTTGAGTGACATGGTATCATGCATTTGAGGATCTCCATGGTCAGACAGCATATAAGGGAGATTCAGTGGTACCTTAAGAATGTGTGCTATCAACACAGACATTCCCTCAACTACAAAATGCAGATTCTCCCTTGCCTAAAAAGGAATTTGGGTGGTGGATTCAAGCTTGCAACCTTAACAAAATGGTACCCTTTCAAATTCAGCCAGAACATCAGATATTAACCACAGATGCCCAAGTTCTGACCCAGGAGACACATTCAGGTGGCTTCCAGGTTCAGGGAAAAGGGGACCAAACCTTTTTAAGAAATTGTAGAAACCAAAAAGAGTAGTGGGCGGTACTCAAAGGCATGATGGCATTTAAAGAACTTTAGAAACCAGGGGTTCTATTATTAAAGATAGACAGCACTATAGTGATAGGATACATAAAGACAGAGGTACCCACCCTTACCCTCTGTGTTATTTAGCCATGCAGCTCTGGGAACAAACTGTTTCATTCCATGGGTCTACATATGATTGCACAGTACCTGCCAATAAAGATTAATCACCTAGCAGATCACCTCAGCAGTTCAAGATAGATCAACACGAGTGGAGATTAAACAAAGTCATGTTTCAAAAGTTAATAAAAAAATGTGGTGTTACAGAAATAGATCTTTTTGTCAGAAAAAAAACAGATAATTAGAGAATTACTGCACAAGGGGCAAAGACAGCAGGGCTTGGAGGACAGACTTTCACTGGGCAGTTCTATTTCTCTATGTCATGTTCCTCATTCCCATGTTACTATTGAAGATCATGGGAGTATGGACCAAGGGTGATCATAATATCCCTTTGGCCAAGGCAGCATTGGTTTCCCCTGCAAGAAGAACCTTGGTTGCTAACTCAGAAGATAAGCCTATTAACCCAAACAGGGAAACTGTCATACACCACAGCTTGGTTTCTTTGAGGTTGACAGCCTGCATGTTTTAATCCTTTCCTGGATCATGGTCAAATGGGTCACAGGACAAGGTAATGGACCACCCAACCCCCCAAACCATTCCAGTGTCCCATTATTTGGCTTTCATTCTCCCACTGCCACACACACTGTTCACATCTGTCAGTGTGCATACCATTTTCTTTACTTTTGAAATTGGATTTAATGCAAAACTTTTATTTCAGATTTTATAGCACAAACACTGGTGGTAATTTGCTAAACAAAACAGTTGCACATTGAAAACAGACTTAGCATGCGCAACTGTAATTTTCTCTTCCCTTGAAGCTCATATTCATTGAAAATGCATATGGCCAGTGGCTGATTAAGTGTACTATGGTCCTCTGGATGTTTTCAAACCATGGACTCACTGCATACATTTTTAGGACCATGCATAAATATCTTTGTTCTTTGCTTCACCACCCTGATTGTTATAAATGGAGTTCTTGTTTACAGCAATATTTGTTAACATGCATTTTAAGTGTGTAGCTTTAGACATTTTCTCAGTAAACAGTGAAAAAATGTATGCACCAATAATGACAGAAGTGCTCATTTCAGAACACTTCAACCATAAAAGGCCTTTCACACTGCTGTTATTATAATCCACCAATATTTGTACTAAAAAATTATGGACACTAAATTGACTGAGTACATATCACGTCTGACTGTGATATAAAAAAATGGCTACAGTATTCTAATTTGCTTTACACAAATGCACACTAGTCCTGCAAAGACAGACTAATGACTGACTTTATCATGCTCATCAGGGCCATCTATCATTGTCTACAGACATCTCTATCAAAACATTAATAATAATAGCCAGAAGTCAGATATTTCATTTTTTACTCACAAGCACACAGCAGCCAAAGTATTCCTACTTAATTCATACATACTCAAGTCCTGCAAAGCCAGATTAAAGGCTGTTCAAAAATGGCCAGAGAAGAGCTTAATGTACTTTCATTTGCAGGGCCCCCCACCCCCACCAGCAGTTATAAACCATACATACCCCTTATTGTTATAAAGAAATACATTGTATGTATGTTATTAGTAGCTTTAGGTGAACTACATTGAACTGTATAACGATCACTAGCACCGTACTATAAGATCCAGACAGGTGTAGCACAGTTTAAATAGAAGACTATTTATGAGAGCATAAGAATATTAACCACTGGAAAATGTATTCCAAATGAATCTGGACAATTTCTGCAGAAGTAAAAAGTCATCTGAATAATTATTTATTAAAGAGAACGATTACTAATGCTGATGCTGCTGCAGGCAAACAACTTTGCATGTCAGTGCTTCACCAACAAATGCAGTGCCTGGTGTCCTTGAAGAACAAATTTACAGTAAACTCTTACTTAACCAGCATCCATGGAGACTAGTAGATGCCGGTTAAGTGTAGTTTCCGATTGCTTGAGAGATGCTTAGGGATTTTTGAGTGGCTCGTATACTGGCATAAAAGCCAATCAAAAATGGCAAAGCAGAGCCTCTTCTGTTCAATGTGGAATAACCCACATTGAACCGAAGAGGCTCTGCTTTGCGATTCTTGATTGGCTTGCATGCTGACAAAAAATCGCAAAGTGGAGCCTCTTCTGTTCAATGCAGAACAGCCCGCTGTTCCACATTGAAGAGAAGAGGCTCTGCTTTGTGATTTTTGATTGGCTCATATGTTGTTATATGAGCCAATCAAGAATGCCAGTTGCTTGGAAGTGCTGGTTGCTTGAGTTCTGGATAACAGGGACTTTACTGTACCTATTTTGCATTAAAAAAGTGGTATGCTGATGATATTGCTATAATATTTCCTGAACTAGGTCAGTAATAGAAGATGGGTGGCAAAGAATGACAACAGGTTCATAGTTACTAGGCATGCAGTCCAAGAGCAAGACTATTAAGCAGTCTAGCCTGAACTTCCAATTACTCCAAAAGCATTGTCTGGTTAAGTGACTTGCTTAGTGTCACACATTAGGTAAATAAAGGTGGAAAAAATTCAAATCCTGCGCACTTGCCATAGGAAGCGGCTCATTAACAAGTTGGTGTTTTACTTCTCTGTACTAACTGCCAGAGTAACGTTTTTTAATTAAATGCTGAAGTCCTTTACAATACGATCTTCTAGAAAAGGCCATATAAAAGTAATACGCAATATTAACTACATAATGGAAGCTGAAGATCAGACATTTCTGATCATTACCAGCAACCCATTTGCAGTTGCTGGAAGATTGTAAAGAAGTTACAGTAACAATATATTACTAAAATGAGAAATGGTTAGACTATATTGCGCAATCCATGCCTATTAATGAATTAATTCATTCTTTAGTGCAATTAATAAAGCAAAACAATTACAGACAATATAAACCCTACAGCAGCATTGTCTCAAAAACTTACAAGTCATACAAAAATCAGAACTTTTTCTTCATATAGAATACTTTTTTTGGAGGTGGGGTCTTACATGCTTGCAGGACACCTACATCTCAGTTTGATCTCCTTATATGTTCTCTGTCATCAAGAATAGCTATCCCTTCAGACATCAGTCAGTGCAGGTATGAAATAACTGAATTGCTAATAATGCTACATTGTTGCAGCATACACCTCCAGAATCAACAAATCTGGATCATGGACGAATAGGACCCTATGCAGGGGAAGTAAATCAGACCCCTGCCAGCTATGCCAATATAACATTACTTGGTTGTCTCTCCTCATGTACCATACACATTGTTCAAACCTGTCAGAGTGCATATGGTTTACTACTACTACTTCTTTACTTTTACAGTCATCACAGAGATTTGGATTTCATTAAAACTATTTCAAATTTGACTGAAAAAACACTGACTGCTAATTTCTTAACAAAACATTCTCACATTGAAAAGACTTAACATGAAAAGCAGTAAACTCTTCTCTTGAAACACAATCAGTGAAAATGCACCTGGCAACCTATTAAACTACAGTAAGTGAAAAATACAACACAAACTTTGATTAAAGGTTGACTGATAAATCTAAGTCCAAAAAGGAAAAAACTACTCAACAACCAACCACCTCGGCTGAAGAAATAATTTTAATGATACAAACTTGGGTAAATGCTTTCGTGCCAACTCCACTTCTTCCGACCATGCAAAACTCTACTAAAACACCATCTTATGTACATTTTTATTAAAACATCCATTAAAACACTCTAATAAAGTCCAATTAAGTTCAGTTAGTAACCATAATAACTTAAATGTTAATGATGTATTTTTTTGCCTTAACTTTTGGTTTCAGTGGCTACACTACCATTAAGGCCATAGTCTGTTTGCCTGTAGTGAAATGATCCATTTCATGTCTCTACTTTCAGTTTTATCAGGTATACTGCCACCTCTAATGTTGTCATATATTAGTTGCAGAACCATAAACTCAAAACTATGTCCTTTATACATCTTTACCTGCTTATTTAAAGCACTACTTGCTACATCCCTCCTTATATCTCCCAAATGTTCTAAAATTCTCTCTCAAACCCCTCTTGGTTTTTCCAACATAATAACATGAACATTCTCTACACATAGCTAAATAAACTAAATTCCTAGTTTTATAGTCCACATATATCCTTGGTGAATATTCTAATTTTGTCACTGGATGAACAAACTGATTCTTGGTGGATATAGACCCACAGGCTTTACAGGTCCTACATGAGAACATCCCTCTTCTCTCTTGGACTGGTCTCATATTATTTCCCATCTTACCATAACACAGTCGTCTTTTCAGTGAAAGTCCATTTTTAAAACAAAATCTAGGGACATCACCAATTACTTTCCTCAATCCCTCATCTGCTAGTAGAATAGGCTAATTCTTTCTGATAGTATCACATATCAAATTGACATTATTAAAATATGTTAAGGTGACATTTTATATTACTTTTATCACTTTTATGATATCTACCCTTTCTAAACTTCACACCATCTCCTAAGCTCCCCTTCTCTTGTTCACCTATAACTGAAAAAATAAGGTTTCCCTTTACTCTTCCTCACTGATTTTACCTGGGCTACTGCTTTGACTACTTCATTGATACTATACCCCCCTTCTAAATTTCTAACTCATTAGACTGTACACATTCTGTAACTGTAAGTCATTTGTATGTAGCCTGGATGCTCATAAAAAAATTGTCCTTTCAATATATTCTTATAAGTATAACTTGGATGCATACTTGTATGGTGTAAAGTTTTGTAAGTTTTATTTTTCCAACGGGTCTTTCTAAAAATCCCTGTACTTAAACTGCCTGTCTCATTCTTATAGATCCTCACATCTAAGAAATCAATGCTATCCATTGTAATATTAGCTGTAAACCTTAAGAATGTAATACTTTTTTTTACTTCTGTCTATAAACTCTTGAAGTTCATCTGTCATACCACACCACAAGAAAAAAAACGTTATCAACAAATCTTTTGTAACATATTATCCTGTTATTAACCCAGTTATCACTTAAAACATTATGTGATTCCCAGAAGGCCATTACAATATTGGTGTAGTTGTTGGCACATGCAGTGCCCATAGCTACGCCATTTTTCTGATGGTATAATTCACCATTGAAGGTAAAAACCTTACATTCTAAAATCAACATAAAGTACACATAACATTAATTTGACTATTGCAATAATCACTTAACTGCTTCTATCTCATACTGATTGGGAATCACCATAAACAAAGTGCAAACATCCATGGTTACAAAAATAAAACGAGACATCTATTGAGGAGAGTGTATTACTCGTTGGCTATTGAGATGTTGATAATCCAGTCAGGGAGATGAAAATAAAAGTGCTGCATGTTTTAGAGTACGTCGGTTAAAGACTATCTGATGTTGATTTCCTAATGCTTTGGACTTGTCTTGAGTTTCTTTGTTATGATCAATGAAAACTTTTTAAGTGAAAAAATACGACTGAATAAAAAAGTTAAATAACAGTAACTTGACATGTCTGAGAAATTAACTGTGACACTTGAAGAACTAGGTGAAACTACGTTCTAAATCACACAATCATTGAGTCTAGTTATTAATGCTAGTTTCTGTGAAATTGTACATATATTTAGTAATTTCCTGACTAGTTCACCCCTTGTCAAGCCCAACAACCCCAGATAAACCATCACAAAATAATCATTGCTGTTGTTTTTGATGTGACCTCACAAAAGGAACTCAAATCATCCAGCTTGATTTATGCTTGGAAATATCAGGCAAAGTAGACAGAATATACTCTCTACTTTGGATGGGTTGATGGAGATAGTAGGAGACAAACCTAAGTTTAGCTTTCGAAATAAGACCCTAAAGAACCATCTTTGGTATAAATCTAGTTTAAATAGGACTACTCTTAGATCAGATAGAGTAGGTACATATACATGCAGGAGTTGTACTGCCTGTGCATATATACACACAGGCACTAACTTTGTACACCCTAAGCTAGGCTTCAGAATAGAGCCCTCTCACTATGCTGACTGTAAAATAGTCAATGTAATATATCTGAGTTATTGTGCCAAATGTTTTTCATCTTATATTGGCATGACTAATCGACAGTTCAAAGACAGTATACTTGAACATATGAGGGATACAAGAAATAAAAAGGAAAGTAGTGCCTTGGCTATGCACATCAAGAATGAAGGTAGTGAGCATATGTTTAAGTTTCTGGTCTTGGAAATACTTGCAGTCAGAAAAAGGGGAGGAGATATGAGGAATATTACTGAGGCGGCTGAACAAAAATGGATTCTGTTACTGCGCACTGATAAAACACCTGGTTTGAATAATATGGTCATTAAACCTTTCCTGAAAGCGAGACAGTTGAGACACTAGTTTTTAGCTGATGTACGCTGTGATGTTTTTAAAAATGTTAAGTATGGCTTTAAATAATTTAATTGTTTTTAATTGAAGTAATTAATGTTAATTAGAATACTATTTAATGTGGTTGTTTTAAGTCATTTTTATCTAAGTCTGATGAAGAGGTGAAGCCTTGAAAGCACTTACTTGCAATAAACTGGATATTCTGCTGTGTTACATCCAGTGCTGCGGTGTTTTTTATTGGATATTCTGCTGTGTTACATCCAGTGCTACGGTGTTTTTTATTGGATATTCTGCTGTTACATCCAGTGCTGTGGTGTTTTTTTATTGGATATTCTGCTGTGTTACATCCAGTGCTACGGTGTTTTTGGATATTCTGCTGTGTTACATCCAGTGCTACGGTGTTTTTATTGGATATTCTGCTGTGTTACATCCAGTGCTGCGGTGTTATTTATTGGATATTCTGCTGTGTTACATCCAGTGCTACAGTGTTTTTGGATATTCTGCTGTGTTACATCCAGTGCTGCAGTGTTTTTTATTGGATATTCTGCTGTGTTGCATCCAGTGCTGCGGTGTTTTTGGATATTCTGCTGTGTTACATCCAGTGCTACAGTGTTTTTTCTCATTTGCTTCTTTTTGCTCTGGTTGTTTTATTGCCTGAGGCTATATTCTTTGTTTATAAAGTAGACAGAAGTTTGCATCTAATTTTTTTTTTTTTGTAACTATAATCAGGAGTCCTCATTTAGATGTCTTGTCGGTTCTTTGGCTTTGGAAAGCATGATAGTAGTAATGACAGGTTTGATAATATTTTGGTATTTTAGGTATGAGACAGTGAGACAGCTGTTGAAGGAGACCAGTTTATGGCATGGGGGAGGTGGTAGTCTGATATAAAACGAATGGTGTTGGAAGGTAGTTGTACGAGTAAAATGAGGAAAAATCAGTAATGAAATTATATGTATTGTTTCAGGTGGGTTGAACAGAGGAATTTAGAGTGATTTAAGAGAAACTCTTATAGAGGGGGTTTATAGGAACAGTGATAAAGGTCATATGCAAAAGGGATGTGATAAGGAAGAAAAGGGGGCAGGAATGTGATTGTTTCTGTAATAAGGAAATGTAGAGTGTGAAAATACAAGGAAGCAAGGTTCTACATAAACTTTCCAAACCTGTTATTAAAAAAAAAAAAAACTTGTAGAACTAATGGTGAATAAGGTAACTACTTAGGTTCATAGGTTGATACTAGGCTATCTGCCCTAGGGCATTTACAAGCATAGCCAGAGTGTGTTTGGCTTTCACCACCCTTCTTAGATTAGTTGACTGTGCCTCTGTATAGTAGGTCACAGAAGATAGCCCATTTAAGGTTAGTTTACCATGCCTCTGTCTAGCAGTGACACAGAAGAGATCCCAGGGGTAAATTTACGATCTCCCATCAAACATCAAGATTCTTCTTGAAGAGGGTCATTGAGGGGCTCTGTCTGACATGGATTGGGATTTTGTTCCAGAGTGAGGGGAGCCTCTGGGATATGAATCTGTCCCTCCAGCATGTTCTATTTATTTCGATTTATTTCTGTGCTGAGGTTTAAGTCACTGGAGTGTGTAGTTCTCATGGATTTCTTGAGGTGGAGCATGTCCATTAATTCTGGGTTGGACATGGCTTTATACGTCAGGCACAGAGATCGCCTCTGAGTAGGCGGTAAGCAACTGAGTAGAGCTGGAGTTTCTTTAGCCTAACTGCATAGGGCATCTGTTTGAGTCCCTTGTTGCACCACATTTAACCACCTCACATCAAAGTCCTGAAAAGTGCTAGCAAGAAATGTAGTAATAGCCAAGCTTGAGTATAGCCTCCTATTAACTGCAGTTAACTTCCGTCAAGATTCTTGGCTGCTTCAGATAACTGTTAATAAAATCTGCAGATTCTGTACTCTAGCCCCAGAAATAAACATCATTGACTTACCTTGTAAAAGTCCACTGGCTTCCAATTACATCTCAAACAACTGTCCTCTTACCAACCCCTGACTCATAACCTAGTATATAGCAGATACTGTATACTTCCTATGCATCAATTAAATGTAAAGAACCTCTAAAATTTAAGAATGAATGCAGATCTTTTCAGACTCCATAAACCCCTTTTTTATATTAGTAATAGGGTAAAGAGCTTTAGGAAAATAACTTTAGCAATCTGGAATTCTTTACTAGCAGAGATCAGAAGTGACATATCAAGAAGGCTAATAAAAGTATGTGTTTAGTGATAAAGTTAGTATAGTCTGTACAGCCAAAGAAACAATAATGGCTAACATTTTTTTATAACCATAACTTTTGTCTTAACAGATGCTTCTAAAAATAAATTGAAGATCTGTTATGCAAGACATCTTAGAGCACTTGAATCGCTAAATCTATTCTAGGCCCTTATCTGTCCAGTCCTACAATTACCATAAACTAAGCTTTCTGCACCCCATCACCAATGATACTAATTCAGTAACGTTGCTAGCTTGTCTAAAGTTAACAATCCTTCCTTAAACTTTTATTTTAACCTGTATCTCACCTGTTGCTCTGAAACTGTTATTTGAGTCATACTGGTATCTGAATAATGCAAAATGATAAATACTGTAAATGTGGTTCAATTTGGCATGACATATCTTCTGCAGTTCAGTAAAGCTGTAACTCTGGAATAATTTCTGTCATAACTAATGATGATGAATGTAGGATTGTAAGTTATTAACTGGTAGAAATGTCACATCACTTACATTTAGTACCAAAAGCATGTCTGTAAAACTGTAGTCTCTGAACTGCCGTTTGATTGTGGCTGAAGAGGGAATATGGGATAGCCCTCCTACTTTGTAAAATAAGTCCACCTTCCTAACTGCAAATATATGGTTGCTTTGGGAGTATCTGGAATGTGGATTGGGCAAGTCACTGTCCAAAAAAGACAGCATATCTTCCTCACAGGTAGTTTTTGCCTGCTGTGCAGTTCAGGCTAAGTCATCTGAAAAGATATTTTGTTGACTAAGTCAGTCTGTTTAAATCTATAAACTATTTCTAGGGAAGACCCAACCTGGTATTTTTGCAGACTAAGGAGAATGTTGACCAGGAAACTGGTGAAATTCTTCTGCTGTTTTGGACAGGTAGAGATCCATTGTTTGTCCTAAGCATGAAGATAAGCAGAAAGAAGGCAAGGTGTGCTCAGTTAAATTTATCACAGATTTACCAGGAAAAAATAAGAAAAAATGAAGTAATTTTACACTGATGGAAATTTCACCAATACCTAGTTGTACATAGGACAACTGGTTTGCAGTGACAAGCACTGTCCCCAGAGTACTGTCCCCAGAGTTGTAAACCGGATACTCCTGACATTGCTTTATATTCTCACTCCAACTGTCTAATTCATGAAAAAAATTTGTTGCCATGGATATGAACTTTCCCACTATCGCCGTTACCAGCTTGATGGATATGGGCATCCTGAGGCAAAGTAGAAATTGCCTCATGTTTACTGATAACCACTTAATTCTCAAACAAACTGATATGGCATGTGTGAGCTGTAGTTACACAATGTCACTGGAGGCAAAGCTCTCACATAAAAGTACTCCTAATGTCAGTAAGGCTGTCGGTAGTAGTACTGCACCCTTCACAAAAAATTCAAAGCAGACATATAGACTCGCATATGCTGAGACACTCAGATGTAGCCTTCCTAAACCCCAAAACCTCCTAGACACAGAACACATAACAAATACCCTCAGCAGCCTCAAATGCACTATTTCAAACAACACCCACATCAACACATACAACCATGTCATGGAGCCTTTACTTCTAAGTCCATAAGGCAAGCCACCACACAGTCCAACATTCTAGTCAGCGGAGACTCCATCACGAGACACACTGATGCTCCCTCACCAGGCTAAGTAAGGTCAGTTGCTTATCAGGGGCTAGAATCCACCACATTATGCACACACATAGGTCACTGGACCACAAATACCAGTATGACTCAGTCATAGTCCATGTTGGGTGTAAATGACCTGAGATGTATCTCCCTAGACTATATTAGTAGCGACATCATGAAGCTCTCAGAATGTGTCCCAAGCTGATATGAACCTAGCATTGAGCAGCATTTTACCTTCTCCAAGAATTATGCCACCATACAAACAAAAGATGAATGACTTTAATAATTGGCTTAGTTTCTGGTGTCATTCTAAGGGGGTGCAATATTTGTCAGCGTGGAAGGAGATGGTCAACAGACCAAGCTGCTTTGCCATGGATGGTCTGCACCTCTCCCCTCTAGGCTTTTGAATATTAGCTAAAACATTATCTTCCCCCCATACTGCTTTTTAGGCAATGTCAAACTGAAAGTACTTCCAACACAGCAAATTAAAACCAAGAAAATCTAAAGGGTATTGCTGCTCAATGTTAGGAGTCTAAATAAAAAACTCCACTCCCTAGAAGCCGTCTTCATCCTAGAGAATGCTGATGTCTGTGCTGTCACTGAGACATGGTTTAAAGCCGTGGAGAGCACAATGCAGAACTATTCACAGAAACCTTATACAAGCAGAATAGTTGCACAGAGGCAGCTGTACCCACCAGGAAGAAGTACTGGAATAACTCGAACAACAAGCCATCCTGGTGGAATCACAAAATCAGCAGGCTGTATAACAGAAGGAAGAAAATCATGTGAAAAATTAGGAGGTGCAGCACCCAGCAGGATAAAAGCACTCTCATCAAACTAAACAAAGAACTCAGAGGACAAATAAGTCTACCAAACCCAAATTTGAGGTAAATCTGGCCTCCCAGGCCTAAAACAACCACAAGGCATTCTTTAGCTATGGCTGCAACCTCAAAGACAATACACAATTGTGTGCAGATCTCATTATAAATGGAGCCACCTATACTGAGCCAGAAGATATAGCAAATCTACTGACTGAAACAATTCAGCTCCAACTTTACCACTTTGTCCCCCTCAACCTTCCCTTTGGAGATACCATCAAATATAACTCCCCCAGCTGTCACTAAGGAACATGTCCTTAATGCTCTATCTAAGGCCAAGAACACTGCATCAACAGGAGCAGACAATATCCCAGAATGGCTTCTAAATGGCATTAAACATGACCTATCAGGCCCTCTGCAATTGCTGTTTAACTGTAGCCTCCAAACAGGCTTCATGCCTCATGAATGTAGAAAAGCAAGTTATTCCTCTGCACAAAGGTGAGCCAACTACAGACTCATAAATTTCACTAGTCTTATATGCAAAGCCATGGAAATGATCAGTAATTATATAGTAAATATCCAGACACTGGACCCAACCCAATTTGGTTTCATCAAGGGCATGTCATGCCTACTTATCCTGATGGACTTCTTTGAGAAGGTCACCAGAGCAATGGATGAAGGCAAAATGGTTCACACTGCATACCTTGACCTGACCAAGGCATATGGCACAATACCCGACTTGAGCATTATTGGCAAACTCAAGAGTTTAGATACAAACCCATATGTCACCCAGTGGATTGCTAACTGGCTCACAGACAAGACCCAGGAAGTTACAACTGGGGAGTCCACCTCTACGAAGAGGCCAGTCACAAGTGGAGTCCCTCAGAGATCTGTCTTTGGAGCGCTCCTTTTTGGCATTTACTTCTCTAAAGTCAAGGCCAATGTCAGTGGTCTCTGGCTGCCTAAATTTGTAGATGATTGCAGATTTGGAGCTGTCACTGAATCCCACAGTGACACAAATATTCTCCAGGAAGACCTGACAAAGACAAACAACTGGTGTTAGAGCCATAAACTAAAATTAAATGACAAGAAATACATAATAGTATCCTTTGGGAAGTTATCTACCCCTGGTAACTGTCATATTGACAACACACCTCTTAGAGCTGACCCAGTACTTGGAGACTTAAGGACATGCATAGATAGTAATCTAGATTTTGACCATCATGTGTCTACAGTAGTGAGGAAATCATTCTATGTTGCACAACTTATAAACAAAGGTATGGCATCTAGGTCCAGGGAAGTAATTGTTCCTCTGTATTAGGCATTCATCAGACCTATCATTGAGTACAATGCTGCCTTTGGTATGTACCTAACCAGGCATATCCAACAACTGGAATGTCCACAGAGGTTCCTCACTGAAAGAATACAGGGTGTAAGTAAAATGTTCTTTGAAGACCGCCTCAAGGTCCTGTCCTTGTATTCTGTCTCCTACAGGCTGTTGAAGGGAAATCTATGCCTGGCATACAGGGCATTGTCAGATCCCACTCTGATGGACCTCCTGCATATCCTAAAAAACAAACAGCACCAGAATTGTCCATTCTAAAGGCTTAAACCTTGTCTATGATATAAATAGAACTTGCTGGAGAAACAGGTATGTATCCCAGAGACTACAACATCTCTGGAACAGGCTCCCCATCCACGTGAAGCAGAGGCCCTCCCCAGGAGCGGCCTTTTGTCAACTGGTGCCCTAGGCAAAAGGGCTCCACGGCGCCCCCCACCACACCATCTGGTGCCCCCATCCTAGTCTCCCTACACCAAATAAATACTGGAAAAGTGCCCCTACTAGAGCGGCGCCCTAGGCGGCCGCCTAGTTGGCCTATGCCTAAGGCCGGCCATGGTCCTCCCTAACCTAATTCAAGTGTAACTTGGACAGTTGGATGGGGAACAGGAAATTCATCCCTGGCTTGGTAGCTGTGTCTGTAATGGACACAGGCATCTTGTAAATAGTTAATCTCCCAGGCCCCGGCTTGTAAGTGTTTAATCTCTCAAGTCCCTGCTTACACTTATCAAGGGTACCAGAACTTGTTGGGATGCATGGCTAGGCTCAGAAAGGTCCTTGTGGTCATTAGCCTAGTAAACACCTATAAACTAGCAGAAATGCTGTATAGTATCTGAGAGTCCATGGCAGGTTGTGGTTCCAATGAGGTAAATAATGAAGAGGTTGGGGGATCTGTAGATTGCACCAGAAGCTGGAATGGTTAACAGCTGAAGCTTTAGAATGATCCACTTGAAAGAAAGATGTGTTAGGACAGTATTTCCCTGCCTGATCCATAATAAAAAGAACCTCCACTTATCGAAGTGAAGGCACAAAGGAAGCAACAAGGAACAAAACTGTGAAAATTGCTCCTTTGGCGGGGGAGTGGATGTTTTCAGTCAACAGAAGCTATGATCAATAGATGAAGTGGGATCTAGAAATTAAGACAGGAGGTTACTGAATATAGCAACTAGGATATTGCAAGTGTGGCAAACAAAATGATGCCCCCCCTACAGGAATTATATTCTAAAAGAGTTGTTGTTTAAGTAATGGCATGTCAAGTCTAAAAATAGGCATGCATAAACCCCACTGCCAGGGAGCCCAGGGTATGGCATTTCACTGAGAACAGTACACTTGCTAGAAATGTTCTGAGAAAGTATTAAGTTTTTTTTTTTTCCCAGCTACTCCAGAGTTTACTGCTGTGACGATAATAAAAAGTTTGCCAAGATATGTAACTGTGTTTATAATAAATGAAGGTGTTAACAGAGTGGCTAAATGGCTTGCAGAGAAATTTGAGGTAGACATGACTCCTGCAATATTTGCTGGTCTGAGCATGTATGGACAGGAAGATGACGATTGAGAATTAAATTATGCATTATTTTAAATTATGCACCATATTTTGGAGGATCTAAGGCATTCCTTTTTAAATGAAGGCACTGTTTCCATTTTAGTTGTGTTGCTCAACACTGTTTGAACAAAGAGAGATGCAGTGTATGCTTACAAAAAGTGCACAGGATATAAACAAATGCCACTGGATTACAAGGGGAAGGGGATATAACAATAAGAGACTGTACATATGAAGAGGGAGGATTTACCTAAGGAAGAGTCTGAATGAAAGGGAAAGACAGAGATGAGGAAGATAGAGAATGACAGTTTTCTTTAAGGATACAATGGAAATTAGTTTAAATGAAAAGGAAATTCATCTATGAACTCATAATTTACAAGAGACAAGGTTTGAGAGGGTGGAGGTGTTCATAAAAGATTTGAAAATAATGGTTTGAAATTTGCAGTCATAGAGGGAGGAACTAGAGCACAATTTGATGAAACCATAACAGGGTTTATTTATTTATAATTTTTTTATTTTTACTGAGTAAGTCGGATGGTCTACTGACCCATTTCTGCCACAACCTGGGTGCAGAGAAAAGCAGGTAACAGTATAAGATGAGTGCATTCGTAAGTCAGTTTACAGAGGATATAAACAATTCTGTAGTCAGAGATTAAAATATCATTACAAACTGTGACAAAGAGTAGTAATGTTTGATAGGCATACTATACAACAGAAATACTACAATGGATATCCACTATGTACAGTAAAACTATATAATATGTATACATACAACAAAAGGAGGTGGTGGTGCTCACATCATGTGCTATGGAACATTTGATTCAAGTAATGAATGAGTTTTCAGTTCTGAAACACCATGTATTAGCCAGTATCAAGAAAGCACAAGCATTTGGTCTCTTCAAAAACAGTTTTTTTTATGATTTTTTAAAGTATCTAATGTATAGTTACTCTACTTAATTCAGTAGGTTGTTCCAAAGAGCAGGTAATATTTTGGTGAAGGCTTTTTTACCTATGGATTTTTTAAATCTGGGCCTAGAGATAGTCATATCAGCTGTGTTTAAGTGTTTAATTTTGGTCTATCAGTGTGAGTTTTCTTTCAAGAGGGAGTGACCCTACCAGATTTTAAGTTTTGAATATGTGCCCAGTCATCCTTGGTACTGAGAGACAGTGGACTGCCTGTAGTGCCACAATTGTGTCTTTTATTCAGCTACTAGTACAATTTTACATATTTTTACTTCATTTGACTGTAACTTTTGATAGTTATAGGTTGAATGCATGCTGAATAGAGGAAAGTCATGTTCCAGTTTTAGGAAAAATACATGTTTAGGGCTTCCTATTGAAATGTCTGCACTCGAAATACTAAGTGCTGATAAGCCAAAAAAAAGACCAAAATCACAGGAGAAGAGTGAATCTCAAAAATCGCTCTTCTCTTTTAAACTTCTTTTTTTGCAGGGAGGACAACACCCCCCTGCATCCCCTATATGGGGGGCAAGCCCCCACCCCTCCACACCCCCTGAATTTACATATACCAAATATGAGATTGCCATACCTTGAGAAAAGAGAATATTCCAAGAAATAGCTTCTTGGACTTGCTAAATACAAGTTTGATCTGTCGAACAGTCTCCACATTTCAGGACTCACTAAATGGTCACCCATTTTAGCTATAGGTTTATGTGATTCAGGGGATAGGAGGTGGGGTATAAGATAACAGTTTTAACTAAGAAAGAACTTTGGCATTGATTTTGTCTCTATTATCAGAGAAGTTAAGAACGAGGTCCAATGTTAGCATTAGGTATTTTTGTTATGTAATGCTGAGAATAGTAATTTAGTAGTAATTCTGGTACTGACTGAAATTTCTTTACACTTGAAAATAACATGCCATTGATCTTAGCAGAGTTGACTAGGAGATAGATGCAGAGGGCTCATGATTGTTTGTTGATTCATTTTGAGGGATGGATGTGTTTTGCTGACATCAAGTAGAACTATATCAGCATAGTGATGTTAAGCATTGGTAGAGCTACAGAAGTGTAATTGATAAAGTGAAAGTAGCAGGGGTTCCGGGACAGTGCCTGGAGAAACAACAGTATCGAGGGTTGCAACATCTGAGAAGATATTACTGGAGAAAATTTGTAATGTTCTATCTTTAAGATAGGTGTATAACCAGATTATTTTATTATCGCCAACATTTATTTTTTTTTAAGTTTGTACTGAATCAGGCTGTGGTGGACAGTCTTGACTGCTATAGTTAGGTCAACTAATATACTGGCTGATATAAGTCCTTCATTTATGCTGTTGGCAAATTCTAGTTTTTCTTTTTTTTTTTTTTTTTTTTTTTTTGCTGTTGTCATGTGTAGGGGGTGTGTGATCATGTCCTTAAATTCCTACTTTTCTTAAAAAAAGGTAGCTTTTGGATTAAGGAGTGGTAGCCACCTTTACAAATAAAACTGCTGAAGCAAATTACCTGTAAAAAAAGAAAAAAAAAGTCAACCCTTTTACTGCCAAGTCAAAGTTTAGTGTAGCCTGACAACAGTACATTGCAGCAGAACCAGAGCTAAATTATCTGGCTCAATGTTCAGCTCTGCAAACTGGCATCTGAAGCTGAAGACCAAAAAAAAAAAATCTGTTGTAGTAGGCTGCTTGTTACAAATTTAACAAGTAGCTTGCTACAGTTAAATCACCACACACTGAATGCTTAAGAGCTACTGCCTTCCATACATGCAGTATCAGCATTCGCTTATGAAGCCGCAATGCCAGTATTGCACTCTTGCGCCATCGGCACCTGCTGATCGTACCCCCTAATATTTTGAATCTGCAGCAGCCACCCCCCTCACCCACCCTATTTACAGCTCTGTAGTCCAATAACCAGTGACTATGGGGAAAGGTAGGTCTTGCATAATGACACCGCTTGGTATTTCATACCATTATGCAAGGTCCAGTTTTCTACATAATCACTTGAAAACACTTGTATTACATTAAGCAATGGCAGGAAAAAGTCAGGTGTGCTTAGAAATTGGAGTTAAGTGGAATAGCTATGTATCTAAAAAACGTGTTTCAGACACCTGACTTCTACACCTAGCTCCATGCTAAGTTTATATCGTCAGCACCTTTTTAAGAGTGGTTAAACATACATATAATCCATCAGATAGGATGTTTATAAACTTAAAATACATGTGCTGGCACATCCTTTAAAACTACAGCTGAAAAACACTAAGATTCATGACATGGTTTAATGGAAAAATCTTGCTGTGGAAAACATATGATTATGTGGTTTCAATATCTTTTTACGAGGTAGAAAATATGTACTCAAGTCAGTAAAAAAACACCCATTAAAATACTGTTTGAGTTACAATCGTCATCATCAACCCCATATTTGTATATGGTCTGCATATTTCTTTATTTGTCACCACTTATCTCTGTTTAAAGCTGTTCTCTTACCTTCTATGACAGTAATGTCTGCCTCAGGTCTTTTGGCACGCAATCCTTCCATCTCTTGGTTTCATGCCCTTACCTCTTTTACCTTCTTTTTCTCTCTCCCAAATCTGATTTACCAAATTGTCTTCCGCTTTCCTGCACGTGCGACTGAGCCACCGTGATCTGTTCTCCTTGACCTTCTCTGTAACTGGAGCTAGTTTCTCTTCTGCTCTGATGTCTACATTTTTTCTGTGCATCACAGTGTGCATCCTACAATCCATCTCAGGTACTCCATCACCTCAAGTTGTTTCCAGAATTGCTCTGCTTTCACTACCCAGGTTTCTGTTCCATACAGAAACACTGGTCACACCACTCTTCTATGCACCTTACTCTTCAGTTTCTTTGGCATTCTTCTGTCACACATGGTAATACCCCTTACATTCTGTGCCCATTAGCTGCAGCCCCTCAAATTCTAGCTTTGCCTCCTGATTCAGACTTCCCTTCTCCTTGGCCATATCTCAAAAATATTTGAAGCAGTTAACCTGTCCTGCTGTTCTCCCTTCTACCTCAGTTTTAAGCTTCTTCTGATTTCTTCCTTTTGCTGCCTTGAAGACTGTCTCATCACTGTCATCCCATGTGCCTTCAATTTTGCATTCCAGTCCCCTATCACCTGCTAGAGTTCCTGCTCTGAGTCTGCTTGTAATGATACATCATCTGCATACATATTCAGCTTTGTTAATTTGTCTGTCTGAGTTGCAATCGATCACCATTTTGTGTGTCTTGGACTGTAAGTGTAACTCGTATATTACTGTACCAGTCACCTGAAAAAGACTTGGGTTCTGGGATAAGTTTTTTAATTAATAATTTGTCTTTGGCAAAGGTGTAGCTAGTCATATTCATGATACTCAAATATATTTTTAACATCTTTCAGAAACTGTAACTCAAAGAGCACAGCAGTTTAGAACTGTCTAAACTGGAGTCCATTCTGTGGAGTAATATGAAACATGCTTACTTGATAGGGATGTACCTCTAAAATAGCCTTTTTACAATTATAAGTAGCTTCAGTTGAAAATAATATGTCCCTTTTTAAAGTGTATAAGGGCAGTATTTTGAGGGTTAAGTATTTTTAATGATAGCTAGATACATAGGCAACACCATGAAATTAGAGTACAAAACCTATTTCTGGCTACGTCCTTTGAGTAGGAAGACTGCAGATTTTGGTGACATGCTCTCACATCTCATTTTGCCCTTTAATTGTGTATACATGCAGCTTTTCCTGGTAGGTAGCTTTTGTCTATCTGCAGTATTTACAGAATGAAGTCTGACTGCCTACAATACAGTGAGCATTGGGTATTGAGATGACTGTTGCTCAGGTTTTTAGCCTAGAGGATTCCTAACATACCATTAGTCATTGTTTACTGTTTAGCTTTGCCTGCACCTGATTGTTTGTTATTCTTTTTCTTTTTTAGTCAGTATACACCACTACAAAATGTTTTCTTTTTTAGTCAGTATACACCACTACAAAATGTTTTCTTTTTAGTCAGTATACACCACTACAAAATGTTTTCTTTTTTAGTCAGTATACACCACTACAAAATGTTTTCTTTTTTAGTCAGTATACACCACTACAAAATGTTTACTTTTTTAGTCAGTATACACCACTACAAAATGTTTACTTTTTTAGTCAGTATACACCACTACAAAATGTTTACTTTTTTAGTCAGTATACACCACTACAAAATGTTTACTTTTTTAGTCAGTATACACCACTACAAAATGTTTTCTTTTTTAGTCAGTATACACCACTACAAAATGTTTACTTTTTTAGTCAGTATACACCACTACAAAATGTTTTCTTTTTTAGTCAGTATACACCACTACAAAATGTTTTCTTTTTTAGTCAGTATACACCACTACAAAATGTTTTCTTTTTTAGTCAGTGTACACCACTACAAAATGTTTTCTTTTTTAGTCAGTATACACCACTACAAAATGTTTTCTTTTTTAGTCGGTATACACCACTACAAAATGTTTTCTTTTTTAGTCGGTATACACCACTACAAAATGTTTACTTTTTTAGTCGGTATACACCACTACAAAATGTTTTCCTTTTTAGTCAGTATACACCACTACAAAATGTTTTATTTTTTAGTCAGTACACACCACTACAAAATGCTGTGGTGTGGTAGTTCTAGTTGTGCAGCAGTTAATTTTGTTTATATAATCCAGATAGTCTATTTAACTTGGGTGCCTCATGGAAACTCACTGCTTTGAACTGTATAAGCAACTACAGTAAAATTAATTCTTTAGTCAAATATTTTGTAGTTCCTGTTAGTCTCTGCATTCTTTCTGGACCAGTTCATCAATGCCATGTATTAGCATTCACTTTCCTATTTAAAAGGTGACCATTATTTACTGTTTTATGAAGGCTTGTCACTTCTAAAGGTACACACTGCTATACTAAATGCTGTTCCTTGGAAATAAGGTCTTATGATACTGCCTACCTGTTATTTATTTGACCAATATAGCTACCTGTATGACTTGCTTCCAGGTTAAACATTTCCTTCAACAGGGCAATGGAAAGTTTTATGTTTTCTGTTTTAAGTTTTCAGCTATTTTTTGCTTACTGACCAGATTTCATCCCTTACTCAGTAGATCATTATTATTAGGTGGTAATGTGATAATCTCTGGTGACTAAGTAGCAATGTTGAAGAGTTGTTTTTGCAAGCATGCATTCAGAGTATTCAAGGGTGAATGCCTTTACTCCTGTAGTCGGTTGTGAATTGCACTTGTTAGCTACACCTGCTGGCATGCATTGTTAGCTACACCTGCTGGCATGCATCTGTTTGGCTTATTGCTTTTTATCCCAAATCCACTTCAACTACTTTTTGCATTTTATTCTTAGTTTCTACTATTCCACCACATAAACTCTCCTGTGTTCACTTATAAATATACCATATAGCTGCATGCTATTACTTTCTCTCCTTGCAATTTTGTAACTTTCACTCTCTCATTTCTTTCATTTCTGTCTTCTGATGAACTAATCGGCCTCAAACATGTTTGTAGCAGGGTCCATATTTTGTACTTATGTTACTCTGTGTTTTTCTAGGTGTCTCAGACTGGGGTGACTTTGATCTAAAATGCTTAATATCTACAATTGTAAACTCAGTACCAACCATACCCTACATTTTTGTGCTCTCTTATCCATTCTATTTATCCACGGTGGTGGTGCTGCGGTATCGCTGTCGCCTCACAGTAAGACGCTGTACGGTTCGACTCTCAGCTAGAGAGTCTTCTGTGTGGAGACATGCATGAATGGGCGTACCTTTGTTGAAGGTTGTGCGTTAGGGCTGGCAACTCAGCACGTAAAAATCAACTGCCAATCATTAGCGGACCGGACTTCCGCTGTGGCGACCCCTAACCAGGAAAAGCCGAAAGACACAACAACAACTAGCTGAGATTTTTAAACATTCTATGGTATCATTATATACTGAGTTATTACAAAGTGAATATTTAAATGGTGGCCTAATAGGCCCATTTGTCAATACCTGCTGGATAGTAAAGAAAGTAATAGAATTCCAGATTTTGCTTTATCAACTACCCTAAAGCCTTTGACTGTGTGAAAACATAACAAACTGTAGCAAGTTCTTAAAAAAATTATGATAATGTGTTACACTGCTTACTTCCTGAGGAATTTTGCAGAACAAACAGCCACAGTTAGAATTGAATATGGAATAATTGACTAATTCAAAATCAGGAAAAAATTGCTACAAGATGCATTGTCACCCTGTTTAATTAATTTATATATATTATATATATTAATTTATATGCTGAATACATTATACAAAATGCTGGGCTGGATGAGTCAAACTTGGCAGGAGAAATATTAGCAATCTCCAAATATGCAGATGTTACTACTATGAAGTTATGGAAGAGATGATGAGAAAAAGCTGTCTTATTGCTTAATAATCAGAATAACAAAAATGTTATCTTGATCTAGCCCTATCAGTTTTTTGCAGATAGATATGGAAGAACCGGGGCCCCAGACAAATTTTATATTCCTTGACTCAAAAAACTTCTTCAGATGGTGATTATAGTCATGAAATTAAATGACACTTGCCTACTGGAATAATATTTTAAATAGTAAAGACATCACATTGGCAAACAACTAATGTTCTCTCAGTAATAACAAATGGCTGGAATGGTAGTGTTGCAGAAACCTTTTGAGAATTTCTTCCTTCAATAATTCAGGTAGATTAACTCAGTGAGTACTTAAGGAAATAAACCCAGATATGCACAGGAAGGTCTGAGAGTAAAATTAAAACTCAAATATCTTGGCAAGATAATGCAGATGGGATTCACTAAAGAAGAAACTGTTGCTGGGAAATACTGAAAGCAAAAATAGAAGAGGTGGCAGAAGCTGAGAAAGATAGATAGACAGACAGCATCCTTGAAGTAATGAGTATAAATTTGCAAGACCTTAAAGAATCAGTTTTTGACAGATGGGCCTAGTGTACTTGGGTCCCTAAGCTTCCAAAGAGTTAGACTCGACCAAATGACTAAACAGCAAGAAAGTTGTCAGCTTTCTCTATTTCCAGCGCAGTTCATCCCTTTTTGTTACAGTATTTTATGATTGTATAGTACAGGAACATGTACTCGCTCACTAAAGTCAAGTCTTCACAATACTTTTTCTTATTTTGCAATGATTATCCTATATTTATTCTTGTAGCTGATTGCATGCTTATCAATCTGATTTACTCATGATTGTTTATTCCCTAGTGTGATAGATTATACTATTATTAAATTATATCTCTAGCACTCCCTCCTCTTGCTCTGTTTCCCCCATTACCTGCCTGAAAATAATGTTACGTCCATAAACTGTATCCTCGTTTCTTAATCACATTTTTGCTGATCTCATGCTCAAGTTCATACAAAATATTTTATATCCCTTCCCAAAGGGACTCTATTATTATCCCTCTTACTTGGGCATTTACATTTTGAACTCTTGACAGTGTTGACAAAAACTGCTCTCTTCCTTCTTTCCATGCGCACACACATACACACATATATATATATATATATATATATATATACATACACACACACATATATATCCCAATATCATCCTTCTCATCTTTTTTTCTCCATGTGTTTTACCCATATGTAATAGGACACATCCACAAGTGTACCCAGTAACCTTACCCGAGTTCCTATAAAATAATGATTTTTAAAGTTGTTGTTTTTTATACTTTTGCTTGAATGAGCCATTTCCTTGAATGAGACTCTGAGGAGCAGCACAATATGATAGGTTAAAGAAGCATTTGCTTATTACATTGGCTGTGAATATATCCATGTATATGTGATTTCTGTCAACAGCCACATTGAAACCACCACTTCCTTTACATACCATGGCATCTGGTTAAATCAGTCCCTAAACTTTCAGATGAATATTGGATAATTAGATTTAAAATCAAGTACCTCATTTTCTAGGCCCCAAAACTTTCTCAGTTTATCTTTTCACTTGTCAGAACTGTCATAAGTAAAGGCATCCTACTTGCACAGCTGGAATATGGCTTAGCAATATTTGTCACAACCTCAAACAAAAGTACCACAAGCATTACAAAGAATTTTCAACAAAATATTTTGCTTCGTAACCAATTGTCCTCATCTAGAGCATCATTGTCTCATACTCTCAAAAGCTTAATGGCTTATATTGCTAGGCAAAGCAAACCTCATTCTAGGGTCACTACTTTTTAAACTACCCTATCAAGAAACCCCATTACCACTGTCCGTGTTACTCATAACATATACCCCCAATTGCAACCTCAGGAGTTTATCCAGTTCTGGCCCAACACTCCAGGCTTTAACAACTAGGCTCCATTGCTCTCACCACAGCTTCTCTGTGCTTATGCCTAAACTGTCACAGTCCCTCATATCAAGTAACGCAGAAATATCTACCTATACTAAGCTCCGACTCCAATTCAGGCAATTTTTGTTTAAGCAAAATAGATGTCAGTGTCACAAAGGAGGACATATCACCTAACCAAAACTACTTCATCTTCTAGCTCTCTGTCCAATTTTTCTCTGTTGTAACATCGCTATAACCTGCAAGTAATCTCTTATATAAATATTATATAGTATTATTACCTTAGCTCAGCTCAGTTATTGCAATATTGTTAGCTCAATCTTATATAGTGTCATCTCTTTTTTTTCAGTGATGTATTTGCCTTTGAGTATACCAATGCCTTTATGTATCTTATTATTGTATATGTTGTTGTATATTTTTCGATTCTTTCTTGCTGTAACATGCAAGCAAGGCTAACCCTACAATCAGTTCATTTCTGATCAGTGCTCTTCCCAGCTAAACAAGGATAAGAATTTGCTCACTGTTGCTGACCAGTTTAACTACTGTTTCATTCATTCATTCATCATTTTGAATCATTACATAACAACAACAAATGCATTAATCCCCAAGATGCATCAACACCAAACAGCCCTTATCAAAGCTTTACCTTTGAATCACTCCTCATCTCCACTATCAGGAAACTCCTCCATAAATTAAAATGTACCACAATAGCCTCAGATAATCTGCCTGAAGAACATTTAAAAATTGCAGCTGATGCCATAACCTACCATGTTTCCATTCTGATAGAGTGTCCTATTGTAGAAAACTATGTTCCTGAACTATGGAAAAAGGGATTTATTTTACCACTTTGTAAGGGTCAAGCTTCCACTGAACTTTCAAATTATATACTCATAGCAGTCTTCTCTACTGTCCAAAATTCTTGAGAAATGTATTACACTCAACTCCCAAAATACTTAACCTCTAACAGCATTCTCTCATCCACATCCCATGGCTTCCATCCTAACCATAGTACAACTACTGCCCTACTCTGCTTTACTAATGCAGTCAACAGTGACAGGAACATCTGGTAAGCTTGTCTCCTCACTCTTTCTTGAGCTATTGAATGCATTTGACACAGTGCCACATGCATTACTACTTCCAAAGCTCTCTGAACCAGACATCTCTTCCTCTTTCTTTGGTTTCAGAATTACTTACTAAACAGTGAAGTGGATAGAAGAGTACTTATCCTTTTTACCTGTGTCTTCAGGGGTCCCACAAAGATCATTTCTTGGGCCACTGTTATTCAGTCTCTGCATGAATGATCTTCATTCCATCACAAAACATGCCACCATAGTTCAGTATGCTGATGACTGTACTCTTATCTGCACAGCAAACCTCACAGAACTGCAAGAATTGACAAAACAATCTTTCTCATTTTTACTCTGTAAAGGCAACAGCCGAGGTGCTAGAGACTTAGAGTTTTTATAATCAAATCCATTTTTGTGGAAAGTAGAGCTGTTTTTCACTGGTTTTGTTCTGTGGTTGCAATAATTTACTTCATCTATCGTAGTCGAAATAATCTTTCTCATCTGTTGAAACATGACTAAATATGACTCAACTTCTCCTTAATGCCAAGAAGACTAAACTAATGATCTTTACCCATAACCATCTCTCTGTTCAAAAACACCCTTCACTATATACTCAGCCAATAAAACCAAAACAGATACTAAACTACTTGGGGGGGGGGGGGGTCACAATAGATAAAATAAAATTTGACCATCACATAATCCAAATAATAAAACCCATCAAAAACGTGTCATAATATAGAGGGTCAAACCCAGTCTTAGTGACAGAGCAGGAGAACACATAGCTACAACTATCCAATCATCATCCCTCCTGTATGACTTCCCAATACTCATTAAGCTTCAAACTACATCACTACTCAAAATGGAACAATGCTGTTACAAAGTCACTGAATTTGCAGGTAGCCATCAGTCAGAAACTCACCGTCTATCACTAAAACAACTGGTTATAGCTCCCACAACATCTAACCTTGACATTACTGCTAGTAATCCACAAACTTATGCATCAACCACATAAATGTCCTTCTCTATAATCCATTATCCATCCCTACTCCACAAACAGTGAACTCAGATCTAAGGACAAGCCTCTGCTTGCTATTTCTAAATCCTATAACTCAGCAGGCAACACTTTTCTAAACTGTGCTTCAAAAGCATGGAACTCCATTCCTCTCTCTCTCCCACTGATACAAACCATCAACCTAAATTAATGGAAAACTCACCTAAAGCAGCATCTGCTGAGTACATGGTCACTCTCCTCGTTAAACCAACGTAGCTTAACCCATTCTAAGAGTCAGAACTTACAAACTTCTACTTCCAATAAAATAAAGGTCATACATTGTGTAAATTCAGCTTTCTAATTCCTCATCCATCTCAGGTCTGTTCATTCCTGAACTTTTTTTCACTAGACCTCCGTATGTGCTGCACCATCCTTCATTCTCCTCCTCCTCTCACCTATAATACTCACTGTCTCTAACCTACATATATTTGATTTCCTTTCCTGTCTCAGGATTTTGTTTCACTTATCTTTCCCGCATTATTTTCTCTTTTCTTTCCTTTCTCACTTCACATCATGTTTATATACTGTCAGCGTATTGCATCTCAGCTGTTTTTCAGTAGTTAACATACTGTAACGAATAATCCTTTTATTGTTTTTACCTTGAATTTTATACTTCTCATTTTTGTTCCTTTTAACTTGTTGTAATTATAGCTCCATTATTCAGTGTTATAAGATATAATCTCAGAATTACATCATATTGCATTGTAATTTAAAATTGTATTGCACATTACATAATTCATATTTCTTTCTTTTACACTTTACACTGTTATCTTTCATGACTCTCTAATGTTTTATAACTCTCAGCAAGTGTAGTCATCGATTAAGTTGTATTTTAGTACAGGAGTGTTCCTCCCCAGGCCTCCACTGAAAAAGGGTCTTTTAGGCCAAGTCGGACTAAGCCGGAAAAAAAATACCAATAAATAAATAAGTATAGGCAGCTCTAGAATTTAATGTCATTTTATCCTTTGCCTGAAATCTACAAAGAACATACATAAATATATGATCACTAACACACACACGCACAGATATATATATCTATAGGGGTCTACGTTCCTTCATTGAAATTACACTTTACTGAATATCAAAAACCCAACACCAATAAACCGAAAGTGCAGTTCAACAAAAACACACTACTCCGAACTACACTTAACCAAAACCACGAAAATGTACACTTTGAACACATTTTTGCTGGGGTGCAATCCCCCCTGCACCACAACACCCCCTGCAAATTATGTATACTAACTCCAAGATCACACTACAGTGGGAAAAAGGGTAAATTTCCTTATCCTCATCATTCCACGATCCGCAATCTATATCAAGGAGCTCTAACTGCTGTATGAGTTCCACTTCTGTTACTACTGCCAATAACTGTTCTTCTACAAAATTCTGGAAGTGCCGATAAGTGTTAATTGAAGCGTGGTTTGGAATTGTGTGTTTTCGCTAAATTGGTGTCAGGTTTTTGATGTTCGGTAAAGTGTAATTTCGGTGACGGAAGTAGACCCATCTATATCTATATCTGTGTGTGTTTGTGTATGTATGTATATATATATATATATATATATATATATATATATATATATCTTTGCTTTGTTTTTAACTACATAATGTGTTTGTTGGGATAAAGCTACACTTGTTTTCTCTTTTATCCACATTTCCAGGTGGAATGCAAAAGGACTTTTGCCATTAACTGGCTTGAGGAAACAAAATGTCCTACTATATTTTAATAGCAGTATATTTTTGTTTCTAGGTGCTTTTTTGCCCCATGACTGCTGAAAATCAAGCCTCCCCTAACTGGACGCTTCCCATTCACTTCTCTGTATTAGGTGTCCCCAGTAATGGAGAGAGAGCTGTCCAGAGGGCCATCACCCAGATGAGCATTTTTGCCCTCACTGGCATCTCATTAATAAGGACATATTAAATAGACCCAAACCCCTGCCCTGAGTGGAGATAAAAGTAACTAGCATCAACTTTGGAAGCCCACTGATCTTCTGAATGCAGAGGCACTCTCTTGTATACTCTTGATGAGAGTTAACAGTATATGTAGAATGTGGGTATGTGGATATTGTACCCAATTATGATGTGTTGGGGCTTGACTGCCATAAGAAATGATGTGGATTATTTTGTGAATTTATTGTAATAAGTGCATTTAAAATGACTGTTTCTCAAGAAAATGTTTTTTTTTTACCTTTTTGTTATGTAGTTTTCATTTAGTTTGTTGGTAAAGTAGTTTCTGAAATGGATACACCCTTACTCCAGAACTATCTAGTGGCACATCAACCTGTGTTTTGTATTTTTTCCTATTACTATCCACAAACAGTGGACAACATTCAGCCTTAGATATATCAGATGCTCATAGGTCCTTATTTGGTTATATATCTCTGAGGATGTTTAAAAACCTAGCCATACATTCCCACCATGCTTTTATCCTTTAAGTATGAATAACCCAGAGATGAGTATAACATTTACCAAACCAGGGATGAATTTGTCGCTACTCATCTATTCATCTAAAGTATTTGAATACTGTAAGAGATGTACTTTGCTTTATGTGGTAAGGAAGACTATTCCAAAGTGGTAGAAGTACCTTTCTCACCTGAGACGTGTCAGTACCTTATAATACAGCAAACTCTAGAGTGCCTTTAGTGCCTTAATACTATTATACAGTAAAATAGTCTCCATAGATAAATGATTATATGACTAGAAGTGTTAAAAATATAAAAATAGTTGTTTTCTATAGTTGCTGTTACAGTCAGAAATAGGCTATATTGTATTAAAATATCTGCTCTTTGCTGCTGCCTGGCATTTTGTGCCCTCCAGTAGCTGCAGGACAGTAGTTTCAAAAGTACTGTACTATGTTTTCCTCTTATAATGTTCAAGTACCACTTTTACATTTATACATAACATTTCTGTGTGCCCCCCCCCCCCGACTCTCTTTACTAATTTACTGCTAATGATGTGGACCAGGGCTTTAGGTTGGGTGGTGGGGAACACACAAAAAGAAAAAAAGGAAGAAAAAAAATGTTTAAATGTTACAATGAAGCTGCCACTTTAGAATTCTGCTAGAATATACTGCATAAAGTTTTTTTTTCTCTTTCCCCACTCACACTCATACCTCATCATTTACATCTCAGAAAGTACACTAGCAAATATTTTTTCACATATGGGTTAATTAACATTTTCTAAATGTTATGAAAGGGAAATGAGCAACTATTATGTATGTATGTCTTTATGGCAGTTAACTAAAGCTTCTTAAACTAAGGGGTACTGAATAAATAGAAATGTTACTCACATGCATTCTTAGACCCATGCTGGATCTTATTATTTACTGCATTGGAATGTCTTGATGGTTGCTTTCTTTTTAATTTATGTTGCTTTAGATAGAACTGATTGCCTAAATGCTTTAATATTTATGCATGTGTTCTTGTTTTAACATAGGAGTTGTAATGCAACTTAATGCAAATGTTTTTTACACTCCTTTTCTGTCGTTCCTTCTTCCCTGGAATGGCTTTTTACAGCTACAGACTAGGGATGCTAGTCACACTTATAGCTAAGGTTTTATTTTGTCAGAGGGAGGACAATCTATACTGGATATATATTACTGACGGATAGTCTAATATTTTTGATTGGATGCTATCTTGCTGGACATGATCATAAGCAAAGGATGCATACTCTGTAACCTAAGTAGACTATTTGCTTCCTGATCGTTGTAGCCATGCTTTTGCTGAAGGGCAATCACAGTAGTTTTATCATGCCTAGGTCAGGTTCTAGTGGTTTTCAACTACCTTAACTTTGCCATAGACTTAATGATAACAGCCTGACTAGTGCATGCTTTTTATGGTATCTAAGCTAAATCTTCAAGGTACTGTATCCAGAGACATGACGCCTTTGGTGCTACTCTTTTTTCAATTTTAGTTTATAATTCTTTTATGGAGCAGTAGGGGGTGAGCAGTCCAATGCTTGCCAACACTTGGAATATTAAGGTTAGTATGCTTTTCTCCCTGCTACTTTCTAATGCTATTCTGTACATGCAACAATGTCCAGTAATATGTAATATGCATTTGTTTGTTTGTTTGCTATATTAGATAATTTCAGGGAGTTTTGTGGTTAGGCGCTAGGTTTGAGGCAGGGTACTTGGTTGCCACTCTATTCAAACTACATTCTTTAGTCAACAGGACATCATCTAACACTATGCTTAATATAGTGACAAAGTTCATACAAATCACTTTCTTTAAGAATACTTGTACAGTTTTTTCTTTCTTCTTTTTACACTTAAATCTTAAAACATTATGATTAAATTCAACACCTGGAATATAAATGGTCTTCAAGATAATAAAAAAAAAGAAATTGATTATGCACCTAATTTGCCAGGATAAAGCTAATATTTTTTTATTTACAAGAGACACACCTGACAAATGACCAATGGGATAATGATAGGAAAAGGAACTGGATCAGTCATATAATATCAACTGGAAATAGTCTTTCCTCGAAAGGTACAGCCATCTTAATTAAAAAAAAACCTTCCCTGGGGAAATTTTAACCACTAAATCAGACCCTAATTGTCAGTGGTGTCTATTTTCCTGTTCTTACCCTGAATTTAACTAACCTGTACTTTTTCTTGACATATGTAGCCCATGTTCCAACCAGTATCTATTTGTTTATGAAATTCACAATCTATTATTACAGTATACTGATCATTTATATATTGTAGGGGGTGACTCGAATGCGCTTATTGACCCCATGAACAACCGCTCAAATAAAAACATGAAGCAACCCCCCCAATTGATTGTATCTATTCAACACCTGTTAAATAACTTCCAACTTAATTGACCCATTTCAAATTTTTGATCATGATAGAACAGCGAATAAATATACCTACTTCTCGGCATCTCATAAAGTCTGGTCTAGAATTGACTTTTTCCTAATTTCTGATGTCTTCTCAAATAAAATTAATAATTTTGTCCTTGAAGCAAGATCTATTTCTGATCATTTCAATGTTGAAAAATTAATTTTAGTTATTGTGATTCTTACTATGGCGCTGCTTACTGTGATGAATTTGAAGTCTTCTTAAGACACTCAGTCTTGCTGGCTGGATTCTGATGAAATCAAAGTCTTGTTATAGTTGCATTCACAGTCTGTTGCATACAGAAACTTGCAGAATATACACTGATAAAAGAATATACTTTGTAGCATCAACTCAGAGCAGTAACAAATAACTTTTTATAACAAACCACAGGGACTAACGTTGCAGCTTCAGGTACTGTTTTACTTTACTTCTCATAGAGTACAGAGGATGAGAGAGATATAAAATTTACCTCGGGACTAATGTGTCCCTACCAATACCCCTAACATAACTGGATTTAATACAGACTTTATATATAGTTTTAGTTAAACACACACCCTCTTGGTTTTGGAAAGATACTGCCTTGATGACGCAAATGCTGACATCTGTTCTTGTGCAAATGCTGATAAGTGCAGAAAAGCATATTTTTAAGGAAACGCCTTGTGGATAAACTTTCTTAGAAAAGCATATTTTTCAAGGAAATGCCTTGTGGATAAACACATGTCCTGTTGTCCATTCTTTAAAGAAAGCAGATTAGGTTTTTTCTGATATATCCTGTTTTTATTTACATTCTTGCAAAGTCTGTAAGTAGTCAGCTTTCTTGATGTGTGTGTAATACACTCATAAGCAAGTTCCTTATTTTTTTAAGCCACAGTCATTTAGTATGGATGCTAATCACATATTACTAAACTTTGTTTCTACATTTAAGAGCTTTATCTTATTCCTTATTTATGTTGCATATTTGTAGCAAAAGTACTTTCAACCTTAAAACCTTGTTAAGCATAATCTTACAATTCCCTCTTTTTATTTTAAAACATGCTTAAAACACTTTATACTGATATGTATTTTGATCACATTATATATAAATCACATTAAGAAACAAAACCTTTAGTCTTCTTTTGCTACAAGTCAAAATGCAATTTTACATAGTTAATACAATGATATCAAATATTACTACCAAAACTGAATATATTTAACAACTTTTTCTTTTGCAAGCCATTTTGTGAAAATATTTCATCAGTTATGGGCTGTCTGTTTTAGTCTTATTTTTTAACTTGATTAATTTATTCTTTTGCAATCACCGAATTTAATTTATGACTTCGTACTCTTTTATTAACTCTTTGCACCTGTTAAATTAAGTCTTTACTTTTATTGATTATTTTATATCAAAAGATTAGAGATAGATTAATATCTATAAGAGACAAGAACTATGTGCTACTCCAAGCATTTATACACTGCTGAAAATATACAGTTTCAATGTCATTTTAACCATATCATTGTGGTTATGTCTCTGAACTGCACATTAACATCTTGGTTAACAGTGAAGTGAACATAAAGTACTGAACTGGGCTTCAGTATATTTAATACTTGAGGATTTAAAAAAAAACATGATTTATACACTAAAGAATGCTATGTACATATTAGTCCATTAGCTGTATGAGTACAATATTTTAATATAATTTTCCTCTAACTGGGGTAACCAATACTAGTACAGATAAAATAATGGTCCAAAAACCAATAATAAGACTCTAACTTAAAACCAGTGATAATATTACAACCTGACAAATTACTTTTGAACTTATTACAATGTATCCTGTAAAGTATGTATTTACACAGACTGTTTGGTATTCATGCATTTCAATCTAGTAGCTATCCTGGATCCATTTTTTAAAACATGGTTCTCTACACATATTCATTGCTAGACATTAATTTAATTTGTACTGAATTATTTTGTATTTGTACATACAAAGACTGTAAAGTACACTTAGTCCAATCTTACAAATTTAGTAGCATTAACATCAAGCAAAATCTTGGAAAAATCTTATGTTTCTTTAGAAGTATCTAGTGGAATTGCCACCAGCGGCAACTATGCTTTTTGCATACCAACATTGTCTTGCCAAAAACATATTAAAAATAGTGACCATTCTTGTTAATTTTTTTTACATATCTTTACTCTCTCTTGTATAGCTTTAATAAAGCAATTTAAGTCATCTCTTGTATAGCTTTACAGTTTAACAGGTTGTAAATACAATTTAATATTAATAACTTGGATGATAGCTATTAGCAACTTGCAAAATATCTTATCCTGTCAGGTTTAATCTGTTTACCACTATTTTAATGCACTAATACCTGTTTTTCCTCTCCCCCCCCCCGAAAGAGTATCATCAAGAAGGAATGAGATATTTCTTCCTGTAGCTTTATTTTATACCCTTTTGCAATACTGCTCACAGTCAATGTAAAACTGAGAAAGTACCCCTCCCCCTGAAGTATTGCACTATTGTTTATTTGCTTTATAATGTATGTCAGCCCAACACTTTGGTTATACATTTGCTTTATTATGTTATTAAACTATAGACCTTTGTCTGATTTGATCATTTTTTGGCTGTTTTCTTTTCTGTTGCCTTTGTTGTCTACTTCTAGTAGTAGTTATGTGTACCTTCCTGTATAATTGATTTGAACTGTATGTATACTATAACCCATCTGCTGGCTATACTTGATGTAACTGAGGTTTTTTTACTTTTAACCTTTACCTGCAAACAGATTATCAGTGACATATATGCACAACTATGATGTTTTATTATAATTACCAAATAGTGTTGCATGTGAACATTTTAACAATTATGTTTTAATAACAATAAGTTTTTAGAAAAACTCAAGCCACTTGTTTGGCAATCAGTCTTGTTTCTTATCTTATCTGCTCAACATTTCCTGTAACTATTCATCCAGTCTAGGAAGGTCTGAGCTCACATTTCAGTTTTTTTTATTTATTTAACTGCCATGCCATTCATTTTACAAAGACTGTTTGACTAATGCCATCCGTGATTTTATTTCTTTTTAAAATTTAGAACTTTAACTGTTTGGTTAGCTTAACTAACACATGTTTATATTTACATTATTTATATTTGCTGTTGTCTGCCTGTTATTCTTGTGCATTGTATGAAAAGAAAATGCATGTATGACAGTCTTGTGGCTTTAAATCTTTATACAAGCATGGCAGTGTTGTGACTTTAAATCTTTACTCTTATTAACTATTTTTATTTAATTTGTTATGCACTAGAACTGCTTTGTTTACCTTTTGACTATGCTATGAGAATGGCAGTCATATGCTCTAATTTACCATAATACTGATAAATATCTTCCTTTAATTGAATGGAAGTTTTAAACATTTGAGAATGATTTGTATTTTACCATCCTACCATGTATGCTTAACCATTTTCAAAACACAGGCATATTAAAATATATATCTCTTTTGTACAGATCAGCTGTAGTTTCCTGCTCTTTCCCAATGTTCTCTTAAGCTCAGCTAATTTATTTCATTTATCCAGTAACTGCTGTTCAAGAGTTTCCTGTAATGTTGCATGGTCTTTCTGACATTCTTTAGTAACCTGTTCTGCTGAATTTAAAACTCCTATGACTTTTGAAAAATTGTTTGTATAACTTGTCTAAACTTCCTGAACTCATTGTGCTTGTCTCTTAGAAGTTTTTTAAATTCTTTTTTAACAAAATGTACTAGAGGTCCTGTCAGTAACTGATTTGACGCCTGTTGTAACTCTGAAATAAACCTTTTACATGTGGTGACAGAACATAACTGTTCAACATCTGAATATAATGGAAACACTTTAGTCTTAGTCAATTCTTTATAATGAACAGATCTGTCTTCACAGTCTATTGTTTTAGCAATATCATGCAATACTTTCTATGGCATGGCACACAAAATGCAGTTTTTGTTGATTGACATAATAAACATTTGTCATACTCCACATGGTTTTCTTTGAGATACCAGTCAAATATTGTAATACATTTGCATAATACCTTACTATCAACCTGCCCTAATAAGGTTTTACATTTACTAATGTGCTGTGTATACCAACATTGCAATTTACTACAGCTTGGTTTACCCCTGCACGAATTATGTCTAATAGCATCCATACTAAAAATGTGACACAGAAAAAAAGTCTTACCAGTTAGCAAAAAAAAAAACAGGTGATCAGGCTGTTGTTGCTGATGTCTGGAAAATTTTCAGAGTCACTTGAGAAGTTGGGGAAA
The DNA here is from genome assembly GCF_019279795.1 of Protopterus annectens. Taxonomy (NCBI): domain Eukaryota; kingdom Metazoa; phylum Chordata; order Ceratodontiformes; family Protopteridae; genus Protopterus; species Protopterus annectens. The sequence continues at coordinate 1,470,188,781 of NC_056739.1, forward strand.
CACAACAGGCAGCGAACTGCTGGGCAAAGTAGATATCTACCTTTTCTTGGAGAATTTATGACACTGCAACTTTCCTGCACTGCAGGCTCAGTCTGGATTCAGACGTCTGAAAAAACTTTACTGCTGCAAGCTGCATAATCTGGAATACTTCTGTTTAGAAATTACACATACGTACAAATGTTAGTTACTGCAATTCGACTGAAGTGACCCTCTGTAGGGCTTACCCTTCCCTCTGTGTTCAAATGCAGGTAGGCTCGCCATTGAAAAATTATTTTTTGTTATTGTAGTTACTATGGCTAGTTACTATGGCACTGCTTACTGTGATGGATTTGAAGTCTTCTTAAGACACTCGGTCTTGCTGGCTGGATTCTGCTGAAATCAAAGTCTGGTTATAGTTGCATTCGCAGTCTGTTGCATACAGAAATTTGCAGAATATACACTGATGAGAGAATATACTTTGCAGCATCAACTCAGAGCAGTAACAAATAACTTTTTATAACAAACCACACGGACTAACATTGCAGCTTCAGGTACTGTTCTACTTTACTTCTCATACAGTACAGATGATGTGAGAGATATAACATTTACCTCGGGACTAATGTGTCCCTACCAATACTCCTAACATAACTGGATTTAATACAGACTTTATATAAATTTTTAGTTAAACACACACCTTCTTGGTTTTGGAAAGATACTGCCTTGATGACGCAAATGCTGACACATCTGTTCTTGTGCAAATGCTGATAAGTGCAGAAAAGCATATTTTTAAGGAAACGTCTTATGGATAAACTTTCTTAGAAAAGCATATTTTTCAAGGAAACACCTTGTGGATAAACACATGTCCTGTTGTCCATTCTTTAAAAAAAGCAGATTATTTTTTTCTGATATATCCTGTTTTTTTTTTACATTCTAGCCAAGTCTGTAAGAAGTCCGCTTTCTTGATGTGTGTGTGTAATACACTCATAAGCAAGTTCCTTATTTTTTTAAGCCACGGTCATTTAGTATGGATGCTAATCACGTATTACTAAACTCTGTTTCTACATTTGAGCAAGCTTTATCTTATTCCTTATTTATGTTGCATATTTGTAGCAAAGTTACTTTCAACCATAAAACCATGTTGAGCATAATCTTACAAATGTGTCTCTGAGCATCAACCCAACACAACACACAAATGGCCATGGTAGCAATCCCACCTGGACATTAAATAGTAATATCCTTAAAAAAGAAGATGTTATAAATGAAATTAGCCAATATATGAAACAGTTTGAGCTTGAATCCCATATGTGCTCCATCCCTTTTGATGTTCAATGGGCTGCTGCCAAAGCTGTTATCAGGGGGATACTTATACAAAAAGCATCCTTATATCATCCTATAAAAAAAAGGAGAAAAGGCATATCAGTGACCTTACTGATGAGTACAATAAAACTGATTTACAACTTCAAAATAACTACTCTCCAGACTTAGAAAATAAATTACATGAGACTAAAAAAAATATATACTCCTTTTATCAACAAAACCAATCCTTAGCTGAATTAAGGCTTCTGTATAGATACTCAGAATGGGCTCAAACCCCCTGTAGAACACTGGCCAAACTAATAAACATCAAATATGGCCCAATCTATATATCCGAATTAAAATGTAAAGGGAAAACTCTATACAGAAATTATGACATTGTTGATTCTTTCACAGAAATCTTTAGTGATATTTACAACCCCAAAAATCAAACTCATAAGGATACCTACAAAGAATTCCTGGATAAACATAATATATTAGCTAGCCCTATAACTCTAAATGAAATAAAGTTAGCTATCAAAAAGCTCAACCTCAACAAGGTGCCAGGACCTGATGATTTTACAGGTGAATTTTTCCAAATTTTCGATTATTAACTTATTAAAATTCTTTTTAACCTCTACAACTACATCATCTTAAAGGGGATTACTGATAAATATCTGTACAACTCTAAAACAATCATTATCTTGAAACCTAATTCTGACAAGCATAACCCTCTTAGCTACACACCCATTGCTCTCATTAATATAGATATAAAAATGTTGACGTCTATCCTAGCAAGTAGAATGCAGAAGGTTCTGGCTTCAATTATTTCCTCTGAGCAAATAGGTTTCATGACACAACAGCAACTATGAGGTAATACTCTCACTTTAGACACAATAATGTTATTTCTTAAAAATGATAACCATCCGAGATATGCCCTCATGCTTGATGCCACTAAAGCTTTTGACAATGTGGATCTAAATTTCTTATATCTAACCATGCAATACTTCAACTTCCCCGATTTTATTATTAACACTATTAGAATGCTTTACAACAAAGCTTCTACCTCCCTGTACATCAATAAAACAATGTGTCAACCTATTAAAATTACTAGTGGAACTAGACAGGGCTGCCCCCTTTCACCATATCTTTTTAATATTTATCTTGAATCTCTCCTTCTATTCATTAGCCAAAAAAAGTCATCATATACCAATAGTTTTTAACATTGAGATAAAATATCCAGCATTTGCCAATGATTTCAATATTTACTTTGAACTCCCAAATAGTGATCTCCATAAAATTCGTAAATCAATGTCTCTTTTCCACTGCTGCTAACTGTAAACTAAATTCCACAAAATCTTCTATTTTCCCATTAAATCCTCATAAAAACCTGGAATCATACTTCCCCCTGTCTGACATACCTGTTAAATACTCAATCAAATGTCTAGGAATAAACTTTATGCACTCATATCAGGATTTAATGAAAGCTAACTTGAGTAGCATCTGGGAACAAATCAACAACAACCTATCCAGATGGAAACATATCAATTTATCCTTACTCTCAGAACTGCTATTGTTAAAATGAACATTCTCCCCAGGATATTATTTCATCTAAACTCCATAAACTTATATACCCAATTTTTTTTTCAATAAAATGGAAGACACCATCTCAAAATTCCTCTGGTTCCCTAAATCAACCTGAATCTCTTATAAAAAAAGTAATACTTCCAAAAGAGAAAGGTGGATTGAGCCTCCCTGATTTTAGTCTTTACTATAATATAATAAATGCAAGTTGTTTAATCCAAATTGTGAACTATGAACCATTGGTCGATACATGGACCCTAATCTGGGTCAAAATCTGGTGCAAGTATATACAATGACTCAAATTAAACCCTCACTCTATCCCATATTTAATGTTTGACAGTGAATACAAATCTATAATTCTACCTACATTAAAAAATAAAATCAATATCTTTCAAGCATTCAAAGTAAAAGATCCAACAAACTACATCAATGTAATCACCAACCAGGACATGAGCTAAAGTAAAATAAATATCTATTTTAATACTGTATTTGTAACAAAAAACAAAATCAATAAAACCATCAAGTGTTTTCGTCTCTGCATTCAGAGACTTTATCAAGATAAGGACAGTCAGTGAAGCATCAGTATAAGTAGCACACCCCAAAACAATTAACCAATCAAAAATAGCACTCATAATTATTAAATATCTAAACATTTAAAACACAACCCTTCTCATTTAAAATATACTAACAGTACTTACAAGATGTATATAATTCAACTAATATAGCAGCAATCAATATAAACGTTATCCTCATTAAAAATTCATTTAATAAAACTTTTTAGATTATGGAGCCCTTCACATGCCCATTACAACTACCTTCAAAAATATTTTAAGACATTGCCCTTTCCTATAGACTACAATGGGTTTCTCCCCCACACATTGTCTGATCTCACTACAGGATGGCACAATGGCTCAGCTTTTAAATAAAATATCCATAATTTGTTTACTTGCCAGATTATAAGTTGTAATAAATGCTGATCGAAGACTAAACTTATTCAAACCAATATTATTCTGTGCCTCAAAATTTGTAGTAGATATAGTGCTCACCTCATTTAATGGGGCACTAATCTCCCTCATGTGTTTCAACACTCTACAGTCATAAGATAAAATAGCCTTAAAAAAGCCCCTTTCCCTTTTATTAACAACTTCCAACATTAATTCATTGACCAGGCAATGAATTGCTCTTTCAAGCATTGCTGCATTCTATTAATCTACAGGATACCCTTCTTGTTCTCCAAGCAATTTACCTAAACCCAAATATAAAAAATAATAATAAAATGATAGACCTATCTAGCCTTCCTATAATTAAAAATGCCATGGTATGGCATTTTTGCCATTCCAAGAACTTTGCTGCTGTTAAAGAAATTTTGGGGCCCCAAGTAGATATGACCCCATGATAAGACAACTTAATTTATTAATAAAACAAAAATTCGGAAACACCAAAGTGAGTGAACAAGGCTTAACTCTGGCACAATCAATTATCAAAACCCTTTCCCTTAGGAACAAAATGATATCTCATGCCTACAAGCTCTTGATAAACATCAAATATCAACAATCACTGTTATTACTCCAGTTACTGGGATGACATTCAAGGTGAAGTTTCTAATGAGTCCAAATATGAAGCTATTCAAAATACCCTTAATCTAACCCTTTTCAAGAATTTGATTTATACCCAACTTATGATCAATAATAACTCCTACTATACTCCTCCGGGTCTATTAAAATTTGGGTACAACAAAAACCTAACATGTCTTTTTTGTTCCCTCCTGCATGCAGATTTACTCCACATCTTTTGAAGTTGCAAAAATAGATATAAATTATGGTGCTGTCTTAGAGCTCAACTGGAAAAAATGAGGTACAAGAAGACCACCTTTTCCTGGCAAACCACAATCCTGAATATTATTCCTAAACCTATAACAGGTGTTCGGTGACGCATCTTAATAACCATGTATGCTCTTCTCAAATACTTTATAGCTAATAACTGGGTAAATCCCTTAGTAATCTCTTGGGCGAATTTTAAAACTATGGCAATTAAGTATATATCTGCACATAAATTTTGCTCTAACACTAAAAAAAAAAAAAAAGACTATTTCCAGAAATACTGGTGCAGTCTCTTTGACTTAATTCAAGCAAAATGATTGTCATACAACAATCACTACTATTAACAGAAACTGTGAAGACCTTTGCGTTCGTACTTTTCAGTCCTATAACAGATTAATGCTGATGATAATCTACTGTCAGTCACACTACTATGATGTCCCTTTACACATTTGTTAAGGCATTCAAGTTGTAAATATTGTGAATATTGTTTCTCTCACAATGTACCCTGTTTTTCTTCTTTATTCTACTCATAAATCAAACTTACATTTTTTCCCTCTAACCATTGCTAATTCTCCTGTTAAATATGGAAAAATTATATCTTTTCTTATATCACATTAGTTTCTTCTAAGGAGGTCTCTTCACTACTTTCTTCCCCTAAGGTTCATGTTTTTGATACAACTACCCTGGGTGTTTGGAATAGAAATATTTCCTTTACCAACTTTTATTTTCTTTTTTATTGCCTTACTATGATGGAATATGTCTGTTTGTTACATGGTTATAATCCTTTTGTATAGCAAGACAGATAATTGTATATAATGTATTATGTTGTGTCTTGATATGTTTCTGTTTTTTTCTGTTATAAATCTTGCGAAACTAATAAAAATTATATTTGAAAAAAATATATATTTGTTTTGTTAGACGTTGCAAAACACATAGAGAGGAAATAATTCCAAGTAGCATTCCATTTTACAAATGAATTCACTGCACTTCCTTAAAAACAGGACTGTTAAACATTGTAGTTTTGAATGTGTGTTTGTTTGCATGTGTGTGTGTGTGTGTGTGTGTGTGTACATACATACATACATATATATATATATATATATATATATATATATATGAGTGCATACTTGCGTATATGTGTGTATGTATACGTGAAAGTCTCAGGCTTATTCCTTCAACACAAGCTCATTTGATATGTTGTAGTTCCTGTTAATCTCAGTATTTCTCTGAGAAGGCCAGGTATGTGTAATCCATCTGCCTGTATAAAAACGCCAAGCTGTTATTTTTCATGATACCTCTGGAAAGCTTGCCACACCTAATGGCGCACAATATTATGTGATATGTTTTTTCTTGGAAACAAGCTATTATGTTATCATAAATAGATGACTTGTCTGCAGACTGAGGTTGCTGTGTAGTTACTTCCCATGTAAACTTAATTGTTACATAATGGCCCTAGGGATTTTGTGTGTTTTATTTTTTAACTTCATACTAAGTTGCCAGTCAGATTCTGGCTTTTCACAGTTTCACTTGGGTGTATCTTAACATGCTGTTCTCTGCACTCTTCGGGCACTGAATGGTGAGGTAGTAATGAGATTTTTACATCTTTATATTATTTATACCTAGGGACTGAGGTGTATTAGATGGCACCAAAGTATATACAGCCAACATAAATTTGTGTTTTTTGGACAATCTGCTGAAATTTGCATCACTGAAATGGGTCACCTAAAAGTGGATTTTTTTCTTACACCCATAGTGCTGCAACCTCCAAGTTTTATTTGTTATGAAGCTCCTGTACAAAAGGTGCAGCCCATTGCATGAGGAGTACTGCGTGTGTGTGTGTGTGTTTGTATATGACTATGTATTTACACATGTGTGTGTGAGACTGTGTATGTGCACGTGTCTGTGTGTATGTGCATGCATGTGTGTGTCTGTCCATATGTACAAGTGACTGTGTGTGTATGCGCATATGTGTGTGCATTTGTGTTTGTGTGTCTGTCCATGTGTATATGTGTGACTGTGTGTGCATGTGTGTGTCTATGTGTTCATGTGCTTGTGTGTATGTATGCATGCATAAGTGTGGATGTGTGCATCTGTCTGTATGTGCCTGCATGTGTGTCTGTCTGCCAGTGTGTGTGTGCGCGCGCATGCGTTCATGTGTATTTGTGTGTGTCTGTCCATGTGTACATGTGTGTCCACATGTGTGTGTGTGTATGTGCGTGTGTGTGTACATGCGCATGTATGTGTCTCTGGTGGTGGTGGAGAACAACTGTATTTCTCATGGACAAAGATATGCTTTCTGGGTTTGCATTCACTTGTTTGAAATTTTATTACCAAAATTTCCATTCATCAAATGCTGATGTTTCAAAGTTCAGATTTTACTTTGACATTTTGATGAATGCAGATTTGTTGTTCTAGTTGCACAAGTAATCCAAACTAGAAAAGCAGGGGACAGGGCCCCCAGTGCAGAAACATATATTTAATGACACCTTCCATTTCTGTCAGTAGAGGAGTTGCAAATGTCATAAACAAATAGACTAAATTTTGGCACATCTTGCAGAGCTTCAGTCATCAAAGATAGTTTCTTGGATTTCAAGTTACTATAATTTACTGAAACAGTTTGCAGACTACATATCTTAGAGCCATTTTGCATCACTTGTTATTTGTGAGTCATACCTTGTAATTAGAACTGCTGGCATATTTTTATTTATTTATTATTTATTTTATTTTACATTTGTTGACCGGGCTAGTCTAACTGGATACATGTCCATTTTCAGTAGAGGCCCGAGGAGAAAAGCTCCACTGTAACAGTCTAAGGTAACACACTAAGAAAAAAATATATACAAGAGGATAACTAAACTACTAAGCAGGAGTTAGCAACTAATTAGCATACAAAACAACAGAACAGCAATTAGTGAATCAAAAACACACAGCAAACAGCAGCAATATTTAAATACAGAATTGAAATTTTTTTTTTTATAGCATCTGGACTTGGACTTGACCTATCATGAAGAAAAAAAGAACTAAAATACTACCTGTGCAAGGCATTAGGTAGTGCAAAGTAAGTAGAGATGATAGGAGGTAAAACATAAGCAAAGTAAGTAGCGGTAATAGGAGGTAAAATCATAAGAAGGAGGAAGTCACAAGCTGAAGAGAGTCAAGGGGAAAATTGTTGTGATGGGAGCAGTGATACAAGCTAGATGGAGACAAGGCAGTGTGAGAGAAGGAGAAGTAATACTTGTCCAAATGATGGGTGTGTACAGTGCAGATAGAGGTAATGGAAAAAGAGGTAAAAAGATGTGGAAGTAGGAAACAAGAGTCAGTCAGGAGAAGAGAAAGGGCAGAGCCAGTGTGATTTGAGGTGGGTCTTTAAAGGGGTGTTGAGGTCAAGGTAGTAAGTTCACTAGTGAGCTTGTTCCAGTGTGTACCCACAGCATTTGAGAAAAGGGAGTCACCTGCTTTGTTCTGAGATTTACATGTGGCTACTAGAAGTTTATTAGCTGATCGTAGGGTAGTGAGATTCTTATAGGGGGAAATAAGAGTATTAAGAATAGGTGCATTAGAAGGGAAGTGGAGTATCCTGTGGGTAATAGCCAGTTGTTGAAGTAGAATGAGATTTTGCAGTTCAAGCCAGCCTAGCTGTCTGAGATTTAAGCAATGATGAGTCCGATATGGGGCACCTGTAGCAAACCTGATAATGTTGTGGTAGGATGAGGCTAGTTTTGACAGGTTTGTTTTTGATAGGTTAATAAAGGTTGGAGAGGCATACAGTAGTGTTGAGATGAGATGTGTTTGAGCTAAAGATATCCTAGTCTCTGGTGTGAGAAATTGTTTAAGTCTATAGAGAGCACCTATTTTTTAAACTGTTTTTATTGTTAGATTGATGTGAGCATCAAAGTTTAGTTGATTATCTATTGTAACACCAAGCAGTTTTGTGGTGCTGTCAGGTGATATAAGCGTGCCATTGTTAGAGACAATAGTAAAGGAAATTGGGATGGACTTATAAGTTGGAGTAAACAATAGTAACTTAGTCTTTCTAGGATTAAGGAGGAGACATGTGTTTGAACCAATTTTCTGCTGCAGTAAAAACATTTTGGGTACATGAATGTAGTTCAGCAGGAGACGTCGCAGTGCAGATGAGAGTAGAGTCATCTGCATACTGAATGCAAGTGGAAGATGGGAGGGAGGTATTCAGGTTATTAATAAAGATGGAGAAGAGGAGGGGACCTAGAATAGAGCCTTGTGGGACTCCAATGGAGACTGGGAGCTGGGAGGATAAATGACTGTCCCAGAGAACTGCTTTTTGTCTATTTGACAGGTAGGAGTTGAACCACTGAATAGCCATTGTGTCAAGAGAAAGGGATTTAAGCATATCAATCAGAAGATGGTGATTTACCAGATCGAATGCTTTCGAGAGTTCAAGAAATAATGCAGATGAGTATAGATTATTGTTGCGATTTTTGTTGATGGAGTCTGTAAAGGAGAGAAGGGCAGTGGTGGTACTATGGAATTGTCTAAAACCGTGCTGTGAGTCAGCAAGTAGGTTATTATGGAGAAGGTGCTCTAGAAATTGTTGGTGGACACATCGTTCAATGATTTTAGCTAGAAGAGAGAGTAGGGCTATAGGACGGTAGTTTGAAAGTTCAGTTGTATTTCCCCCTTTATGTAAAGGGATGATATGAGAGATTTTCCAGAGAGACGGAATAGTGGATTCGGTTATGATTCTGTTTATTAAGATGGAGACTGGGAATGCTAGTACCTCTGCAGCTAGCTGCAGATACTCTGCTGGCAGTTTGTCTGCTGAGGGGGTACAAGGTTTAAGTTTTCGGAGTTGGTTGTAAATGAAGGCTGTGGATACTGTGTTCAACTTTAAAAAGGGTGTTTTACTATTAGGAGGGTTAAGTCCAAGGGTTGTGGGTAGAGTTAAGGTGTTGGCAAGAGAGGTGACTGTTTCTGAGAAGAAGTTATTGAAGGTGTTAGCAATTTTATTAGGAGGGGTCTGCGATAGGTTGGCAGGGGTGGGTGTTTTTGAGTTTCCAGGGTATAGGAGTTTCTTGATTCCAGACCAAATTTGAGAGTTCTGTTGGGGGTTTTGTTGAAATTTAAAGTAGAAGTTTTTTTTGTCAAGGAGTGTAAGTTTCTTTGTGGTATTTCTAAGGTGTTTGAAATGTTGGTGGTCAGTGGGGATTTTTGTGATTCTCCATTTTGCCCAAAGTTTGTTTCTTAGTATCATTTTTTGCTTGGTTTCTTTAGAAAGCCATAGAGCTGCTTTGGACCTTATTTTAATTTGGCGAGAGGGGGCATGGCTGTCCAGAATTTGGAGGAATTTATTATTGAAATAAGTGACTGCTTCATCGAGAGGAAGGTCTTTGAGGGGTGCCCAGTTGCAAGCTTTAAGTTCTAAGAGGAAGTTGGGAAGGCTGAAATTTTTTTACTGCGTATAGCTCGATATACTGACTGCGTAGGACTACTATGTTTTTGTTTGGAAATGTATGTAAGGAGGTGGTCACTAATATTGTCAGGGAGTATACCTGTTTTATATGCAAGGGGATTTTTATTTACAAGTATCCAATCAAGAATACTCTGCTTCTTGGTAGGTTTATGTATTCTTGTAGGGAAGTTTATGATTTGTTGGAACGTGTAGAGGTTTATGAGAGAGGTGGGTTTAGTGGAACAGCAGGAGTTCCAATCAATATTGAGATCACCTAAAAGGATAGTTTCCTGTGGGATAGTAGAAGAGAGCCAGCTAAGGATATTTTCAAGTGTATTTATATTTTTCCTGGGAGGGATGTAGCAACACATAATGTACATTGCTTTGTTCTTATTAATCTGAAGTTTGGAGCAAAGGAGTTCAGCATTTGTAGGGGAGGGAGGTTGGGAGTCTGTCAGGCTAATTTGTAATTCAGATTTATAAAGTATGGCAACTCCCCCACCTTTTTTGTTTGGGCGATCGAGTCTTAAGATACTGTAACCTATTATTGCCTGTGTTCTTGGTTTCTTACCTTAACTCGTTAACGTCTATGTAGTATGGAATGTCACACCTCTAGCAGTCTACACACATCTTGCATTCCAGAGCATTTTCTGAAAAATAAACTTAAAAAGCATGATATAAAAAAATGTAAATATTTTATGAACAGTAAAAGCTATTAAACTGTACAAGTAGCGATGTTTTCATTAAGAAGTATTCTTTATAGTGATAATCTTTTCTATAAATACTGTAATATATTATAATGCACACAAAACCCAAATTCTATTTTTTGTAAACTTTTACAAATTTTCATATCTTAAAAACTGTACATCCTAGATATATATTTAGAACATTTTTGTTACCCAGACATAAGCTTTCACATTACAACAAGAAATTCCTCTATAAGTGCATGTTTATTGGAATATTTACAGAAATATGAGAATATATATTTAATTATATAATTAGCAAAACAAAAAACAATACTGGATATCTCTCAAGATGTGCAACCTACAGTGGAAATATCAAATGCAGCTTTCTTCAACAACATCTAAGGTTTCATAGGTTCATAGGTAGGTACTAGGCTATCGGCCCTAGGGCCCATACAAGCCTAGCCAAAAAATGTACCCTGGCTTTCGCCACCCAAGAAAATTATTTTCCTGTGCCCCTGTCGAGCAGAGCCACAGAAGTGATCCCCGGGGTGAATTTCCCATTTTCTATCCAATCATCAAGATTTTTCTTGAAGATTGCTAATGAGGAGCTCTGTTTGACATCGATAGGTAGTCTGTTCCAGAGTATGGGAAGTCTCTGGGACAGGAATCTATCCCTCCAGCATGTTCTGTTTATTGTGGTGACAAGGTTTTGGTCCCTAGAGTGTGTAGCTCGGAGGGATTGGGATTTCTTTAAGTGGAGCATGTCCAACAGCTCTGGGTTTGACATAGCTTTGCATGTTAGGCAGAGATCGCCCCTGAGTAGACGATATGCGATGGAGTAAAGCTGTAGTTTTTTGAGACGGTCTGCATAGGGAATCTGTTTGAGGTCAGTAATCCTCTTTGTGAGGTATTTCTGTGGTCTTTCCAGTTGTTTTAGATGTCTTGTGAGGTACATACCAAAAGGGGCATTGTACTCTATAATGGGTCTAATGAGTGATGAGTAGAGGGGAACAATGACCTCTTTTTTTCTGGATGAGAATCCTTTTGTGATGAGATGAGCCACGTAGAAGGATTTCCTGACCACTGTGGTGATGTGATTATCAAAGGAGAGACTACTGTCCACCTGTGTCCCAAGGTCTCATCACATTTTCGGCATTAAGTAGACTACCAGCTATGTGGTAGTTCATGGGTACAGAGTTTTTACCAAAGGGGATGACAATGCACTTTTTGGCAATGAGCTTGAGGCCATGACTTTGACACCAGGTATCTGTCTCAGTGAGGCCCTTTTGTAGTTTGTCCACATCGTTAGGAGTTTTGATTATGGCTACTAGTTTGCAGTCATCTGCAAACTTTGTTAGCCAAAGACCTTCTGTGTTGGCCTGCACTTCAGAGAAGTAGATACCAAACAGGAGAGGACCCAGGACTGAACCCTGTGGTACTCCACTTGTCACTGGTCTGATGTCGGATTTGGAATCCGCTACTTTCACAGTGTGGGTTTTGTTCATGAGCCAGTTGGCAACCCATCTTGTGACATAGGGATTTATACCTAGTTTAGTGAGCTTATCTATAATTCCAGAGTGGGGGATGGTGTTGAAAGCCTTGGCGAGATCTAGATAAGCTTTGTGAACCATTTTACCCTCATCTATGGCTTTGGTTACTGCTTCAAAGAAGTCAGTCAGGTTTAGGAGTCATGATCTGCCTTTTACAAATCCAAACTGGGTAGGGTCCAGAGTTTGGAGATTACCAATGTCTTTGTTTGAGTTCCACAGTGATACGTTCCATGGCCTTGCAGACCAGGCTCATCAGGCTAATGGGGCGGCAGTTCCCAGGGTCCATCGTGGCGCCCCCTTTGTGGAGTGGGATAACCGTCACGGTGCGCCATTCAGTGGGTACAAAGCCTGAGGTGAGGCTATGATTGAACATGGTACTTAGGTAGGGTGCCAGTTCATTCTGTAGTTCATGTAGAACACAGCCTGGGATATTGTCAGGTCCCATTGATGCTGTGTTCTTGGCTTTGGAGAGTGTGTTTTTTACCTGTGCATTATAGGAACTTCCAGGTGAGAGGGGGGTAAAGTTAGCACTGAACCTATCTGCTAGGATGTTGGCAATATCAGTTGGTTCTGTATATTTAGTGCCATTGTGCTGTAACTCAGAGCAGATCTGAGTGTTCCCATTTAGATTCTTGACATAGCTGTAGAATGCTTTGTGGTTGTCTTTAGAGTCAGTGGCAATTTTGTTTTCGTAACTAGCTTTGGAGGATTTTATGAGGAATCTCAGCGTCTTACTGAGGTTGACCAGGGAGTTCCTCCAGTCATGGGATTTTACTCTTTTTTGCAACAGTTTCTTTCTTTTGTTGTAGAGTTTGTTTATGGCAGAGGACCACCAGATTGGCTTCCTTTTTTGGAGGATAACATCTTGGTTCTGTTAGGGATAGCATGATCCATGCACTCGTGTAAGTGCTTATAAAGTGCATTTGTGTAGGATTCAGCAGTCATACCTCTATTGTCCGTCTGCATGGGTGTCATGAAGTTTACCACTTCTGTCTTAAGAAGTGTGAAGTTGGCTTTGGAGAAGTTTTTTACGATGGTTTCCATAATTGGGGGTGGGGGTGGGATGTGGATGTCTAGGCTGATTAGCTTGTGGTCGGATCTGACCAACGAGGAATTGACCTCTGGTGTGGAACACTGGTTTCCCATGTTGGTAATGACCAGGTCTAGGATATTGCTGCCCCTGGTCACTTAATGTCATGCAACAGTTTGTAAGTCACTAGTTTTTGAAGTATTAAAGACATATGGAAATATTGCGTAATTTCATAATTATTAGCAAATAACTAGCATTACTTCCAATATAGTGTGATATAAACCAGCATTTTCAGTGAATTGTCCTGTTTACCACATTGGTGTTTCACCCCATGCACTTCAATAACATGTTGGTCTCTCAGTTATAAAAATTAACATAAATTTGAAAATATTAATAATGTTAAGTGGCAAACAAAGATTAATTTCTCTACTGCAGGACATCCTAGACTTACAATGTTAGTGTCATTTTATTAATAACTCATTGCCCTTTCTAAATGCTGCATATTATTAGCTGGTAAATCACTTAGTTAAAGAAGCCAGACATAAAAAAGTTCTGGATGCAGTAAGACTGTATGGTTGTGAAATGGAAGGATTTTTTTTTTTGAGTGAGTTAAACATATTTCAGTTAGTTAATAAAACCAAAAGGAGCAACTAGGCAGTGGAATTAAAGTTGGATTTTAACCTGAGGATTTTGCCTTTTCATTTATACTTGTGACTCTGCATCAGCCTAGTTGCCCCTTTTGGTTTTATTAACATTATTCAAGTTTATCTGGAGCACTGGGCGTTTATCCTGTTTGTCAGCGAGTGGTTTGTTCCTGTCATATTTCAGTTAGTACTGAGATTTTTTTCCCTTAGTTATTACAACTCTAGTAAGTAGACTCTCCTATTCTGAGCTCTTTTCCTTTTTTAACTTTCCAAACACATATGTTAGCTTCCTGTCCATCTGGTATTCTTTCCTCTTTGCTCTTTAGTTTCTCCTTTGCTGCTGAATTAATTCTTAAAAAACTAAACTACCACTCTCAGGCCTTCATTCTGGTAGTCTTCCTTCATATCACCTCTTCCCTAATGGCACAGCACTTGCTTTTTTTGGCCTCTTTTATTCTACACTTGACTGACTGTGGGTTTACTTTGTATGCAGTTCTCACCCAACTGAACCCACTACCCTACCCTACCCACCTCAAGGACTGTCACTTCTGTATGCCTACCCCTTATTGTCTCACTTACTGCTATGTCATAGTTAAGCCCCCTTGATGCTTTCGTCTATCCTTTTTACTTCTTCAGTACATTTATTACTGTCACTCCACGCTAATATACTGTGTCTCACCTCAAGGCAATTCTCTTTACTCCAATGCCATTTTTGCCTATCAATGCATTTCTTATTATCCACTATCCTTCCACATCTGTACACTGACCAGTCTTGTTTTAGGTCAGATGTACCACTTCCTTGTAGTCATCATTCCCTTTGTATATCTTCCAGTTTGTTCTATACTATGTCTGTCTTCTGATCTATCTATAGCTCCATCTTTCTGTCTGCATAACACATAATTTGAAGGGCTTCTTGTGTATGTCCTTATCCCGCTGTCTCCATTCAAAAAGGTTCAATGGTGTTTATCTTTCCTTCATTAATAATACACTGCTCAAATCATTTTGCTTAACGTTCACCCTTCTTGCTAACAATAACCTGTTACTCTTTGGGGATGTAGAACACAGGCATACCTCTCACTTATCTGTGTCCTTAAAAGACTTTTTCAACCATGCTCCCTATAGTCACAAATGTGAAATCAGTATGAGAACTGTTAACACTTACTGTCTCACAAATAAACCACCCTTTTAAAGTTTGAATTTGTGATCAGAAGATGGATATTAACATCCTTATGTAAATCCTGGTAGAAACTTTATATTCTAATTTCTATAAGCATAATTGGTCATTTTCAGGTCTTCAGGAATGGCAGGCCAAGGCTACACAGTAGGATGGCTTTCTGCCGCTAGTCGTCAGGCAGTGTAAAAAACCCGTAAGCTCTAAATCATGCTGCAGTTCTACTCTGGACTCTAACTGACTAATCCCTGCAGTCTTACTTGTTCTGCTATATAGAGATGGCTTGGCAGTACTGAGATCTTGCTGGCACCCTTCCTCTATCAGCACCAAGCTCTACCATAACTTAAACACATCCAAATTGACTTTGACTAAAGTATATTCACTTTAATGTTTCCAAAATTAACGTCATGCTGATTGTTTGTGTAATCCGACTCTGACTTGTTGACTTCAAGTGAAACATTAGAAGTATCTTCATTGATAACTGCAAAACTTCTGCCGAATTCAGTTATCTAGGATTCTGGATGGACTTCATACTGTGTTTCTTTTAAAATACTGGCATTGTCCACAGCAAATTTTCCTCTCAATTTAAATTTGCCCATGGAATCTCAACATTATTATCCCTAGAAGATAAGTGTTGGTGAAAGGAATGAGTATTCATCCCTTGGAATGAGTACATCATCTGGTGCTTATAGTAACATTACTCATTCCAATTGCTTGAGTTTATTCTGCCAGTGCTTGCAGCTACCTCCCTCCTTGCCTAAATCCTTGAGATAATCATTTTCACAAAGTGTGCAGCTTCAACACACCCCTCAAAATAAATAAATAAATAAATAAAATAAAAGACACAAGAATGTCACCGTCCCAGGAGCCATTTGTAAGCCTCTCTCATTATTTTTAAATCTGTCAACTATTTTCCTGAATTATGGTCCCACCCTAGTCCAGATCCCCTCATGCAGCTCCAAGCGTACCTGATCAATGCAGTCAGTTGTTTTTTTCCAGTAATACTATTTGTTATGCTGTCAAAGGATACATTTAAGAAGTAAAGTCTTTTTGTTTGTTGGTCTTTTACACCAGAAAAAAGTCCTGCACCATGCAAGATCACTGCCTTATCTCATCCTTTGTGGTATAATGGTATAATTAAATTCTTACATAAAAAAAAAAATAGAAAAGGGATTGCAACTATTTAATGCTTCTTCCTGAATGGTAGCTGTGTCAAGCTTACTGTACTGGATTTTAACTAATTCAGTTGTATTCTAGTCTCTGTATAGATTATAGATTGTTATTCTCTTATTATTCTGTAATCCACTTTTGCTTAACCAATGTCATTTTTGTACATGCAAATGTGTACTTTCAGCTCTGTATTTGTTTGCTTTATGTGTGCAGTTTTATACTTTCCTTTGATTTGTGGCTGACAGTAGTTTGCTTGGGACAGTCAAATTGTCCAGACATTAAACTAAATAAAAATATGAAATGGGCAAGAAATTAGATACCAGCAGAATGTCACCTGTTGCATATTTTTAAGGACACTAATGCTAAATCAGTCTTTAAAAATGTCCTTACTACTACATAACAGAACAGATCAGAATTCACTTCTGCTTAGTATGATACAGTTTATGTTTTTTGAAACAATTTACTGAAATGCTCTGCATTTCCTTCTTTTTAATGAAGACATATGCTTGCAGTTCCTAATCACTAGTGTCAGAGGTCCGTGATTAACAATAGTTACTTTCAGAAGGCAATTTATTTTTTACTACGTTTCATAAGGTTTATTAAAAGAGGTAAGGTTTTTGCAATTATTCAGAAAATTCCATAAAATCTTTCTTATAGGTTCATAGGTGGTTACTGGGCTATTGACCCAAAGGTCTTTATAAGTCTAGCCTTGTGTACCCAATATAATACTAGAGAAACCCAATATAAAGGATCTTGCCTAAACTTGAGATCTTAGCTAGCAATGACTGCCCATATCTAGGAGAGTTGGTTTCCCATCCAGTCATCCAGGCTACACTTAAACAGGGTCATAGAGGTGCTTTGTTTGATGTGAACTGGTAGCCTATTCCAGAGGAGTGGCAAACTCTGAGAGATGTGTCTGTCTCTCCAGCAGGTCCTATTTATGTCACAAGCCAGGTTAAGATCCTGGAGCGGCTGACCCATATCCCATTTGACTTGCTGATGTGCAGCATTTCTATTAGATTTGGACCAGAGATTGCTCTGTAGATCAGACCCAAGTCTCTTCTATGTAGTCTGTACACTACTGAGTACAGTGACAGTGACTTCAGTCCGTCAATGTATGACAATGTGGCAGAGACCCTGAATTTTTTTGGTTAGAAATTTCTTGGTCTCTCAAGTTGCTGCAGGTGCCTGGTAAGGTACATACCAAAGGGAGCATTGTACTCAATTATTGGTCTGATGAGGGTCGAGTACAGGGGTGTTATGACCTCCTTCTCTCTGGAGGCAATGCCTTTGCTAATGAGGTGTGCAACATAGAATGCCTTTCTTACCACAGTAGACCCATGGTGGTCAAAGTTTAGGCTACAGTAAACTTGTGTTCCCAAGTCTCTCACTACTGAGTCGTTACTTGGGTATTATTATTTATATGGTAGTCTGCAGGGATATCATTTTTACCAAAGGGAATGATGCATTTTTAGCACTGAATTTGAGTCCATGGCTTTGGCACTAATCACTGGTTTGTGTAAGTCCCTCTTGAAGTATATTGACATCATCTGGGGATTCAGTGATTGCACCTAATTTGCAGTCATCAGCAAACTTAGTCAGCCACAGCCCCTCTGTTTTCGCCTGAACTTCTGAACTTCTGAGAAGTATATTTCAAACAATAGGGGGCCCAGCACTGACTCCTGTGGAACCCCACTGGTGACAGGTTTGCTGGCTGAGGTAAAGTCCCCAACTCTGACTGAGTTTGATCTGTCAATGAGCCAGTTAGCAACCCACTCAACAACATAAGGGTTGATATTCAACTGGGGGAACTTTATCAATGATGCCCGAATGTGGGATTGTGTTAAAGGCCTTGACTAAGTCAAGGTAGACTGTATGCACAGACTTGCCTTGGCCTATGGCTCTGGTGATGTTTTTGAAGAAGTCCACCAGGTTTAACAGGCATGACCTGCCTTTGACAAAACCAAACTGTGTCAGATCAAAGGTTTGGAGATCACCTGTATCCTTATTTATAAGGTCCATGATAGTTCGTTCCATGGTCTTACAGATAAGGCTGGTTAAGCTTATGGGTCTGTAGTTCCAAAGGTCTGTTGCTGTACCCCATTTATAAAGGAGGATGAGGGACAAAACCAGTACTCAGGGTGTGGTTGAAGAGAGAACCTAATGGAGTTGCTAACTCATGTTTTAGACCACTTAAAACGCAACCTGGAATGCCATCTGGTCCCATAGAGGCTGTGTTTTTGGCATTGGAGAGAACATTAATGATTTTGTCTTTGGAGATGCAAGGTGGGAGAGATGTAGAAGGAATGCTTTGTGGAATGTTTGGAAGGGACAGGGGGTGACATTTTCACCAAACCTGTCAGCTAATAGGTTAGCTGTTTTCGCATGATAAGTGTGTGTGATGCCATCCACAGCTAGTTCAGCACACATCTGGGTCCTACCTTTTAGGTTACGGATATAGCTGAAGAATGCCTTATGGTTATCCTTAGCTATGGCTGCTAAATTTGTTTCTAAGTTGCCCTTAGAGGATTTTATAAGTTGTCTTATTTGTTTGTTCAAGCAGAGGAGGGTGTTCTTTCAGTGCTGGGACTTCTCTTTTTTCTTCTTAGACAGCAACTTCTTCCTCTTGTTGTATAACTTATTAATACTAGATGTTCACCAAAGAGGGTTTTTTTTTTGAGGATCTTGTTTTGATCCTGTCAGGTACAGCTGTGTCAATATATTTGCATAAGTGTTTGTGCAGGGCATTTGTTTATACCTTCATATAATTGTCAATGCCATCTGTGGGAACAGGAGTTTGGAAATCATTTACCCATCCCTAATTATTAGCTTTGGTGACATTTCTTAGCCTGATTTCACCTAAGAGGGGTTCAGGTGTTATAGCTACTTCAAATGTGACTGATTTGTGATCGGATTTAACAAGTGGTGGTGCAATGGTCACCCATGTTGGTGAGGACCAGGTTGAGAATGTTTGAGCCCCTTGTGGGGTTGCATACTATTTGTTACAGGTCATTAATGTTAACAAAGTTCAGGAACCTTTGTGCAAGCATGTTGGTACTTGTATACGTTTTCCAGTCAATGGAGGGATAGTTAAAATTGCCCATGACTAGAGTGTTTAGTTGTAATTTGGTTGACGCAAGTAGGTCCAAATAAACAGAGTGGGTATCTTGGTTCATTGAAGGGGGCCTATAGCTAACGATGACTTGAAGGGGGGGGGAGCTTACCCACAGTTAGTTGAACTTGGAGTAACTCCGTGGAGTTTTCTTATCTAACTAGTCTAGAGGTGTATTTATCTTTGATGAAGATAGCTACTCCTCCTCCTCCTTAGGTTCTCATACATGCATTTTGTGGTCTGAAAGTGTGGAAGGCATTGTAGCCTTGCAAGGCTGGGGTACTCTCTGTGGCCCTTAAGCAAGTATCTATGACTGCACAGATGTCAACATCCTACAGGGAGAGGAGTTCTTCCAGAGAGTGCTGTTTTTTATTTAAGCTCCTAGTGTTTAGCAGCATAACCTTTAATTTATTTGTGAGTGATATTTTCACATAGGAAATTTAGTTCTTGAGACCTTACCTAAAAAAGGCACTATGGGAGAGGCAAGTGCCTTAGCCAGTAACCAAAATCCTGGAGGTGACAGGTGAAGACTATCTCTGGCAAAGCAATGTGGTCTATCAATCATGTCATCCCAGGCTGACAAGAACTGGATCCCCTTAGAATGACACCAGAAACTAAGCCAGTTGTTGAATCCAATACTTTTTTTGTTTATGTTGTGGTATCATCCTAGGTGAGGTAGAATGCTGCTTAAGGCTAGGAACACGCCTGTCTGGGACACACATTCATAAAGCTCAGTCATGTCTCTTCATGTAGTCCATTGAGGTATGTCTCAAGTCATTCACACTAACATGAACTATGACAGAGTTATAATGGTACTTGTTTTTGAGACTTGAGCGCATGTGTGATCTGACGGATCCTGGCACCCAATAGACAGCTGACGGTAACCTTCTCCTTGTCCCGCCTCATGAGTGGGACATCTGTGTGTCTCACAATGGAGTCACCTATGACTAAAAATTTGTTTTAGATGTGCTTTGCCTTAGTTGCTTATTTGGTGAGACACTGGTGCTTGTGTTTTTATGTGCATTGAGTGCTGTAAGTGCTGTATTAGGTGTAGTATGTTTGTGTTTGGAATGTCTCTGCTGTTTAGGTAGGTTTCTGGTGACTACCTCCACATATGATGGTTTATGGATTGAGTGCATGGTTTGTGTAAAAGGTGTAGGATGTGAGCTGACAATCTGTTCAGTGTTATTTTTCTGTCCACGAGAGATCAAGGATTCCATATTCTTAGTGTAGATTCATCTCTTGCAAATCGTACTAGGAGTAGAGGGTTGTCAGTGTACATGAGGCAGTTGCTACAGTGCCCCAGGATATCCATGTCAATCAGGCTGGTAGGATAAATGGAGGGAAACTGACCATCCATAATGCTAGGTTAAGTCCTGTTTTCACAGTGGAGAGAGAAAATGGAGGGGTGTGGTATAATTGCATGCTCTAAATGGGGTCTGTACTAATAGCGTGCTCTATAAAGGGTCTGTACTAGCAGGAGTTCTCTAATTTTTTTTTAATTTTTTATTTAACATTTGTTTTACCAGGATAAATCCAACTGGACAGTAGGTGTCCATTTTCAGTGTAGTCCTGGGGAGAAAAGCTCCAAGAAGTTACCATGTGAATGCATAGGTTAAGAATGACAAATGAATGCATTAATAGGAGTTGGATAGCAAGTGGTAGAATGCTAACATATAAGGCAAAAAAACAGTTAAATGCAAAACAATCTCTTAGTACAGTATGGAGATCACATACCTTACAGTACTAGTACAGTATGTGTACATAAGATACTCAGAAGTAAGCACATATTTACAATATTTACAAAAATACACAATGCACATAGGTGACCGTGTAAAGTGAACATCAGAAGTAGGTACATATTTATAATATTTACAGAATAGTCAATGCACATAGGTGACAGTGTAAAGTGAGCATCAGAGGCTTCGGGGGTAGGCTGCCTACAGTGGGGGTGAGGATTTGGGGGGGTATGAGACTATTGTAGATTTGGTGGTTTTGGGACTGTTCAAGGGTCAAAAGTGCAATTTAGGACTTCTCGGACAGACCACAGTCAGCTACGAATGGAAAATGTATCTACTGAAGTTTTTGCATCTATAACCAGTGGTTATCCCCACTGTGCGTTAGTGCGCTATGCATAAACAGATGAGTAGAGCAGAGCAGTATTTTGTCTCCTAACTCTGTGAAGCTGTGTTAAAACAAGTGCAAACCTGTGCAAACATGGGGCTTATGCAACAGTGAGCACAGTGAATTAAGCAATTTAACCAATAAAAAAGTTCAAAAATGAGCTCTGTGCCAGCAACCTTCAATCAGATGAGTCCTAACTGTACTCTTGTGCCACAAGAGTGTTGGGGGGAGCCCTCTCTTATGAAAGATAGCCTGATTTAGTGCTCACTTTAACAAACAGAACCAGATTCAGCAGATCTGAATCTAGTCTATGCTACAGCAGACAAAAAGTGCAACAAATCAGCAAGAACACTTTTAAAACATCAGTAATACAGCAAACATTCAGTTTAAAAGTGCAAAATACAGTATAAAATTGTACTTATGGTTAGCAGAATGCAACAGATTCCTTGGATTGCACAGATGAATGCAGCAGAGCAGTGGCTGGTCACCTAACCCTGTGGAGCTGGATTTTTTTTTTATATAGTTGAGTTCTGTTTGCTGTCCTCCATACAACTAAGCATAAAAGAAGAATAGTGACTTTTTTATTTAGTGACAATGTTTTAAGGAATGTGGCAAAGCTGAATTTTCCATTACACTGATAATATGCTAAGAAGTCATCAGTTCTGGGTTATAGGAGCAGGTTCAAGGTATTTCATCGGGTTCTAGTTGAATGAATCCTGAATTCGTGAAATCGGAATGTTGTCATCTCATTTGTTTGAATGGAGCAGTGTTAGTGGGGTGGGGTTTTGAAAGTGATAGTGGCCGAGTCATGATTATGTATTTAATTCTGCATTTTATTGTACTTTATTTGTAAATTTGTGCGCTTTTAATGTTGAAGCATTTTTTTATATATGCAGTTTATGTTTACATTTTTGCAGCGGTTCTGCAAATACAGTATGAGGTAAGTATTTTGTTTCTATCATTATAGACTTATTCCACTGTTATTAGATTTATGGAATTAGTATATTTAAGTAGGGAGTTTGCAGGGTGCTGTCCTGCAAAAATGCTACATTTTGTTTTCTATGCTTTTCTACATTTTAGGATTTTGAGTTGATTTGATTATACTGGTTTCATTGCTAGAGCATTCTGTTAAATGCCATGAATCAATACAACTCAAATCTTAACTTGCTAAAATTACAGTCCAGTAACTGGTGCATGCTGGGTTATGCAAATGACATAGAATATTCTTTCTATTCACCTCCTAGGGGACATTATCAAGGCTACAAAAATGTCCACTGGGAGCAGGTATGAAATGCAATGTCACTGTCCAACAAAGATGTTATACTATCAGTGATATCTTGCATCAGTTCTGTGTTTAAGACACTTCCTGCAGATACGTGATCAGTATAATCATTTACATTTTGTGATAGTATCTTCCCAGGCACTACCTGCAGCTTTAAAGATTACATCTTCACGCATTTCCATGAATACCTGAAACTTTGGGGATTATTTCTTCCTTTATTTCCCTTGAAGAAACTTAACAAAAAAAAAAACACTCCTGTTTGTCAGAATAACTGCATAACTACTGGGCTCTCCAAGATCACACCTTATAAAGGCAATTGGTGAAAAATTCTTCAATAAGTGTATTCTGGCAAACTAGAATAGTCTCCCCAAGGATCTCAGAAATGAAACAAATTTCTTGATATTTAGAAAGAAGCTCAAGCAACATTTGTAGATTATCAGTCAATAGCATTGTTAATGGGGGATGCAGGATAAAACCTATATAACTTATTACTTACAGTACAAACTGTCTAACTTAATTTCACTGCAAAAATTGGTTTATCATCATGCTAGCTTCTCCTCAGGCATACATTATTCTATACGCTATCAAACCACAACTGGCTGCCTACTCTTTCATCTTCCTCCTCACTTTCGTGACATATGCATCTACCCCACCCCATGTCTATGCTCTCCACAGCTCCTCCTACCATACATGACTTATTACTCATTTCCCCTTTTCTCTCACTTCCACTCCTCCTCTTCCCTTTCCTTTCCTTTATACTTCCCCTCATATGTGCATTCACCTTTACATTCTCTACATGCATTCGCCTTCTTTTGCACGCTTTACCTCCGCACCTTCTTACTGTCACTTTTCTACACTTTTTCTCCTTCACCTTTTCACTGTCTACTCACATTCTTCTTTTTGTTAGGACTCTTTACCATTGCACCTTCCTATTATCGTGCTAAATAGCTCTAGCTACCCTATGTATAACTGCATATGTCTCCATGTGGATGTTATTACACATTTACACCTGGCTTGTATCTCCGTTGTGTCCATTTATTGTACTGCACTCTCCTGCTACACATTGTTGTCATGTCTGTAAATTGTAGAGATCTTAATTATGTATATATGATTTAGTTCATGTTTGCAAATTGTACATGTATGATTTTATATACCTGCATATCGTAAAGGCCTCATCTGCTTCTGCATTATGATCAACTTCTTATGTACTGAATATTTTATCATTTACTCACTATTGTATTATACACTGACTCTGGCCTGGCTTATGGCTGAAAAGGGTCCTTGGAGCCGTTTACTTTACTAGTTAACACATTTAAATAAATAACAATGCAGTAGCAACATTGGGTTGCATAAACGCACTGACCGTAAATTTCAGAGCGATAAGAACTAATGAGAGGAGTTAACGTGTGCAGTTACAGTTGATAAAGGTTATCTCAGGTCACCTTACAGTATGAAACTACCTTTCTTAAGGACTCATTGAGTCATAGAGCTTATAGGATTCTATATCTAGACTTAAAACTTCTTGCCCCTGAAATTGTTCCTCTCTCATCCTTTGCAGATTCAAATACTTGCCAAAATCAATGTATTTTTCTATCTGATATCAAGTACCAGTGCATGTCTGGACCCCCACCTTGTTCTACTCCCCCCACTCACTATTATTACTTTTGACTTTGGCCTAAATGAAATATCTTTTATTAAGTTAGTATATTACTGAACTTGAAATTCCAGTATTCTGTTTTTGCTCCACTGTTCTCTTCTATTTTCCATTCTTTCCCCTGTTTTCAACTAATCCCCCTGCCTTTTTCCCTTTTGTCTTCTCTTTCCATGGTTCCTTACCTCTTGTTCTCTCATTCCACAGTGCCAGGTTAACTTAGTGTCCTTAATGATGACCGTAACATGGTAGCTTCAGTCATTAAATCTGTAACATTTATTATTATCATCATCATCATCAACAACAAACAGGACTGTAATTATTATTATCCCTGAACTGGATTTCTCTGTGTTATTTGTTTTAGTCTGAGTGCTGTGTGTGAGTACATGAGTGTGTGCGCCTTGTTCAAGACTAAATCCTTTGTCTTGCACTCAGTGAGTGTTAGGATAAATTCTGTCTCGCCTGCAACCCTGAAACTTATTCAGCAGGTAATCAGAGAATGAATGAAATATGTTTATGTAAGGTAGTGCTTGAGTGATGTTATGCCTTTCCACTAATTCACATAACTATTAATTTATAATTTATTATATGCCTCACACAGTCAGTTATTTATGTGCTGTTCCAGCTTTTGCTGCTATTTTCTTACTCATGTTGGTGTTTATATTAATTCTGCTAGAGCTGCTTCCTGTTTGTCTCATATAAAATGCATATGGCCTCAGGCTACCTGTCTGGTCAAGAAATAAAATAAATACATATATGAAAATAAATGATTTGCATATTTCGCCACAAATTGCAAATCTGTATAAAAGTGTATTTTTTAGAATCAATAAAAATCATCTCATGATTTATGCCACATGAATAGCCTAGCCTATATTTATTCGCTTGCTTAATTGTTTATTTGTTTAAAACTTGAAGCCAAGAAAGTGGTACAAATCCAAAGTTCATATTCAGATAAAACTTTAAAAAATGGAAAGAAGCAGAAGAGAATACACAGCACAAATGGAGAAATGTGCAAAACTATGAGCTATAAAGCAGCTTACTGTTACACATAAGAGAGTACAAAGCAACGATATATGTAATAGAAATATCCAGCAGTATAATCCAACATTCATCTTATAACCACAGCACATTTTGAGGGAAAATTAGAGCTTGGTTTACAGAGAATGAAAACTTTGTTTGTGTATGATAGGGGTTGGAGATGGTGGGGTAATGCTGACACCTGAGGAAAATGGTACAGGTTATAAAACTGGGAAAGAGATGTCTTAAGGATAACTTTAATCTAAACATAACATTTGCTTTCCTCAGAATGTATTTTTCTCCCTAGATAATTAGGTTCATAGGTTCATAGGTTCATACTAGGCTATCTGCCCAAGGGCATTTATAAGCCTAGCCCATTGTTTTGTGGCTTACGCCACCCCTTTAGTATGGGGAACTATACCCATTATTTTGCTGTGCCTCTGTCGAGCAGTGACACTGAGGTAATTCCTGGGGTATATCTGCGATCTCCCATCCATTGGTCAAGATTTCTCTTGAACAAGGCCAGCGAGGTGCTCTGCCTCACATGTACCGGGATTTTGTTCCACAGCATAGGGAGTCTTTGGGTGATGAATCTATCTCTCCAGCACGTCCTATTAATAGCCGTGTCGAGGTTTAAGTCTCCGCCCTTGTGGCTCTGATGGATCTAGATTTTTGAGGTGAAGCATATTCATCAAATCTGGGTTTGACATGGCCTTGTATGTTAGGCAAAGGTCACCTCTGAGCAAGCGGTAAGTGACTGAATAGAGCTGGAGTTCTTTCAGTCGGGCAGCATAGGACAGATTTTTGAGACCCTTTATCCTTTTGGTGAGGAACTTTGTGGCCTCTCCAGCTGCTGCAAGTGTCGGGTCAGATACATTCGAATGGGGCATTGTACTCAATCATTGGTCTGATGAGTGATGAGTAAAGGGAGACTATGACCTCCCTTGATCTAGATGAGAATCCCTTCATGATAAGGTGGGCAATGTAGAAGGACTTCCTAACTACTTTAGCTACATGGGTGTCGAATGACAGACTACTATCAACCTGGGTCCCCAGGTCCCTGATAACTTCTTCTGTGCTCAGTGGATTGCCACCTATTTGGTAGCTAGGGGTAACCTTGTTTTTCCCGAAGGGTATGACTATGCATTTTTTGGCATTTAACTTTAGGCCGTGGCTCTGGCACCAGTTATCCGTTTCTGTGAGACCCTTCTGAAGGATATCTGTGTCAGATGTGTTTTCTACTATGGCGCCCAGTTTGCAGTCATCTGCAAACTTTGTCTAAATTTCTGCCTTTCTTACTCACATGCACTTACTGCAAGAGAAACAAATCCTAAAGGAAATATCAGAAAAAAAAATAATTAACTCAATTTCACACATTAAAAAACATTGCTTAGAAGTTCATAGGTTCATAGGTGTTTACTAGGCTAACAACCACAAGGGCCTTTTAAGCCTAGCTGTGCATCCCAAATCCCTGAAAAGTTTCTTCCCCTCTCTGGCATTTCTATGCTAGACAGCTTCCACAGATCACACTATTTTCAGACAAAATTATTTTTTTTTCTGATATTTCCTTTAGGATTTGTTTCTCTTGCAGTAAGTGCATGTGAGTAAGAAAGGCAGAAATTTAGACAAAAGATGAAATGGCCGCTGAGACCAAATAGGCTCATGATTGACCCATATAACTGTTATATGTGTGTGCCTGTATGGGCACTCAGGCAGTGGCGGCTTGTGACTTCAAATCAAAGGTGGGCTGCAGGAGACACCTCAATGTGGTAGGGCAAACTATAAAGAGGTTGGGGTTAACTTCATAGGGTGGAGCTATGATATTGTCGGATCAACACTGATCATGCTTACCATGTTTCATAAAATAACTGCTCAATCACTACTGCACATGCTGAATAGTCTACCAAATACTAAACTTGAATCAATTTCAGAGCTAATGAGGTGTTTAGGTTATGCTATAACAGCACAAAACCTAAACATCTCTAAACAGTAAAAAAGTGGTTGGTCTTGACTGCATGAAACTTTTTTGAGTATACATGTAGTAAACATACATTGTACTGTATCAGGTAGTCTGCATTTTGTACAATGCCAAGTGAAAAGTAAGGAGATTTGGAAATCCCACTGTGCTATCTTTATTATTTCCAATCCAAGGTCACTCCAATGACTAATGTGCTAGTGGTTCTGAGAGACACTGACACAGACTTGTATGACAGTTGATGTTACCAAAATACACATTAATCTTGCAAAGCCAAAATTACAACAGTAAACAGCAGGGCCAGTCAACTAATTTCATTCACAAACAGCACCCCCTCCCCATTACCGAACAAAGGTATCTGCTTTGACCCTGCCAGGATTAAATTAACATACTTGTATTCATTTCACTTAGTTGACAGAAACATTAGTCACAACTTATGTGTGGCAGCTCACCTTACACAAATACACATTTAATTTTATTTATTTTACTTTTGTTTACTCAGGTTTGCCTGACTCTCTTTAGTCAACAAACCCTTTTCAGTATATGTCTGGGGAGAAAAGCTCTAACATATAAAAAAACATTTTGAAGCAGGCATTCAGTATATACATGAACATATATGAAATAACATACATTAAGAATGATTCATACATTTCATAATTAGATTACATTCATATGAAAGTACTGACAACTATTACAGTCTTGACAAGCTGGAATTACAACAATAAACAGCAGGGCCAGTTGCTTCATTCACATAGAGCCACAATCCATATTGCCCACCCCACCCACAATATCTGATTCAATCTTGCAAGGATAAAAGACAACACTATTATTACTATATGTATTTTTTAACATAAACAATAGTGAGAGTTCAGAGCTTGTGGACAATCTTACTTCACTCAGGTGCATATTATTACTCTTGCGAAGCAAGTCAGATGTACAACAGTAAGGCCAGTCATTTCATTCACACATACTTGGCATAACCCCCAGCCAAACTGCCTACGCACAATATCCGCTTTGAGCCTACAAGTTTTAAAATAATGAAAAGAGAAGACAATGATTACATTACTGCATTTCTTTAGCATCACAAAGTTAAGAGCTTGCAGGTGATCTTATTTCAGTTCACTTATACACACTTTGGTAATGCAAGGCTAGAGTTTCAACAACAAAACATCTGCTATCTTGATTGACCCTGCAAAAAGATTAGATTAAAAAAAAGGTATTTCATGTACAAGTAGCCCCCAAAACACACTGCATGCCTAGTATCTGTTTAACCCCTGCCAGGATATTTTATCAGAAAAAAAAAAGACATTCACAGTCAAGAAGCCTCCAAAGCACACTGCCTTCTTAGTGTCTGGTTAGTCCTGCCAGGACATTATATTAAAAAAAACAAGAAAGTCATCAACAGTCCCCAAAGACCGTTGTTTGCCTAGAATCTAGTTAACCCTGCTAGGATATTATATTAAAAAAAAATAAAGTCATCAACAGCAACCAAAATACAGTATCTGGATGACCCTGCCAAGAAAAAAATAAATACAGAAAGTATTTGGTTGACCCTTCCAGGAAAAAAAATGCAAAAAGTATCCAGTTGGTCCCACCAGGAAAAAGAAAAAAAAACTCAGAGCTTCCTTGCTTAATTAATTAATTAATTAATTAATTAATCAATCAATCTTTTTTTTGGGGGGGGTTAATTTATAAATAGACTGCCTTGGCTTCTCTCACCTTAACGTTTAATTCTGAGTCTCCGATCAGTGATTAAACAATTTCCATGAGTCCATCTCTCGCTGTGTCACTCGTATCTTAACTATATACAGTTAAAGCATGAGAAGAGAACGCAAGAGTAAGAGGACTAATCAGCAGCCACGTCACTTACTCGTATTACATGACAGGCTGCTGACTTAACAGTCCAGGTGGCTTCCTATTTCCTGTGGTTAAAACCGCAATGACTTCTGGGCATCTTCATTGATGCTTGCAGTCTTCCCAATCTGGACTGTTTAGAAACAGTCCAACAACATAAAAGATATTTTTTTAATCAGAACTCAAGCACACATGAGTGCTGCTCCGTGGTCCAGGTCACATCACATCTTCAGCTTTACATACTAGTTTTCAGTTCAAACTGCTACTAGTGTGTAAAAAATAGTAATTAAACTTTTTTTTTTTTTTATTAGAAAGTTGGGGAGCTGTAGCCCAGCAGTTTGGTACCACAAGCCACCCGACTCATGGAGAAACGTGTGTGAGTTTCTGCAAGAACACAGCCAAGCTCTGTGCTAGCTATACATTCTGGTATGAGTCAGGTGTGAGCCATGCATGGCAGAGGTAACAGTTCATTGTAATCGCCCCCTGACAATGAAAACTGGCTCTGTCAGGAGTTGCACTGGCATGTCCATGCCCATGGTCAGATGTACTGCTGCTACCTAAATGTGACTGATGTCTTCTGGATGAGCTCTCATCATGGGTATACCCAGGACCACAACCCCATGGCCTACCACATCTGGGTGTGGACACCTCAATCACTGATGGAGCAGTGGAAGTAGTACCACTACAGGAGCATGACTGGGCATGCCACATTGCCTAACATCAGTTGATGCTACTGATGCTACTGACCAACATCCACGTGAATACTGTCCCCCTCCCAACAGATGTCCCATCACAGACACTGCCCATTCCATCATGTCATTCATCTAATCCATTGAATTGGCCACATGGTGGAGGCAGTCATGCATGTCAGCCTGTGCCAAATCTACAGCCCTAAGCAAGTTCTTGGAGACCCTATTGGAATGTGCCTGTGGCTCTATGATGGCCCTAAACAGACATCAAATGGCACATAAAGACACACCAGGATCAGGTGGAGAGTGGACAGCAGGCCTCCTCCAAGTACCCCTAACAACCCTCCTGCATGGCACCTCACCCACGCTTTGGCTAAGGCCAGAGTCAACTGGCACAGAAGTCCCAGTAATTGCACTACCCTGATCAAGTTAGTCATCCTCCACCTGTCCAATATCTGAGGGCTCACTGGAATATGTATGCATAGGCCTACTGGCTGTGTCTGATGGAAATATAGGGGATTGCTGAATGTCAACCTCAGTGTCAGATTCAACCTCTTCACCCCCTGACTGTGCCTCTGGCCACCATCATCATCAGAGTCTGCAGAGACTCTGACATCAGGTGGTAAGAGTCCTACATTTCCACTGTCAGGATCACCTATGATAATAAGCAACAAACACAGGAATGAAATTAATACCTACACGAAAAGTTAATATATGATTAACTATCACTGGTGCCACTATCACAGATGGTACAGCAATACACACTCTCATGACACACACCTCTCACATATGGATAAATGCATATTTCTATCAAATGGTCATCAATAATCCGTTTGCCTTACCATGTGTAGATGAATCCACACTTGCTAGGGATGATGGTCCTGGAAGAACTGAAGCAAGGTGAGGACACAATTATCACAATTGCAGTAACACACGGGGGCAGTGAATACACAATTTTTGCCTGTATATCCATTAACAATACTTTTAATGAAAACTTGGCTGACATGTCCACCCAAAGCCCATGTATAATAAACAAAAATATGTTGCTAGCTCTATCAATTTATCAATAGGTTCATCCCAAAAAAAAATAAATAAATAAAAAACTTATGAAGTATTACTGACAATATTTTAACATACAATTAAATCTTATTAATTGACATATGTAAGCTTACCTGGAAGCTCCTCCTGGGACATACTTGTCCTCCCAGAAACATCAGCACCAACATAAATTGCATGTTGTGCAGTTTCCACAGAGCTCTCTGGATCTCTGACAGTGGACAGGAACTCTTCATTTAGTGTAAGTGGTGGCTCTGTCACTCAACTATAACCAGCTGTTCACAGGCAGCTGCAGCTGCTCTCCTTCAAGCTGATGAAATCATATCAGTGGCCCTATGACACACCTGATCACAAGTCCTGGTGCACTCCCCTACATCA
This sequence comes from Protopterus annectens, assembly GCF_019279795.1. Lineage (NCBI taxonomy): Eukaryota > Metazoa > Chordata > Ceratodontiformes > Protopteridae > Protopterus > Protopterus annectens. Next base: position 1,470,220,274 of record NC_056739.1, read on the forward strand.
TTTACATCATTGACTACCTGGTTCCAACTCTGCATACCTCAGTGTCACTGCTCGACAGAGGCACAGCTAAATAATGGGCATAGTTTCTCCAAACTAAGGGGTGGCGTAAGCCACAAAACTATGGCTAGGCTTATAAATGCCCTCGGGCAGATAGCCTAGTATGAACCTATGAACCTATTCCGTCAGCCATACCCAAGTGTTTTCACTCAAGCAGAAAGGTGCTGTGGCACCTGAATGCATGCACAATGATGTCATTTTCCAAATCACTTGAAAGGGGGCTTACATGAATTTGTACGCTTGGGTACCATAATTCTATGTGACATAAAACAGAGAAGGATACAAGGCATAAATATATAATGAAATTCCTGCTTATATATACATATTATATTTTCAACATTAACCACTGGAGACAAACATTTCAGTTATTAAAATGTAAAACTATGTGGTTGTACCATATCACAGTCACACACAAACTGATGTTTGGTCCAAAACAAAGAATACCAATGGAGTAATGTATTGTTTACCACAGAAAACAGGATGATAACACAATTTAAACAGCAAACCTCTTGAAACACAGCTTTTGTTTTAGCAAGAGAAAATGGTACTTGGCTCCCCAACCCCAAAACAACAGGCAAATGACAGTTTGCACAAACCAAGGAATACCACATAATTAAATTGTTATAAATGCTTTCAACTCAATTTTCACACATGTAACAGAACAGTCAATTTTACACAGTTGCCAGTCACTACTCACTGTGCTCAGCACTCCCCTAGTGGTGTCTATGGGCCATCTTAGAAGCCTAACACCCCTGTGTCGTTGACAGTATAGTAGATTACATTTCCCTGAAAAAAGGTCATAATTCATAGATTAGTACTAGCTAACTGCTCTTGTGAGCCATTTTAAGCTTAGCCAATTACCCCATGTGAAAATCAAACCCTGCACCTTGTGTTTGTAAGTAAACCTCTTAAAAATTATGCCAACACCCCCCCCCCCTTATGAAGCAACATAAGAAGAGTGTAAGACAACCAGTTGTAACAATAGCACTTGTGATGAAAGTTAATATGGGCTGTCAAACCGAGAAAGTAAAATGCCTGCCAAACATGCCTATGCCATCAGTGAACTATAAGAAGTGCATACAGATAAAATTCCATTTTCTAATGCATACATATAACATGTTTTGCAACTTGTTAACAAATGTAGCATGTAGTTGAAAAATGTAACCATACTTTAGCAAAATCAGAAGCCTTCTGTGCAGATAAATCAAAATAAATAGCAATTGTCTGCGATCGTCTGCATTCTCCGCATACATGACCATCCTCAACTTCAAACTCTCTAGCTACATGGTTACCTTTTTATAGTGTAGATTCAGGCCTCTGAGTGTGGTGAAGATGCAAATGAGGTGTGAACTCATTAGAGTTGCTGAATCCCAAATGTTTGACTTTTTGTAGATTGCAACTTTGGATGATTAGTGGGAGGAAGAATGAAGACTGCAAAATACATCTGTTGCCCAGCCTTCCCTGTGGCAACTGGTATAAGTTAATGCCCACAGTACAGGTGAGCTAGGGTTCTAATTTAGCACACTCTAAATTTTATTAATGCTTGTCCAGTCAATTTTAAAAACTAAAGAACAATGTAGAGATAATTATAAATAACATTAACTATGTATAGCACTAGAAATCATATGAATTATATGTGTGACTGATGGTATACTGACCATAGTGTTTCTGTACTTAAAAGTGTCTTTTCTGCCATGGAATGGACTCCATAATTCAATGACAGTCAGATACACATGGATGTATATATCAGGATCTTGTCAAGTCACACACATTGTGTCCATATAATTAATAAGCATGTCTGACAAGCACTTCTTCTGTGGCAAGGATGAAAAAACACCCATGTGGAAGAATATGTTTTGTCTACTTTACATGGGTCTGAATCCCACATAGTACTAATTACTTTTTATCAGTTTGTAAAACCACACAAAAATGCGTCGGGTCATAAATTTTATACACCTAATACATGTCTGCAAAGTTAAATCAACTAACAGATACAGCAGCAACCAACCCATAAACTAATGGCATCTGTCACATCACCCTTCCTATTTCCTAAACTCCATTCCTCACTGTTTGGCACTGTTGCTGTCTGCTTAACATCACTCAAACAAGGTTGGCATCATTGTTTGGGTTTATGCACTAGCTTTAAATGTGATAACACAAATTGGTGGCAACACATTTTACCTGTTGCTGTTTGACCTGTATGGACATGGCAGGAACAAGAAAGGAAGGTGTCCAATTTAGGGCTCATAGGGTATAGATGAGTCCAGAATATTCACCGGAGTCCTTGTAAAGTGCCACAGCAATAGGCTATTGCAGGGGGACTGTACCAGTCTCAGTATAAATCAGAGGCTTGGAATAGTTTGCCAAGGCTGTCTGCAGTGTGATTGGCATTCCACACACTGGAGCAATGGAGGTACCACTTCAATGACCTGAAAAGGCACAACCAGGCACAACTCAACCAGTGACTGGATGAGTTTAGGACTGTTGACATCCACAGTTGTGTAAGTATACAGATGAAGGTACTTTAAATTATTTAGAAAGCTGGATATAGCCAAGACTGGTATGCATAATGCTCTTCTCTTTTTATCTCCTTTTTATTTTACAGCTACCCAGGAGGTTGCAGCAAACAGGGATGCTCATGCTGAACATTTGGAAAGACTAAGAGAAGCAAGGGGTATATATACAGCACAAAATAATTATTTTATCAAAAGTATTGCTCTTCTATACATTAGTAAATTAGCAAATTGAGCATGCATATCTTAACTGTAAAATCAAGCATGCATGTTTCATTCCGTAGCTCAAGGCAGGTGTAGTAATCAAATCTAATAGTGTGTTCAGATGTTGTGGGTTCAAATCCCACAGGCAACAAATGTGTTGTAAAACAATTTAAAAATGTTACAAAATAATTTCAACAAAATTGGCATAAATTCCATGCTGTTAACTTAATCTGTATTATTTGAAAAAGCATATGTGCAATATATGCATATTGTAATGATTACTTGGAACAAGTATCAGTCCTAGTTTGTAGATTTTAAAAAGTATAATTAATGTAAAAGTAAACATATTTAGATTGTAGTAATTTATTGTATGCGACATATGATGGTTCTAATTATCTTTTTCTTTTTTTCCCCTCTTACCCCACTCCTTATCTCTCTTTTTTATTTGTATATGTTTGGTCACAACATTCTGATGTCATCAATTTCTGACAACTGACAAAATGTTTTCCAGCACAGGTAAGTAGGCCAACCAATGTGACTCATCCTGCCACCCTTCCAGGGGCTGCTGCACCAACACCCAACACATCTGGGACCCATCTTGGCAGTACAGCCTCAGCAGACTCTGCACTACCTGGTCCCTCAACATCTGGTAGTATTACCCCAGCAGCTAGTGTAGTGGTATCTTCCTGGAGTATTGGTAGAGGTGGTGATTTTGTCAACTGCCAGGAGGTGCCAGGCATGGTGTGTGAGGTCATGGAAAGTACCACTGTTGCATGACACAGCTGGATGGAGAAGATGCTCACCACAATGCTTGGGGAAAAGGAAATGTCAAGCACTCCAATAGCAAAGGAAGGGTACGGTGATGACAGTTCTGAGAGTGAGGACTAGATTCTCACTGTCCCTATGCCTGATAGGTATGGGCATCTGATGTCCCCTCCTTATCCCCAATTGTGGTGTCCAACTTTTTTTGTGTTCCTCACCATTCCAGTATTTGTCTTATTTGTTCTGTTTGTCTGCAACAACTTCCTCACCTACCCTACTTACCTGACCCTGGTATACCTATGGCCCTTACTCAACATTTCTTTCTTACTGAAATAAAATTTAAAAAAAATGGGCACCTGTCCCACAAAAAAATGTCCCATACATAGCTTTCTACTTTGCACATGTGTCTTCTTGACACACTTGATTCAGTCCAATTGGCTGTACAACATTACTGCATTGTTATCACCCATCTATGTTTAGGTGACAGTCCAAATTCATCCAGTATTCTGTATTCATTTTACAGTGCTGAAGAAGTGGATAGCTGTGTTTCTTTCCTAATTCCGTCCTGCACATTCCTATATTGCTTTCCCTTTGGAATAAGACAAGAATAGACAGCAGTTATTGTAAGTAGGAAAACATGCTGTAACGTGCACCTTAGTATGGATAACCTTAATTTTAGGTTACTTAAGGCTTATGGCCACGGCTGTTGATTCGGGACAACTTTTCCTTTCAGGTGGGTTAAACTTCATTATTTGAAGATGTACATAGATTTGTGTGTTTGTTTTAAGTTAATAGGTTATTTTTTAGGGTTTTCAGTAAAACAAAAAGTCTTGAAAAATGCAACATAGGTTCAAATGGAGATGACAGTAAACAACTAAATAAAAGATCAACATGCTGTTATGGAGCTTAATAAAATATTGGGAGAAGTAATCAGCTTTCAGCAGGGAATATTGCTTACAGGTGGGGAATGGAACTTGATTTGCAACAGTGAGGATGTATCTGGGAGACTTAGAAGAGAAGGGAAAATATAACAAAAGGATAGATTTTGGAAGAAATTTATGAAAATACTTGATATGGAAGACATGAATTCAGTAGTTGATACTCAGAATTTACATATTATCCCCCAAGGAAAATAACTGGGCAGACTAGACAGAAATTATCTTTCACCGGAACATGTGCATTTAATTGAAAGCATTGACACACATCTAATAACTATTTCAGATCATGTATCAGTAAAAACTAAGATAAAAATGCAGGGTAGTGAAGTAAAAATGAGACACTGGTGCTTCCCTGCCTACCTGTTAAAAGAGAGGAATTTAATGAATGGGTAGTGGAAATTATTCAAGAGTTATTAGGAAAGATAGAACTTTCTTCAGAAGTTATATTTAGTGAATGGGATAAAATGAAAGTGGAGTATAAAAATAGAAATAAAAGAGAGAGAAATATGGTTAAGAAGTAATAAGAATTATTTAGACGGGCTGAAAAAGGTTAAAGTATTGCAGAATAAGGGGATCTCACAGAGAAAGAAGAGATGCAACTGCAGAGTGCTAAAGAGAAAATAATGGAGTATTTGGATGATATGCATGAGTTTAGAAAGATTGAGTTTTTTGATAATAACTCAAGAGCACAAAATATTTTTAGTGCAATGATGTAGGTAACAGAAAGTAGAAAGGGTTGTTGCCAAACATAGGAAGCCTATAACAAGAAAAATAACCAGAGTTCCTGCAGAAGTATTAAACATTTTGGAAATTGTAAGAAAATTTGTATAAAGCAGAGAAATGTGAAAATCAAGAAAGAGCTCACATGGAAAACTTTATGGAAGACTTGCGTATGCCAAGGTTAGCAGTAGATGAGGTTCAACAATTAACAGTTAAGATAAGAGGAGATGGCATAAAAATAGTGACATAAAACCAATCTGCTGGAAAGTCTCCAGGAACAGATGGTATTCTGTGGAAGTTTGAAAGCTAGGAGGGAAGAAAGTAATAAAGATCTGGAAGGTTTTATTTAACAGTATTTTAAAAGGAGGGAAAGCACCAACATCCTGGAAGAAAGCTGTAGTGGCTATAATACCTGAAGATGGTAAAGACCCATCAGGCACGGTTTCATATGGACCCATTTCAATTTTAAATCATGATTATAAAAATGTTTATGTGTATAATAGCTTATTAGCTGGAAGATTTTCAAAGGTGTTGTCAAAGTTGATGGATGTGTATCAGTGTGTTTTTTTTGGGTGGGGGAGGCAGACATTTGACAACATTGATAGGTTGATGATGATCCAGAGGGAAACAGAATGTAGGAGGGTACTGCTGTTGTTATTGGGCTTGATGCAGAGAGGGAATTTGACAGAGTAGCCTGGGATTTTGTGAGTGGGGCATTAGAGGCATTTGGATTCTCTGATACAATGATAAGGTGAGTCAGGAGGGTGTGTGAGGGTATTGGAGGCAGGAGTTGAAGTGGGAGGGCTGTTTCTGAGTGGAGGAGCCAGGCAAGAGTGTCCTTGTTCCCTTTTGTTGTTTGCTTTGTATTTGGAGCCATTGGCAAGGAAGGTAAGGGATTCAGAAATTCAAGGATGTGATTGGTATGGTAGTCAAAAAAGGTTGGCTTTATTTGCAGATGATATTATTGTGTACCTGATGGAACCAGAGGAGGACATCGCAGTGCTGTGGAACATTTTGAGACAGTTTCAGGTCTTTTGGGGATGTAAAATTAATGAAGATAAAGCAAGGGCTGTGGCTGTAGATATGTACCCACACATGAATTGGTTCAATGGTGCCTTTGTTTGTGGGGACACAATGGAATGAGATATTTGGGGGTGTGGATTGAATCGGCTTCTGTTGTGGTAGTTGGGGGATGTGTGGGGGGAGACTAGACAAGATTTGGTATAATCTGGAAGCCCTTGTTTGTAGATGGCTGGATACTGGCAGTGGAAGTGTTCTTTAGGCCTTTGGGTTTGTATACAGGTTGGGCATTTGTTTGTTGGCTGGAGGAGAAGTTGTGGGCAGTGGTTTGTAAAGAGATTTATTTATTTATCTATATTTGTTGACCGGGAGTGTCCGACTGGACGTAGGTCCATTTTCAGCAGAGGCCCAGGGAGAAAAGCTCCACAGTTAAAATAAACAGACAATAGTTACATTGGATGACATAGCGATTATCAATTTGCATAGCAATTATTTACAACATATTTACAGATGAAGAACATAGTACATCAGTAGACAACTAAAATCTTTATCTGTGAAGTACATAACAGACATTAACAAATGTTACAATAAGAAGTTCCTGCTGTATAATAAGTACTAGGCTTATGAGCATCTGAGCTTGCTATATGGGGGAGTTTGTCTGGGAGGGAAGAGGGCAAGGGTCAGGAGAGAGAAGTTGGTCCTTCCAGTGGAACAGGGTGGTTTGGGATTGCCTGATTTGTGTGATATTTTTAAACTACACAGTTGAGGCCCATATATGTAGCACAAACAGAAAGCTGTAAGTTGAGGTGGAGGGAGATGATGATGAAACCAGGGGGAAATTCAAAAAATGGGGAGAGAGTGGGATTTTGGATGCAGATCCTTAAGGAAAATAATGGCAGTCATATAAAATATTGTATTCATAGAGTGGCAGAGAGTATTCTGAGAGCTGAGCTGGCACAGGAATGGAGAGGGGAGATTTTGCCCATGGGGTAGCTATAATTGGGAGTGTAGAGAGTGGGCAGGAGGGGGTTGGTGTTTCCTAGAGGGGACTGACAGGGAAACCAAAGTATTGGGAGTGGGTAATTGGAGGGGGGAGGGTGGTGGAGTGGAAGGAGGCCAAGAAGATATTTGGATTGCAGGATGATGACTACCTTCTATATCGGGGACTTATGGTGGAGCGTGGGCAAAGAGAAAAGGATGGGGGGATCCTAAGTGAGAGGCCTGCTTTGAAGAAGTTTGTGGTTAAAGCTAGAACAGAGGCTGCTGTTGGGGAGGGTATGATTAATGGGATGTATGGAATGCTGCACAGAGGCTGTGGTTATAAAATTTGGTATTTTTTGCTTGGGAGTGTTTGTAGGGGTATTTTTGTGCCCCAAGCAGACTCCAGGGAGTTCTTCCTCAGGTGGATGGCAGGTGTTGGAGGTGTGATGGGGAGGAAGGAGGTAAATGCAAACATATGTTTTCGGAGTGTGGTCAGTTGGCAGACTTAAAAAAATTAATTACAGAGTACTATGTTGGAAATATTGGGTGAGTGAATAGGTGTAGCTAAGGAAATTATTATTTTGAGCTGTGACACAAGATTGGAATTGCCTAGACATAGTAAGGTCTTGTTAAGATTAATTCTAGTGGCTGCCAAAAAAGCAATTACTAAAAAATGGAAATCAAACTCTAAGCCAATTGTATTTGAAGTATTGCATATTGTAACAGAGATAAAAGAAATGGAAGTGGGATCTTTAGAAAAGGGTAGGAGCAAATTACATAGGAATAAATGGAAATTGTAGGAACAATACATGCCGAATAGTGATCTAGAGGAGGAGTGAGGTTAAAGGGAAGGCAGGAAGTGAGCAATTCATGCAATGTTAGACTGATGATAGTTATACAAAAGAACATATGTGATACTGATATATAATGTATGTAACTGGGAACATGTTAATATGTTTCTTCTTCTTTCGGCTTTTTCCCAATTAGGGGTCGACACAGTGGATTACCTGTCCGCTCATGATTGGCAGTGGAGTTTTACAGTGTCAAGTTGCCAGCCTAGCACCCAACCTTCCACAGAAGGCACACACATGCACATACTCACACCTAGGGCCAATTTAGAGTGTCCAATCCACCTACAGCATGTCTTTGGGATGTGGGAGGAAACCGGAGCACCCGGAGGAAACCCACGCGACAACAGGGAGGACATGCAGACTCCACTCAGAAGGCACCCCAGCCGAGGATCGAACCGAAGAACCTCTTGCTGCGAGACGGCCACCCGAACATGTTAATATGGTTGTTTTATATAAATATATATTTCCTATGTCTTAAGAGTTAAAAGGCGTTAAAAATCTTAATTGCTTGCACCTGCAGACAGCTCATCTCCGTGGAAACATAATCAGCAATGAGAGAAAGAAACGGCTAACAATTCTGCAGGTGTATGAAGGAATCTTGTCAGTTTCACTCAGCACAGAACAGGATGTACAACTGCTTTCAGATGCAGACTTCTGGATTCCTGCTGAATGTTTGCTAATGGAGTAAAACAAGCATATATCATTGCATAACTTAGCACTTTTCATGGCTTTCATCATTTTTACAAGAAATATCTTTATTAAATTATCATGTTTAACACAGACAATCTTACATTTTTATAAATGAAAATAAATCATAGAGCCACAGTCTCAGTTGCAAACATTAAATCTTGCAAACTGTGCCAACACAACTGCACATGCAAACATTATACATCACTTTTAATATATCCAGTCATTGTCAGTCAACCATTACATGGCACATTCATATCCTGCCTTCTTTTAAACATCATTCCTCCTCTGCGTGTAATGGTCCCACATTTCCCATTTTTCCTGTGTAATTTACTACTACCCTTTTCTAAAGATCTCAGTTCCAGTTGGTTTATTTCTGTTGCTGTCTTTGTTACTTCTAGTAAAGTTGGTTTATACTTTGATTTCCATTTTCTAGTTACTGCTTTTTTGGCAACCATCATAATTAGGCTCAGCAAGGTGTTACTATGTCTAGGCAATTCCAACTCTGCAGCATAGCTCAGAAAAATAATTTCCTAATCAACACTTATTTTCTCAACTTCTAGTTATTCATTCTGTCCTGAATAAACCCTCCACCTGCCCTAGTATCTATCCCTTATATCCCTCTACACCCCCTCGATTTCTCAGAAGCTCTTACCAATACCTTCTGCAAATTTACAAACCTAAAAAAACAATTGGACAGTATCTCCACAGCTCTCGTCTTGACACCCAATGGAACAAACTTCCTTTGCCCCTGAGAAATATTTCCAATATTCATGAATTTAAGAAAACACATAAACTACATGTAAATAGCACTTGGTCTTGTCTCTGTAATCATCCAACTTGAACCCTTCCCCTACTCTAGTTATATGTTTACTATTATTGCTTATGTTGTCAAAGTCTTTGTAAGTATTTGTCTTGTACTTTATCAAGTTCTTATTTTTATAGTTGTAATGTGGAGCTTTTCTCCCCAGGCCTCTGCTGAAAAAGGGCTATGCCCAGTCAGACCATCCCGGTTAACAAATGTCAAATAAATAAATAAATTTCCCTAGTCACTCCAATTTGCTCACCCAACATCCCCGAAAGTGCAGTCTGCAGGAAATCATTAAAGCCAGCCAGCTCATTACACTCCCAAAAAATATGCTCCCAGTTACCTCTTTCTTCCCCATCACATCTCCAATATTTGCTATCTACCTGAGAAAAGATTATTTGGCACCTGCTTGGGGTATAAAATAGCTACATAAACACTTCCAGGCAAAGATCTAAATTGTCTAGTTTTCTTGCATATTTGGGAGACATACAGATATATCCCCCCTGTTGTTTCTTTGTGAATTGCTTATCCAGTCTCTTGTCCCAATTCTTCCTAACCTCTTATGATTGATTCTTATAGTTATCATGCAATATTTTATATACTCTACTAATTACTCCTTTCTTAACAGCAACTTCTGTTCTAGAGTCTACTAAGAATTCTACCAATGTTGGTCTTTCATTTAAGACTTCCCTATTTCTTTCTCTTTGCCTGTACTCTGATATCAATCCTTGATATGGAAGGCAATCTCTAACCTACAGTCCAAATAAGTTCTTGGCATCTTCCCATTCTATTACCTTTCCCTTTCTAGTTATTTGCTCCCAATACCTTGGTTCCTTTGCCAGTTTTCTCCAATATACTCCTGCCCCCTCTTGTCTGTTGTCTGTATCCCTAATTGCAGTCACCCCTATCGGCAGAATCTCCCTTCTCCATTCCCGTATTGACCTAGTTCTTAAAATACCTTCTGCTACTTTATGAATATAATTATTCTGTATGATTATTGCACAGCGCAGTGGTACAGCAGTTGCATTGTCACCTCACAGCAAGAGGTTCTCTGGTTTGATTCTCAGCTGGGGTGCCTTCTGTGTGGAGTCTGCATGTATTCCCTGTGTCCATGTGGGTTTCCTCCCATGTTACAAAGACATGCATCTGCAGCATTTCTCCCAGGGACTCTGCTGAAAATTGGCTTTGTTCCAAGTTGGATTTTCCTGGTAAACAGCTGTTAAATAAATAAAATAAAAATAAAAAAAAAATATTGTTGTTCTCCTTAAAAGTTTGCATCCAAAATCCTGTCTCTCCCTGTTACTTAACCCCCCCCTCTTTCTTTATCATCTATTTCCATTTTGAGTTATAGTTTTCTGCTTATGCTATGTAAATGAGCCTTAACTGTGTTGCTGTGAAATACCCCTTCAAATCGGGTAATCCCAATCTGCCCTATTTTATTAGAAGAATAAGATTATCCCACTTGAGTCTTGCTGTTTTCCCCTCTCAGATAAAATCCTTCAGCTCTTTATTAATTGCTATCCCAACTTCCCTGGTTGACAAAAGTATGCCTGACCTGTATATAAGACTAAAGAGACTAAAAACATTTTAGCTGCTTGTATGTTACTGTCAATATCCATATAACAGAGCTTCCATTTTCTTAACCTTTGTACTATCTTTTGCTTGGTCTCTTCCCACATATCCCTAGCCACCACATCTGTATCATTTTTAATCCATACTCCCAAATATTTCATTTTATCATGTCCCCATAAGTATGGATATTGCTGAACCAATTCATATGTGGGTACATAATTTACCGCTATTGCTTTTGTTTTGGCTTCATTAATTTTATATCCCAAAAAGTTTTGAAACAGTCTCAATATGTTCCACAGCACTGTAATATCCCCTTCTGGTTTTGTCAGGTATAAAAAATGTCATCTGCAAACAGAGCCAGCTTCTCTTGACTACCATGCCAATTATATCCTTGAATTTCTGAGTCCCTTATTTTCTTTACCAGTGATTCTAAATATAATGCAAACAGTAAAGGGAAGAGAGGGCACCCCTACCTAGTTCCTCTGCTCAAGCAGAGATTATCAGAGTGGACCTCACCCACTTTAATTTTTGCCTCCAATCCTTCATATATTCTCCTAATCGACCTTATAATTTTTTCAGGGAATGCAAATACTTCCATTGCTCTGCTCATAAAGTCCCAGCTCACTCTTTCAAGTGCTTTCTCTGCATCAAGCCCTACCAGCAACAGTGGTGTTGTCTTACATTCTGCTTCCTCTGGATCATCACTGTTCTGTTAATTTTGTGAAATGATTGCCTTCCCTCCACAAAACCACACTGCTACATATCTATCAATTTTGCATCACATTTGCCATGCTTTTTGCCATTATAGACATGAACACTTTACAGTCTTGGTTTTGTATTGAAATGGGCCTGTATGAAGCTGAATCTGATAGATTTTTACCCTCTTTAGGTATTATAGCTTCTGCTTTCTTCTAGGATGCTGGTACTTCTCCTCCTCTTAAAATACTGTTAAACAAAACCTTCCAGATCTTTATCAGTTTTTTCCCTCCTAGCTTCCATTCCAGACTTCCATAAGAATACCATTTATTCCTGGGGACTTTCCTGTAGATTGGTTATACATCACCATTTTTATCTCATCTCCTACTAACCGAGCCTCCTCTACCTGTAGCCTGGATGTATTTAATTCTTCCATAAACATTTCCATTTGTATCTTTTCTTGATTTCCATATTTCTCTGCTTTATACAGACTTTCATAGAATTTTCAAAGTATTTCCAATACTTCTACAGGATCTGTTATCTTCCTTGTTATAGGCTTCCTAAGCTTGGTGACAGCTCTTTCTATTTTCTGTTGCTGAGTCAATGTGCTAAACATTTTTACACTCTAGGGTTATTATCAAAAAACAGTTGCTTAACAGCAATCTTTTTAAACTCATGCATATGTATTGAGGTAATCACTTATTTTCTGTTTAGAATTCTGCAGTTGCTCCCCTTCTTGTTCTGTGAGTTTCCCCCTATTTTGTAGTACTTTAACACTTGCCAGTCCGTCTAAGTAATTCTTGTTACTTCTTAACCATATCTCCCTTGCTTTTATTTCCTCCCTGTTTTTAAATTCCATTTTAATTTTAACCCAGCCACTGGGGATGCACAAGCTAGTGCATTTCTTTCTGCTGGTCCCAAGCCCGGATAAATGGGGAGGGTTGCGTCAGGAAGGGCATCCAGCGTAAAACTTGGCCAACTCATTCATGCGGACACCAGTAAATATTTACATACCGGATCGGTCGAGGCCTGGGTTAACAACAACCGCTACCAGTACTGTTAGCCAACAGGGTGCTGGTGGAAATTGGGCTACTGTTGGCCGAAGTAGGAGAGGAGGTGGAAGGCATGGCCAAAGTCAGGAAGAGAGGAGAAAGGCTAGGAATATGGTAGTGAGGGTAGGAACTTTGAATATTGGCAGTATGACTGGTATAGGGAGAGAGCTAGCCGATATGATGGACAGAAGGAAGGTTGGTATATTGTGTGTGCAAGAGACCAGATTGAAGGGGAGTAAGGCTAGGTGTATCAGAGGTGGGTTCAAATTGTTTTATCATGGTGTGGATGGTAGGAGAAATGGCATAGGCATTATCCTGAAGGAACAGTATGCTAAGAGAGTTTTGCAGGTGAAAAGAGTGTCAGATAGAGTGATGTTTATGAAGCTGGAAATTGATGGTGTATTGATGAATGTTGTTAGTGCATATGCTCCACAAGTTGGGTGTGCGATGGATGAGAAAGAAAAAATTTGGAGTGAGTTGGATGAAGTGGTGGTTACTGTACCCAAGGGTGAGAGAGTGGTGATTGGAGCAGATTTCAGTGGGCATTTTGGTGAAGGGAACAGAGGGGATGAGGTAGTGATGGGTAGGTATGGTGTTAAACAAAGGAATGCAGAGGGTCAGATGGTAGTGGATTTTGCGAAAAGGATGGATATGGCTGTGGTGAATATGTATTTTAACAAGAGGGAGGAGCATTGGGTGACATACAAGAGTGGAGGAAGATGCACACAGGTTGATTATATCTTATGTAGGAGGGCCAGTTTGAAGGAGATTGGAGACTATAAAGTGGTGACCGGGGAAAGTGTAGTTAGGCAGCATAGGATGGCAGTTTGTAAGATGATGTTGGTGATCAAGAAGAGGAGGAGGAATGTGAGGGCAGCACCAGGGATCAAATGGTGGAAATTGAAAAAGGGTAATTGTGAGGTGGAGTTCAGGGAAGAGTTAAGGCAGGCACTGGGTGGCAGTGAAGAGTTACCAAATAGCTTGGTAACTACAGCAGAGCTAGTAAGGGAGATTGCTAGAAAAGTGCTTGGTATGACATCTGGACAGAGGAAGGACAACAAGGAGACATGGCGGTGAAATGAAGAAGTACAGGAGAGTATGCAGAGAAAGAGGTTGGCAAAGAAGAAGTGGGATTGTCAAAGAGATGAAAAAAGTAGACAGGAGTATAAGGAGATGAGGTGCATGGCAAAGAGAGAGGTGGTGAAGGCTAAGGATAAGGCATATGAAGAGTTGTATGAAAGGTTGGACACTAAGAAGGGAGAAAAGGACCTGTACTGATTGGCTAGACAGAGGGACCAAGCTAGGAAAGATGTGCAGCAGATAAAGGTGATAAAGGATAATGAGGGAAACATACTCACAAGCAAGGACAGTGTGTTGAGCAGATGGAAAGAGTACTTTGAGGGGTTGATTAATGAGGAGAATGAGAGGGAGAGAAGGTTGGATGATGTGCAGATAGTGCATCATGAAGTGCAGTAGATTAGCAAGGAGGAAGTAAGGATAGCTATGAAGAGGATGAAGAACGGGAAGGCTGTTGGTCCAGATGACATACCTGTGGAAGGATGGAGGTGTTTAGGTGAAATGGCAGTGGAGTTTTAAACTAGATTGTTTAACAAAATCTTGGAAAGTGAGAGGATGCCTGAGGAATGGAGAAAAAGTGTTTTGGTACCGGTTTTTAAGAATAAGGGTGATGTGCAGAGCTGTAGTAACTACAGAGGGATTAAACTGATCAGTCACAGCATGAAGTTATGGGAAAGAGTAGTGGAAGCTAGGTTAAGAAGGGAGGTGATGATTAGTGATCAGCAGTATGGTTTCATGCCAGGAAAGAGCACTACAGATGCAATGTTTGCTCTGAGAGTGTTGATGGAGAAGTACAGTGAAGGTCAGAAGGATTTGCATTGTGTTTTTGTAGACTTAGAGAAAGCATATGACAGGGTGCCTAGAGAGGAGTTGTGGTATTGTATGATGAAGTCAGGAGTGTCAGAGAAGTATGTAAGAGTGGTGCAAGATATGTACGAGGGTAGTGTGACAGTGGCGAGGTCTGCGGTGGGAGTGATGGATGTGTTTAAGATGGAGGTGGGATTACATCAAGGATCAGCTCTGAGCCCTTTCTTATTTGCAATGGTGATGGACAGGTTGACAGACGAGATTAGACAGGAGTCCCCATGGACTCTGATGTTTGCAGATGACATTGTGATCTGTAGTGAGAGTAGGGAACAGGTGGAGGAGACCCTGGAGAGATGGAGATATGCTCTAGAGAGAAGTGGAATGAAGGTCAGCCGGACTAAGACAGAATATATGTGTGTAAATGAGAGGGAGGATAGAGGAATGGTGAAGATGTAAGTAGAGGTGGCGACGGTGGATGAGTTTAAATACTTGGGATCAATAGTTCAGAGTAATGGTGAGTATGGAAGAGAGGTGAAGAAGAGAGTGCAGGCAGGGTGGAATGGGTGGAGAAGAGTGTCAGGAGTGATTTGTGACAGACGAGTACCAGTAAGAGTGAAAGGGAAGGTCTACAAGAGGGTAGTGAGACCAGCTATGTTATATGGGTTGGAGACAGTGGCATTGACAAAAAGGCAGGAGTTAGAGCTGGATGTGGCAGAGTTAAAGATGTTAAGATTTGCACTGGGTGTGATGAGGGTGGAAAGGATTAGGAATAAGTATATTAGAGGGTCAGCCCAGGTTGGAAGGTTTGGAGACAAAGCCAGAGAGGCAAGATTATGTTGGTTTGGACATGTGCTGAGGAGGGATGCTGAGTATATTGGGAAAAAAGATGCTAAGGATGAAGCTACCAGGTAACAGGAAAATAGGAAGGCCTAAGATAAGGTTTATGGATGTGGTGAGAGAGGACATGCAGGTGGTTGGTGTGACAGAGCAAGATGCAGAGGACAGGAAGAAATGTGAACGGATGATCTACTGTGGTGACCCCTAACGGGAACTGCCGAAAGGAGATGATGATTTTAATTTTATCCTATTCCCTGGCTATATTTTCAGAATAAATTTCTATCTTTTCTAATAGCTCCTGAATAATTTCCACTACCCATTCCTTAAATTCCCCTCTTTTCAAGAGATAGGTGGGAAAGTGCCAGTGTCCATAGGTCTCAACCTCTTAAGAGGCCAGTGTGGAACACAGACCCTAACAATATGTGACAAATAGTCAAAATGTGGAATACTCTATTTTCGCACTGCACAAAACGTGCCATTGGCATGGAACATGGTAGAACATATGTAAAATTCAATAAGACACACTTCTCAGATCCAAAACCTTTATTTTACAACCTGCAATACCATAACTATACCATAAGTAAGTGAAACAGCACTTTATAAAAATAAAAATCACATTTACTACATTTTCTAAGCCATATTATAAGTCACACAAATGATTTTAGTTAGACTAAGTTAAACAGCATCCTGTCATATGTCAGATGTAGACTTATTGTATGCTGCTGTGGCTTTCTTGGCAGCCTCTAAAACATGTTTTGGCAGCTTAACATCACAGCAGTCCAGTTCTTTGTTCATTTTAACTGCCAACAAAGAGTTCAATTTTTTTACACTCAGAGACTGACGCATTTCAGTTTTCACTTTCTGCACCATGCTAAATGCTTTTTCAGCTTGTGCATTTGAGTGTGGCAAGCAAAGTAGACTTATTATCACCTGCTTAAAGAGCGGCAATTTCCCTTCAGTGCAAAGGTCCCTCAGAAGGTGTGCCCAGTACTTTGACACACATGAGTGGGGCCCATCTACTGGGCCTGTCAGATTCCCCGTGTCCTTGATCTGATATTGGGTAAACTCATTGATTAATTTTTCAGCCTCAACATCATTTTCGCACACACCCAGACGAAAACCAACATCCCTGACAAGTCCTGAAGAAATGTCCAACTTTTTGGCTGGGTTAATAAGTAATGCAGCATCTTTCAGTAAGTGATCCTGCATGGGAAACTTATTCAGCATTTTTTACAGCACTGCAGCATAAAAAGCTGTAACTTTTTTATAAAAGTTGAATTCAATGACTGTGCCGGCAATATCCTCCTCGTGGCTGTTCTTGTACTGCTTGACTTCATAGCCAATACACAGTTCACTGTTTGGTGGAACACAGCTATTGTCAGTCAACACTGATGCATCACTGTGTTTGATTAGTCTGACAGCAGCTGCAGGTCTGAGGAGTCTGCCAGCATACTGCTGCAGGAGTTTATGCACAGTGTCATGCAGTGTCAGAAGCTGACTTTCTCGGTTCTGAAGATGGATGTTGAACTCCAATAAGGGTTCCAGTGCATACTTAAGAAACATAAAAATCATATGCACTTCATGATTCTGCAGGTTTTTAGAAATTAAGTCAATCTTAGTAGACCTCGACTCTGCAGGTAGAAAATACGAATTTAGAGCTGGCCACATGTACAGGGTTCTGTTAATTACCTTACCAAGACTGAGCCATCTAGTAGGTACAAGTCTAATGATCTTGAGGGGGTCAGTATCTGTGAACAAAGCAAATTCTTGCAGTTTTTGTTGTCTCTGTGCACTGGAACCAAAATGGCAGTACACAAGTCATATAAGTTCTTCAACTGGTGAATGTAGTGCTTTTACAGCAGCCTTACTGCAGAGATCTGCCAAGTGGCAGAGACACCCCATGTTTATAATTATGGGCTTCACCTCCTTTAAACGAGACAGCACAGAATTGTGTTTTCCAATTACTGAGGCAGCATTGTCTGAAGAAAAGCCCACAATGCTGAAAATTGGAATGTTAAATTTTCTCAGACTGGACATTAAAGCATCAAACATTGCTTGTCGAGTTCCTGACACACATTCTGGCGTATGAAGGAACCTTATCACATTTTTCCTTGCCTACTCATTAAGGTAACCAACAAGGATCACTAACAGTTTGTCATCTCCCATGTCTGTGCTTTGGTCCATATACACACAGAATGGTGATTTCTGGTAGGCTGCTGCAGCGTCATTCTGGTAATGAAGCCCCAGAACATCCCGTGCAATGCAAGCTGCCTTCATTGCCCCACATGTCATTTTCTGGAGAACATCTTGATCCTCTCCATACTTCTTCATAAATCTGAGGATGTGTTCTCCTGCTGCAAATGATAAGTTGTGTTTAGCAAGGAGAGACACAAAACCAACCTCTGCCTCAACCACCTTTGTACTTGCTAAACTCTGAGGTCCAAAGAAATCCACCATAGGTCTTCCAGCTGCATGCTTGCAATTCTGCCTGTGTTTCTCACTGTTGGCATGTCGTTGCAGATCATGTCGGCCCCCGTGATGGATTGTGAAATCCATGTTACAAGTCTTGCAGAAGGCATATTTCACCCTGTGCCTACTCATAGAAAGCCAGTCAAAGGCACTTGCCCAACTTGGCTGAAAATTTGTGTATCTTCTCTTCTTTGGGGTGCGATCTATATCTTACATCCCTGTCCTCTTTGTACTCTGGGCAGTCTGTACCTAGCAGGTTTGTAAAACAGTGGTGTTAAACAATCAGAAACAAATGGGGCTATAGCACAAAAAGGAAAATTAGAAAATCTTCTCAAAAGCAAAGATATGAAACAGGGCCATAACCTACCCATATCACTGGAAGTTTCCTGACTTTGCACCATTTTCCCTTGCTCATCTCTGCTCCTTTTGTTTACTATGAAGGCCTGCATGATCAGATTATTCACTTCCTTGCTTTGACACTTTCAATCCTCTGGTGTTCACTTGCCCACCTAACCAGTGTTACCGAAGGGAAGAGTGACTTTCATGACATTCAGTACTCTCAGAAACACCCTTGATTATATCTCAAAATCCATGCCAAGGGTAAACACATCAGCCTAACAAATGCATTTGCAATACACATCATGACAATACTACTTGCATTTTACATTCACCACTTTAGATGTGTTCTACCCCTGTCCTACAGCCAGCTCTGGGCATGGCAAAGGTGCATAAAAAAAGGTACTTAAAACCAGGGCCCTCTGTACTTTTACAAGAATGTGTCATGTAAGACATCATGCCTTGGAACATTTTAAGACCAAAGAATGCAAGATCTGACATCTTTAACCCTGAAAAATAAAACACACTAAGCAGAAGCATACAAACATATCCCAACATTTGCAAATCCAAATAGCACACTAATGGCAAAAAAATCTGTTCCAAAGTATACAAAGGCTGTAGTGATTCTGGCATGAATATGCTTAGTTTACATTTGTGGAAACACTACTGGAAAAATGCCACTGAGTAAAGAAACCAGAGCAGAATGAGAGTTAAAACCAAACCTGACACAATATTGCTATAACCTGAGGCACTGACAAGAGAATTCGAATTAAAATATTTTCTGAAGTTTACAACTTTGTAGTTAAGTGACATGCATGACATTTCAGACACCAGCACAGCTCAACGAACCTGGGACATACCTAGAAATAATTAGGTGCAAGGAGAGACAAGTTACTGAAAACTGAAACAATAGAGAATACTAATAACGCTTTGTTTTTCCTTTAATTCCTGTTTAGTGCCCAACTCAACAGATCCCAAAATAATCAGGGATAGACACTTAAATACATACAGCTATTTCAAGCATGGGCATTAATGCTATTCTTGTCTGCCAGTATACCACTGAACAGCCTAGCTCAAATTCCCAGTTCCTACCATGTCATACCATCTCTTTCATAAAAAGAAGAAAACTTTATAATGGACAAATTACCATCAACATATCATGATTAAGTTAACAGAAATCATTACAGGACTTAAAATTACAAAAATTGCCATTTTCCAACATGTGCAATATAGTCGTTTACGAATTTTCCTTGAGCAGTTCGGTGTCTTGTCATTATGAAAACACAGTAAAGTTGCACTCTAAAGTTCTACCAGAAAATAAAGCCGGATACTTTAAAGCACTTTATTACTATAAACAATTCACTTTTGACATCCATTCTGAAATACCTCTCAACTTATTGCAAGAAATCTGGAGAGAGCCCAATGTAATAGGGGGACAAGCAGCACAAAAATAGAGACACTTTAAATATTGCTCTTATAAACTTAGAAAGTTGCTAGAATAACAGGACCTGTCTTGGCATACAGTTTCTCCAAAAAAAAAGGCAATTACTTTCAGAGACGTACTAGAGGGACAAGCAGCAGAAACATACAGACACTTTAAATATTGCTGTTATAAACTTGGAAAGTTGCTAGAATAACAGGACCTGTATTGGCATACAATTACTCAATTACTATCACACTTCAGAGACATACTAGGGACAAACAGAACAAAAATACAAATGCTAAATATTGCTCTTACACACTTATAAAGTTGCTAGAATAACAGGATCTGTGCTAGCATACCACTTCTCAAGGGAAATACTTGCAACCATTACAGCTAAAACACTTATCTCTGCCTATATACACAGCACCAGCTCAATACAGTCCAATGACTCCAGCACAAATAATCCACCACGGCACAAACTATGACTATGATGATCCTCCCAGTTGTCAAGCAGCAGACAGCAAAATAAAACTTCAGCCTTCTGACACAGCAAACTGACTCTTCTCCTGGTAGGCAGGCTAGCTTCCAACTTCCAAGTCCTGACTCCCCCGATGTCTTCGATCTGCAGTCACTCCTTCCTTCGCCCAGGTGTTCCTTCCCAGATGATAAGAACCTAAAAAGTAAAATCCCTGATTCCTGGAAGCTTTTTTCAAGTCACTATTTTGGTGCGAAAAGGCTTCCTGGAACATGATTGGCCTGTATTTGGGAGCTCTCATTGGCTCCTATCCTCCTGAGACTCTTTACTTGATTGGCTCATAGACCAAGTTCACGATTGGCTGTAAATGTGGTCTACGAGCCAAACAAAAACTGCGGAGTGTAATGTGGAGGGGCAGCAGAGCTATGCATTGGTTTGTATACCGCAATGCCAATTGGCAGTAATTGAGGTACACAGACCAATCAGAATCCTTGTAGCGGAACCACAACTGTTCAATGTGAAACAGCGGAACAGTGGCTTTGCTCGTCATTAAATGTGGAGCTTTCCGCATAATCCAGAGCACTTGGATGCTCAGCCAGTGTCTAATTTTTATTTCATTACCCTGTGTTTGTATTTTAGTTATTATTGGTGCATGATCTGAAATAGTTATTGGTTGTGTGTCAAGACTTTCAATTAAATGCACAAGCTCCTGTGAAATGTATATTCTGTCTAGCCTAGCTAAGTTTATGTATCTTGGAGAATAATATGTAAATTCACTCCCAACTCCTAGCACTGAATTCACATCATCCATGTCAAATATTTTCATAGGTTTCTTTAAAAATCTACCTTCCTTTGTTATATTTTCCCTTCTGGGCCCCCCACACACATCTTCACTGTTGCAAATCAAATTCCAGTCCCCATTATGTAAGTACTATTCCTTGCTGAAAGCCGATTATTTTTCCTAGAATTTTCTTAAGCTCCATTATAGCCGTTTTCAGTGGAATATAAATGCATGCCAGTGTAATCCTTCTTCCTCGCCAGTATCCCCTTAATTCTATAAATCTTCCATTATTATCTTTTATATTTTCTTCTGTTACTATTGGAGCTCCTCTTGAAATTAATATACGCAGTCCTCTCTTAATTTTCCCCAGAAATTCTGCTGAATAAAGATCCTGAAAACCTTTCTTTATCAAATTCACATGTTCAGTTCTTTCCAAGTATGTCTCCTGGAGCATAGCTACTTGCACTCTACATTTTAATATAATTCACTACTCTTGCTTTTTTGTATTTATCTGTGAGACTATTAACATTTAAACACATTATAGAAAGAATCAAATTCTTGAGGGATTATTCTTCTCACCATTTCTGTGTTTCACCTTTTTTGTTAAATGTATGGTTCCAGCTTTTGTATTCAATGCATGCACCATTTGGCAGGTTAATCTTTGTACATAATAAGAACAACCCTTCTAAAATTATAGCAATACCTATAGGCTAGAAACAACCAAAAAGAAAGGTCATTTATACTGAGACACATGATACAGCCTGTGCTTTTAGTAAATGCTATCTAATTTTTGTCTTATCTGTATAGCTCTCCCAGCTAAGAAAACACTTAAATGCTTTCAGCAAATATTTTCTCCAAGCCATGTCTCTTTATCAGATTGTCTTCTGGTGACATGCAAAAAAGACACAAACTGCTAAGGATACCTTGTTTGCCAGAAAAAATCCTTATAATATTCAATATTATTTTGCATTTATATGTTTTATAATAAACTTGTTGCTGGATAAAATCCCATGGATAACCCAATCATTTCCCTATGCAAGCATGAAAAAAAAACACTAAATTTTCTTTTGCTATGCCCTCTCAACCAGACCCTTCCTTTCTTCCTTTTTTTTCACATTTCTTAAAACTGAATAGGTAAAAAAAGAAAAGGAAGAAAAAGAAAAAACAAAATCATCCATTTATATTAATATCCTCATTACATTAAAAAGAGAACTGCTAAGAAAATCATGCAATATTTAAACATTACCATTAAGAGGAAAAAAAAATAAATCTGTTTTACCTAGAGTTAACTTTCTTCCTTTCCCTCCCTCTCCAAAGTAGTTCTCCGAAGCTTAATGACATAATGTAGGGCATATGCTTTAGAGTCCCCTGCAAATTTAGCAAAGACCACGGAAATCCAATATTTCCAAATCCTCTTGTTTTGTTATATTTCACAAATATAATTCTTGCTTTGTAATCCCACATTTGTCTGTTTACAAGTTACTGATTTTATTTTCCGAACATTAATAACATGAAGCAGGGTATATGCTTTAAAGTTCTCCACAAGTTTAACAGTTTCCAAGGAAATCCAATATTTTCATATTTCCTGTTCTGTCATGTTTCACAAATATAATTATTGCTTTATAATCCCAGAGATGTTGATTTCCAAGTTACTAGCTTTAATCCTGTTCATCTTCATCTCCCAAATCCTGTCTCTGTTTAATTTCCAGTATACTCCAGATTCTTATGTTTTCTTCCTTCTCACAGGCAACTGAAACAGTGGAAAAAGTTTTCACAGGCTCAGTCTCTCTGTAGTCCTTAGCACTAGGATAACATGAAACAGAACCTCCTTCTGATTCACAGCTCACTCTTTGTTGGACAAACTTTTGTATTTCCTCCTTAGCATGTACTTCATCAAAAATGATTTTGACCTTCCAGGGAAAAACACTTTGAAGATGGCTTGGTACAGCAGTTTGAATCTCACTCCTGCTTTTCAACATTCTCTAAATAATGGAATATATTTACCTCTCTTCTGTGTGGTATACACTGAGTAATCATTCTCCACAAACACTCTACTATCTCCCACTTTTAACACTTTATCTTTCTCCCACAGTTTTGTCAAAATCAGCTTCTTCTCTCGATAAGACTGCATTTTTTACTATTAAAGGTCTAAGTTGTTTTTTAGCATCCCAGGTTTGTAGCATACACACAATGAGCCACTTCAATTAACAGTTCTTGTTGTGGAATACCAGTCCCGTTGCTTATTTGTGCTTTCATAAAATTAATACAGTCTGTTCCTTCCAACTTCTCTGGTATAGCATAAACTCTCAGGTTTTTCCTATGTGCTCTGTCCTCTAATTCTGTTATTTTTTTAACATGTCTTATTGTGCAGTCTCATATTCAGCCAGCCTTTTCTTCATTTCAGCCTCTGAGTTTTGCAGTTTTGTCACCTTATATGAATATCTGTTTAAAGCTGCTTCCATTTTTTCCAGCATTTTATTGTTTGTGCTCATATACTCCTTAAGTGTTTCATTTATTTTAACCAGGTCTGTGTGCAGCTGCTTTATACTCTCCTCTAGGTTACTGGAAGTCATGTCTGGAACTTGTAGTGCTTCTTGCTGAACCACTACAGTACTTCTCTCAGTCTGTGCTACTCTCTCACATTTTGTAGCTGATTGTCTTCTAGAGCCTTTATATTTCATTTTTCCTGGCATTCAGGCAGTACACTTACTAGCAAGTTGCTGAAATTTATCCAGAAATCTAGGTCCACTGGCTTTCTTTGCTAAGTTTCTGTTTTCAGACTGAGAGCGCCAGAATTAAGCTATTACTCAGTGTGCAACCATCTTGGAGCCCCCCCCCAATGGCTTTCATCATTTTATCTTATTTTTCAAATCTACTTACTTACAAAAACACTTGTTTATAGATTAAGTCAAGGGCTTTATTTCAGACACCCACCTTTGCAAAAATAAGAAAAAAATATCTCAACTCTACATATAATATAATTAGTGTACATTTACACCCCACCCCACCCCAGCAGCCAAGGATTACAGCATATTATCTTAAAATTGCTTTTGTCCAATCTTTTTTTCATTACATTGTAAAGCCTATATTTATTACAACTAAATAAAAGTACTTCTTAAATTTAATATCTTTATTTCATACAATAACTGAAAAGCTTCCCCACCCCCACATTTAAAATGCCATACACACTGCATAAAAGTGCTTCACTATATAACATGCAGTTTATATCATGAAATAAAACAAAATACCAATGGTAATCCAGCAAAACATACAAACTGAAATTAAATTAAATGTGCTGTATACAGCAGTGGGTAATAGATGATAAAAACTTTAATAACAACAAATAAACAGATAAGACAGTAATCACTTTTGTAGTAGCACTACTTCTTCAGACCATATGAAATCTAAATAAAGTCATCACTTAAATATACAAATCAAATGTATATTTAAGTGATGACTTTATTTGGACTTTATATGGTCTGAAGAAGTAGTATTACTACGAAAGCACTTACCACTTTATCTACTTATTTGTTGTTATTAAAGTTTTTATCATCTATTACCCACTGCCATATATAGCACACTTTATTTAAATTTATATAATGAAATGTTTTATGCATATAATATTAAGAACAAACTTTGTTTTGCTTACACATATATTTTTTAGTATCCTTCTAAGCATTAAGAACATAAAGTGGGATATATGCTTTACAGGTCACCCACAAGTTTAACAAATTCAGCAAAAATCCAATCTTTCAAATCCACTTTTTCTTACAAAGCCATATTTCACAAATGTGATTGATGCTTTATAATCTCACATTTATTCACTAATTTCAGTATTGTTGGACTTCTTCCTGTTCATCTCCATCTCCCAAAGCCAGACTCTGGTTCAGGTCCAAGGTACTCCTAATTCTTCTAGTCAACTCATGCCTTTTTATGTTTCTCAAGCATTTTCCTTTGGAACATTGGGAAAGGTGTCACTGGCAAAGTCTCTCTATGAACTTCATTGTCAGAGGAATGAGAAGCAGAGTCCCATTCTGTTTGATGACTCACTTTTTGTTGGATAAACTTTTTAATTTCCTCCATAGCCTGTTCTACATCAAAAATGCCTTTGATCGACCAGGAAAAATGATTCCTAAGACAGCTGGATACAGCAGTTTGAATCTCACACCTGTCTCTTGACATTCCCAGATTACTGAGATAAATTTGTTTCTCTTCTGCCTGGCGTACAGTCAATACTCATTTTCCACAAACACCCTGCTGTCTCCAATTTTTAGTACTTTTCCCTTCTTCCACAGTTTTGTCAGGACTCTTTTTGTTAGTTTGATTGCATCTTTACTAATGCAAGTCTTGGTTGCTTTTTCATGGCCAGGTTTGCAGCATACATTCAGTGTGCCCTTTCAATTAACACATCCCACTGTGGAATACCTTACTACAGACTATTATACCTGCTCTCCCCAGAATCTTTCATGTCTTTAGCAAAAAAATGTTCTAATTCCTAAAATTGAATATGCCTTCCCCTTACATTCTACAAAGAATACACAAGAAGTGCAAGTAACTGAAAATAGAATACTCAAGTTTGCACTGATCTCACCTAGCACCCTCAAGGTCTTCACTGTCAATGCCCAAAGCCTTAACAACAAAATTCACCATGTTCACGCCTGGATTAATCACAACCAACCTGACATCTTAGCCATCTCCGAGACCTGGCTAAAACCCCATATCTCTGACTCTGAAATCCTACCTCCAGGTTTCAACATCCTCAGGAGTGACCGAATAAACAAAAAAGGTGGAAGCTCTGCCATAATCTACTCTAACCTTCTCTCCATAATCCCCCTGCAAATCCCAACCCCTCTATTCAAAAATACTGAAATAACTGCTTGTCTGCTCCAACTCAATAAACATAAAAATATCTGCTTCATTTCTTTATACATCTCCCCTGGTGACAACATCTCTACCCTAGAGAATATTCTCCACTGGGCGTCATCTGAAATAAAATATGAAACATTTATTCTAGGTGACGGCAACATTGATTGGAACAAAATCAACACACCTTCCCCCACCCTAGCTGTCAACCTTTACAACTTCTCCCAATTAATCCATTCTACAACCAGGCCTAACAAAAACCACCCCCCTGGCTCCATCATTGATTGGATTTTAGTCTCCCATCCAAACAAAATATCTCTATCAGGAACTATCCCTGACTCCTTTAGTGACCATCTACCTGCCTTCATTCATCGATCTACTAACCCCTCTCAATTCCTACATCATTATATCCAAACTCGTAACCTTAGCAACTTCAACCCCACAATTTTCTCCAACATATTCAAAGAAATCAACTGGCAAATCCTTCACACTCTCTCCCTCGACAATGCCGTAGAACATTTCAACTCCGTCTTCCTAAATACTCTTAACTCTCTAGCCCCCCTTAGAAGTAAACAAATCAAAGCCAATTCTGCTCCTTGGCTGACCAAAGAGACTAAACAAACCATGCAGCTCAGAGACAAATCTTGGAAGCTTTATCAGAAAAGTAAACAGCCTTCTACCTTGCTCCAAAATACCCAACTCCGCAACCAAGTAAAAAAACTAATCATCAGGGACAAAAAAAAACTACTCCAATAAACTTCAGTCTACTAATCTTAACAACCCCAAACAATTCTGGAAATCTGTTAACGCTCTTCTCCATCCTGGGTCAAAAAATAAGCCCTGCCCTGACCCTAGTTTAACTGACAATGAACTAAGCTCACTCTTCAACACTTTCTTTACTGACTCTATAGCCAAACTAACCAAAACATTCCCTAACAACAACCCTTCCAACTTCTTAATCTCTCCTAATGACTGTCACCCTAAGTTTCAACTCAAACCAGTTTCCACAACATTCATAAAAAAACTCTTAACCAAACTAAAACCTTGTTCCAACACCCCAGACAACATTCCCCCCTCCTTCCTCAAATACGCAGCCGAAGGAATAGCTCTTCCAATTAGCATCCTGATTAACAGATCCTTACAAGAGTCATATGTTCCCAAATTCTGGTGTTCTGCCTACATTCTACCACTTCATAAAGGAGGTAAAAACAACTCCATTTCTAACTTCCGCCCTATAGCCCTACTCTCTCCTATATCCAAAATTCTTGAGAAATGTGTCCACTGCCAACTCTTACCCTACTTAACAGAGAATCAGCTACTTACACTCACCCAACACGGTTTCCATCCAGGCCACAGCACCATAACTGCCCTACTTTCCTTCTTAGAAACAGTTAATCAAGCCCAAGATTCTGGACTTCTAGTATCCACTGTTCTGCTAGACCTTTCTAAAGCCTTTGATACCATCTCCCATTCACACCTACTCTGCCACCTCTCCAACCTTAATCTTTCCACTAATACTCTTTCCTAGTTCTCCAGCTACCTCTCTGACAGATCCCAGGCTGTCAGATGGAAGAACTCTACCTCCTCCTTCTTACCTACTCCTACCGGCGTTTTCAGGGATCCATGCTCGGTCCCATACTTTTCAACATCTTCATAAACAACCTTTACACTGCTCTCCCTGACACTACAGTCATCCAATATGCTGATGACTCTACCTTAGTCTGTGCCGCCCCCAACCTATCTGAACTTCTCTCTAAAACTCATAAACAGCTTTTTCCACTACAGAAAACTGGATGCACCAA
This sequence comes from Protopterus annectens, assembly GCF_019279795.1. Taxonomy (NCBI): domain Eukaryota; kingdom Metazoa; phylum Chordata; order Ceratodontiformes; family Protopteridae; genus Protopterus; species Protopterus annectens. Next base: position 1,470,248,005 of record NC_056739.1, read on the forward strand.
AACCATCTCTCCCTCAACTCCAATAAATCCAAAATACTAATTTTCCTCCCTTCCAAGAATTCTTCCTTGGACAAAAACTCTTTTCAACATCCTCAGCCAATCTAACACTCCTATAGAAGTGGTCCCCTATGCCAAACTCCTTGGCATAACCATAGATGAACGCCTTAAATTTGACCTCCACATTCAACAAAACAAAAAAAACCCCACCAAAAACTAGGCATGATCTACAGGAATAATCTATTTCTTTCCAAATCCTCCAGGCAAACCTTAGCTACCTGCTTCCTCCTACCCTCTCTACTTTACGGAGCCCCTCTCCTAACTAATCTGTCTGCCTCCCTCTCCTCTAAACTTGAAGCTTGCTATAATAAAATCTCTAAATTCGACACCAAATCCAAAAACTCAACCCACCACTGCCTCTCCCTACAATCTTTAAACTGGCTAGAACTCCCAAACCACCTTGACTATCTTCAACTAACAACCACTCATAAATTTTCTACCCAGAAAAATGCCCTGCTCTATCCAACATCCTCCCCCCTTACATTCCCAACCAATCTTTAAGATCTGAACACCAAAATCTAATCTCCATCCCCAGACCTAAACATCCCGCTGGCCAACAACTACTTTCCTTCTCTCTAGGTAGGAAATGGAACTTTCTCCCTCCTTCTCTTAGAACCATACCTAACTCAGACTACTTTAAAACCCAACTTTTCTTACACCTATCCTCAAAATGGAAATGTTCTTGCTTTCACCCTACATAATCCCAAAGTTCCTCTAGACTAAGCCCATATACTCCTGCACCTTTATGCACCCAAACTCTAGCTATGATTTTAGCAGGCTCTAACGTCACTGTATGGATGAAAGTATTGAAAAGTTAGCAAAAAAATTTTTAATTTTTATTTTTGCTGTTTTTTCTTTAGCATTTGATGTGTCCTTCGCAAATTCTTGCTGCATGTACATTCTATTGTAAATTTGCATTTTTAATGTTCTTACTGTGTGTACATTCTATTGTAAATATGCATTTACAATGTTCTTACTGTGTGTACATTCTATTGTAAATTTGCATTTGCAGTGTCTTACTATGTTTTCTTGCTGTGTGGATTATCTTTGTATTCTTCTTAAACATTGTATTGTTGTACTGCCTTGGAGCTTTTCTCCCCGGGCCTCCACTGAAAATGGGTTCTTCTTGGCCCAGTGGACTTCCCTGGTAATCAAACTGGAATAAATAAAAAATAAATAAATAAACTATTGACAGGTATGAACAGCCACCACTGTATTCTGTAGGAAAAGCCCAACTGATGTCTATTGCAAGCAGACCTACTAAAAACCTTTATATTTAAACTTCTTAGACAAGATTATTGCCAGCCATTAAAAAAGATTACTCCAGGTTAGAGATCAAAACTACTCTCTCAGGAATAGCCAAGATAATTCAATCACATTGAAGAGACCCAGATTCAAACTAGTCATAGGTGAAAAATCTTTATCCAGAATGGGATCAGTGATATGGAATGAGCTACCATCAGCTATAAAAAAAAATCAAAACCATTCAGACATTCAAAAATGCTCATAACAAAATAAATCTAAATGAAACTGTTTTCTTAGTAGTTTCTCATCTTGTGTACAGCAGTCTCTGGTGGTTGAGCCTATTGGAGAGGGCCCTTCTCCATGCATGCAGAACCACATAAGAGACAATACCTGGCCAGTATTACCACCTGTTCTTTGTCTTTTGTTTTTAAATATGTGTTTTTAAATTATGTGCTTTTACATTTGTCAGGATTAAGAAGACAAAGAAAAGGATGTTTCTGTAGTTAAAACTTAGGAAAGATACATCCTATATGTCTGTACATTACAAGAACTATACTGAAATAAATGATTGTTGTAACTGTAGAACACTGTGGAGACCAACCCTATGACCAACTGTTACCCAGTCACAGCCACTCCCAGAGGGGAGGCTCCAGGTGGGTTATTACCCACATTTCTACTGTATAAAAACCCACTGATTTGTGGCATCCACTGTAGTGTTGCCTGCAGTAAAGCACTGGACTACAATAGCATTGAGTTTGCCTGGTATTTCTTATCTACCCCAGACTGAACCCTTATTTTAATAGTGTTTTTAAGATTTGACCTTCAGTTTTATTTAGCTTAATTAGCTATTCTAGG